>NC_090766.1:31772971-32042971 GCF_036898095.1 Palaemon carinicauda | reverse complement strand
ATTTTTAATTATATTGGAAAAAAAATGAATAAAGGTAAAAATAAACATGTTATCATATATTTCCATACATGTATTCTAGCGATACAAATCAATAAACACTTAATTCAAACATATCTTAGAAATGACTTAGATAATTGGATTTCTAATTAAATGACTTAAATTGATAATTGGATTTCTAATTAAATGACTTAAATTGATAATTGGATTTTTAATTATATTGAAAAAAATTAATAAAGGTAAAAATAAACATGTTATCATATATTTCCATACATGTATTCTAGCGATACAAATCAATAAACACTTAATTCAAATATATCTTGGAAATGACTTAGATAATTGAATTTCTAATAAAATGACCTAAATTGATAATGGGATTTTTAGTTATAATGAAAAAAAATGAATGAAAGTAAAAATAAACATGTCATCATATATTTGCATACATGTATTCTAGCGATACAAAACAATAAACACTTAATTCAAACATATCTTAGGAATCACGTTAGGGTCGGAAATGCTTTCAGCTGCCAATGAGTGAATAATCTGATATGGGCTAATTAATACCTGTAGATTAACCAATTTAGCGTGTCGGTGTGTCACACTTTTAAGGAGTAAAGTTATTTCCTCAAATTGTAAGAATAATCTCGTTTTTGACTTCCAGGTGTGGGGAAACCAATTAAGCAAATCTTAATCTTACGCGGTAGACCTCGTCACACCTTTAAGGAGTAAAGGTATTTCCTCAAATTGTAAGAATAATCTTGTTTTTGACTCGCAGGTGTGGGGAAACCAATTAAACAAATCTTAATCCTTAGCACGTGTCTGGCTGCCCTGGAAGGTCCAAGCTTGTCCCGTGGTAGACCTCACCCTCCACCTGGGTAGGCGACATATGGCGGTAGACCTCACGCTATAGTAGCACCCATATATATATATATATATATATATATATATATATATATATATATATATATATATATATATATATATATATATATACATATATATATATATACATATATATATATATACATACATATATATATATATATATATATATATATATATATATATATACATATATATATGCTAGAAATTGCCTACGAAGCAGGGGGAAGGAAGAGAAGATGGTGGATTGACGAACTAAGAAAATTTGCGGGTATAGACTGGCAGGGAATGATCATAAACAGGTGAGAGTAGAAGGGCACGTCTGAGGCGCCTTTGTCCTGTAGTGGAATGTGCACTAGCAACGGATGTTTTATATATATACTGTATATATATATACAGTATATATATATATATATATATATATATATATATATATATATATATATATATATATATATATATATATATATAATATAAAGCTTGCTTTTGAAATTAATTGAATAACATATATATATATATATATATATATATATATATATATATATATATATATATATATATATATATATATATATATATATATATATAAAATGGCTTGCTTTTGAAATTAATTGAATAACAGGTATGTTTTGTATCACAAGAAATAAAATAAAAATGTTAAACCTAACTAGACACAAAGACAATTTAAAAAGTAATTTAAACTGCATTATCTTTAAAAATTATGTTAGGGAATTGATCAATCATCTCTTGCTTTTCATTGAAAATATTCAGTCAACAAAAAATATTTATTAGGATAAGTGTCATCAGGATTATTCAGTCACATCAAAATTATGTCTTGGATTTACCATATGCTTAAATGAGCAAATATTTCAAAATTCTTCCTCTAGAAAAATATATGAACTTTTCCAAGGTGCACTTAAAAAATTTCCATTAAAAACCAGTAAGTATCCTGGAATAAATGTGGCCAGGCATTTACCGTTTTAAAAAAGGATATATTGACGTAAAGAAGTGATATTACGGGTCACCAACCTGTAAAAGATGATAACAGAGTAGGGTTAAATTACGGTCGCCTGTATTATACTGAAATACGGCTGAGGACAGTATATTTTTACGGAGAATTTCCGATTAAAATTACTGTTTTTTTTTTTTTTTTTTTTTTTTTTTTTTTTAAGTGTAGAGAAATAGTTAGTATGCCTATACAGTCTGCATATCAATATAAATGACTTAAGTTTAGATGGTCGTTTGAATAAAATGGTCGGATAATTGGTAAACAATATCAGGATTAACTATAATATTATTTTGAAAAACCAAGTGATAACTTTACCTGCGAAGACTAGACTATACAGCAGCAATGCCAGAATCAAACTAAAAGTATTTCAAGAAATTTGTCCCTTTTCTCTTAACCAAATCAATGTCTTGTTGCTGGCAAATATGGCAATCATTTATCAAAGTTGCCAAGAACCTATTTTTAAGACCAATTTCCCATTGGACTTGAAATTATCTCGACCAATGAAATCAACCGAAACTAAGAGAGATTTTTTTCGTCGGTTGATTGGTAGGAATGTCATTCTAAAATATGTGATCATCCTTATCTATATTGAATTGATCTTGTAGCCATGCGTTCTCTCTCTCTCTCTCTCTCTCTCTCTCTCTCTCTCTCTCTCTCTCTCTCTCTCTCTCTCTCTCTCTCTCGTATGTTTTATAGTGAGAAATTTATTTTCACTTGAATTTCATTAAATAAATCTTGAAACTGAAGGAATTTCCAATATAATTTCTAGTCGTTTAAGTTGTCCTTGTGATCATCTGAAATTTGAAGCCTTAATAAAGCCTTAGAACATAGCTAGTTACAACTCAAAGAATTATGGATAGAATAATGATGGGAATAACACTTGGAGGCAGATAAAGAGCAACATGGATACGAGAGGAAACTAAAGTAGAGGATATTCTAACGTGAAAGAAAAAACAAATGGACATGGGCAAGACATATAATTAGAATGACATAATAGGGGAACATTAACATTGACAGATTGGGTTCCTAATGATTTTTAAAGAAGCAGGGGAAGGAAGAGAAGACGGTGGATTGACGAACTAAGAAATTTTGCGGGTATGGACTGGCACAGAAAGACCATAAACAGACGCAATTGGAAGGATATGTCTGAGGCCTTTCCTCTGCACTGCACAAGAAACGGCTGATGATATATATATATATATATATATATATATATATATATATATATATATATATATATATATATATATATATATATATATATATATATATATATATATATATATATTCCTCTCTTAGTGGGGATACCTTAAACTAGGTTTGCATATCGTCATGGTTAGCAAAGCTGTACTAGTCAGGGCCACCCACACTAGTTTGGTTTGTTTGAGCGATCAGACAAAAATCTCCCACTATAACCATTCCCCAGTTAGCCAGCGTGGTGATGGAAACTGGCCGAACCCTAGACATGATTAAGGACATGTCTGAGGCCTTTGTCCTGCAGTGGACTAGAAATGGCTGCATTTGTTATTTTACTTATCGTGATTATTATGTAATTCACTTTCCGCCAAAGCCTATTAATATTTTTTATCCTTATGGTTTTTTGCCTATTTCATTAACCGTAACTATTACAGTTATGCATATGCTACCCGTTGAGATACTACCGCTAGATAGTTAATGGGTCCTTTGACTGTCCAGACAGTACTACATTGGATCCCTCTTTCTGATTACGGCTCATTTTTACTTTGCCACACAAACACCGAATAGTCTGGCTAATTCTTTATATATTCTCCTTGGTCCTCATACACCTGACAACACTGAGATTACCAAACAATTCTTTGCTCATTGGGTTAACTAATGCACTGTCATTGTTCAGTGGCTACTTTCCTCCTGGTAAGGGTAGAAGAGACTTTATCTATGGCAAGTAGCTCTTCTAGTGGAAGGACACTTCTAAATCAGACCATTGTTCTCTAGTCTTGGGTAGTGCCATAGCCTCTGTACCATCGTCTTCCACTGTCCTGGGGGTAGAGTTCTCTTGCTTGAGGGTACACTATTCTATCTTATTTCTCTCCTTGTTTTTTTTTTTTTTTTTTTTTTTTTTTTTTTTCATAGTTTATAAATGAAAGCTCTATTTTAATGTTGTTACTGTTCTTAGGAATTTTTTTTTTAATTGTTCATTACTTCTGATGTTTATTTACTTCCTAGTTTCCTTTCCTCACTATTTTACCCGCTCGGAGCCCTTGGGCTTACAGCATCTTATTTTTCCAAATAGGGTTGTAGCTTAGCAAGTAATAATAATAATAATAATAATAATAATAATAATAATAATAATAATAATAATAATAATAATAATAATAATCCCGTATATTTCCTCGTACAAGACAACATTTAAATCCTAAAATTCCCCCTTATAATTGGGGGTCACCTTATGAAACCTTGAATTTTCATATTCACAATGAAATAAACTGATATCAAAGGTAATAAAACCTTTGTACCTTTTATGGTATTGCCATACCCAATGATAAACTGCCTATTCGATGACTGATTTCAAAGGAGTAAAATAAATTTTCTATGGGAGGCCAGCTGAGAAAATGTGAACACTCTCAGCTGATTTTGTCGTCAGCTGATTTCAAGCTGCCGATGTTGAGGATATTATTATTATTATTATTATTATTATTATTATTATTATTATTATTATTATTATTATTATTATTATTATTATTATTAACTCAGCTACAACTCTAGTTGGAAAAGCAGGATGCTATAAGCTCAAGGGCCCCAATGTTGAGGATATTATTATTATTATTATTATTATTATTATTATTATTATTATTATTATTATTATTATTATTATTATTATTAACTCAGCTACAACTCTAGTTGGAAAAGCAGGATGCTATAAGCTCAAGGGCCCCAATGTTGAGGATATTATTATTATTATTATTATTATTATTATTATTATTATTATTATTAACTCAGCTACAACTCTAGTTGGAAAAGCAGGATGCTATAAGCTCAAGGGCCCCAATGTTGAGGATATTATTATTATTATTATTATTATTATTATTATTATTATTATTATTATTATTATTATTATTATTAACTCAGCTACAACTCTAGTTGGAAAAGCAGGATGCTATAAGCTCAAGGGCCCCAATGTTGAGGATATTATTATTATTATTATTATTATTATTATTATTATTATTATTATTATTATTATTATTAGCTCAGCTACAACTCTAGTTGGAAAAGCAGGATGCTATAAGCCCAAGGGCCCCAATGTTGAGGATATTATTATTATTATTATTATTATTATCATTATTATTATTAACTCAGCTACAACTCTAGTTGGAAAAGCAGGATGCTATAAGCTCAAGGGCCCCAATGTTGAGGATATTATTATTATTATTATTATTATTATTATTATTATTATTATTATTATTATTATTATTATTATTATTAGCTTAGCTACAACTCTAGTTGGAAAAGCAGGATGCTATAAGCCCAAGGGCCCCAATGTTGAGGATATTATTATTATTATTATTATTATTATTATTATTATTATTATTAACTCAGCTACAACTCTAGTTGGAAAAGCAGGATGCTATAAGCTCAAGGGCCCCAATGTTGAGGATATTATTATTATTATTATTATTATTATTATTATTATTATTATTATTATTATTATTATTATTATTATTATTAACATTAACTCAGCTACAACTCTAGTTGGAAAAGCAGGATGCTATAAGCTCAAGGGCCCCAATGTTGAGGATATTATTATTATTATTATTATTAATATTATTATTATTATTATTATTATTAACTCAGCTACAACTCTAGTTGGAAAAGCAGGATGCTATAAGCCCAAGGGCCCCAATGTTGAGGATATTATTATTATTATTATTATTATTATTATTATTATTATTATTATTATTATTATTATTATTATTATTATTATTAACTCAGCTACAACTCTATTTGGAAAGGCAGGATGATATAAGCCCAAGGGGCCCCAATGTTGAGGATATTATTATTATTATTATTATTATTATTATTATTATTATTATTATTATTATTATTATTATTATTATTATTATTATTATTAACTCAGCTACAACTCTAGTTGGTAAAGCAGGATGATATAAGCCCAAGGGCCCCAATGTTGAGGATATTATTATTATTATTATTATTATTATTATTATTATTATTATTATTATTATTATTATTATTATTATTATTATTATTATTATTAACTCAGCTACAATTCTAGTTGGAAAAGCAGGATGCTATAAGCTCAAGGGCCCCAATGTTGAGGATATTATTATTATTATTATTATTATTTTTGGGCTCAAGCCATGTCGTCCTGATGGAAGTTCCTATAGGGTAGCTTCCTAGGGTATATTACAACTACGGCGATATTCCCAGAGAATTTACCTTAAGGTACCAGAATTCTAACTCCTGGAGCGAGTATCCCTCGTGAAAGGGATATCGCGACATATCAGAGGACGTATTCTAGACACGTCACATGGCAATCTACTACCTGAATAGAGATTCGTCTCGTAGGAGGGAGATTGACGAGATACGAATTCGGGAAAGAAAAAAGGGGGGAGCCGCTCCCAAGGCTTCCCAATCCCCCGATTCGTATGCGTGCCTGGCGCCAATCCTGGCGCCATCTGTATTCCTTTTTGCGTAGCTTAACAACTCGGTGTTTTTTCCTGTTTTTCTCGCAAATCTTGGATTTATTCAGCTTTTCATGGCTTCTCCGTCTTCGTTGGCCTCGGATAAGTTGAGTATAGTGTCTGTTATGTATAAATGTAGGCTCTTGGTAAAATTTTGAGTGATTAATAGGATTAATCTTTGATACAAGAGCCGTAGCCTACCAGAGGTGTCCTGGACACTGTCACTCGCTAGGTATAAATTAGTTAGTCAGAGTGACATTCCTGGTTGTTTTGTTTAATAAATTTTAGCTATTTAGCTTTACATAGGATTTCCTTTCGTGCTTAGTATTATTTGGCGAAGTATTCGCCATTCTGGCCTACGCTAGGCCATGTAGCCTAGTCGTTTGGTCCTAGTACTTAATGCATGATTTTGGTTTTTCCGAGTGTAATTAAAAGTTTATTAAAGCTTTAGGCTATATTTTATACATTTTAGACTGTGTGGAATATTTCCAAGATTGTATACGTGAGAGTTTCGGTGAATTAGGTAATCGATTCTCTTGGTGCCTAGGCTAATTGCTTATGGAGCCTTAGTATACTTTATTATTCTCCCCGGTTGCTTTCTTTTCTTCGGAGAAGGTATGCAATCCCTTTCCCTCTGTTTAAGCCTTGGGCTTATCCCTAAGTGGTTTTTTCCGAATTTATTTTCGATAAAACTATACTAGGGTGTTACTGTACCTTCCTGTTCCAGCAAAGTCTGGTTCAAAGAGGGACAGAACAACAGAGTTTTTTAGTCTGAGTCCGTGTTGTCTGGCTTGGGGCAGAGTTCCCCTCGCTGACCTAACACTTATAAAGGGAGCTTAGCTCCCTTAGGTCACTATCGAAGGTTTCTGTAGTTATGATTCCTCCTTTTGTGATCGACCAGACTAAGTCCTGTTGCTGTTCTTGGGGAGGATAAAATCTTCCCTTGGGAATAGCAACGCCTTCCTTGCTTTGGTGCTTTGGAAGCTGGCAAGTATTGCTGGCCCTTTCCCTTAGATCTCCCTTAGGCTAAGACAGAGTTCTTGGCTGCGGGTGATCTGTCACTAAAGCAAGGTTGGCAGGACCCTTTTGTCCCTTCCCCCTCTATCTCCGTAATGGCCTTGCCATTACTGTACTGTACCTTGCCGGCCGGCAGAGCTGGCCGGCAGGGGTATTACTGTACTGTACGTCATTCTACTTCTGGACCTAGTATAGGTTGGGATGTGGAATTGACTAAGGCCATTGCCGGCCGGCTGAGATGCTGGCCGGCAAGGGTCTTATGTTTTCGAGTGCTGCCCGGACCTCTCTTGGTCCCTCATCCATGCCTGCCGACAGAGCCGGACGGCATTGGTCAAGGAAGCCTGAATTAAGTTTCTCCCCTTCCTTATATGCACTCTTTCGGTTGCCGGGCTTGGGGGGTTGTGTACACTCTTATCCCGGCATCCATTCTATTTTCTTCTAGTGCTGTACCTGTCCCGGCTGCCGGCCTATGAGGCAGACAGCCGGGCAGGTGTAGTCTTCTGGTTCTTTTGCTGCCGGCTGGCATTGGTCTTGTACCTTTGCCGGCCGGCTTATGTCAGTCCTTGTCTGCCGGTCACCAAGAGTGTGGCCGGCAGCTAGGTACTACCTTGTGTAGTTACTGGCCGGCAGTCATTGCCGGCCAACACTGGCTGTTGCTGGCCGGCAGCTACTGCCGCCGGCACAGGCATTTGAACCAGAAGGCTGCCGCCCTATAGCTGTTAAGTAGTATACTTTAAAGCTAATTGTGGTGTGTGCCGGCCTGCAAAGGCAGGCCGGCACACATCCTCCTATACTGTACTAGTATTCTTCTGTATAGCATATACAGTAAGAAGAAAACTATAGTAAAAGTTTAGGTACAGCACTGTATCTTCTAACACTATTGTGTTTTCTTGCGCAGCCCTTTGCTGTTGCCCTCAGACAGGAAGCAGAGTTCTTCCCCGTCTATTATCCAGGATTTTAAAATCATTGCCTAGGTGTGAGCTCCACCTGTTTCCTCTGGAAACCTTGCATTGGTTACTCTAGTAGAGATAAACCAATTTTGATTTTATTATCTGGAAAGCTGCAACAATGGGTTGTGAGGGAAACACAAGTGTGTGTCTTTCCTTTATGAATTGTTATGCTATACTATGCATATCCAAGTGATACATAGTTCACTTGATACTTGCCCAAGAGGGCATACTCAGTCTCTATAGACTTGTCAGACGCCTATTGGCACATCCCAATCAGCCGTCGACTCTCCCCCTACCTAGGGTTCAGGCTACAACGGAAACTGTACGCCTTCAGAGCCATGCCATTCGGGCTAAACATAGCCCCAAGGATTTTCACGAAGCTTGCGAGCGCAGCTCTCAAACAATTACGCCTAAAGGGAATTCAGGTAGTAGCCTACCTGGACGACTGGCTGGTGTGGGCAGCATCCGAGACCGAAAACTTGCAAGCTTCCAGTCAGGTGATCCAGTTCCTAGAGTACCTAGGCTTCAAGATCAACAAGAAAAAGTCTCGACTTTCTCCATCCCAAAAGTTCCAGTGGCTGGGAATCCACTGGGACCTTTTGTCACACAGTTTCTCCATCCCAATGAAGAAAAGGAAGGAGATAGCGGGCTCTGTCAAGAGACTTCTAGATTCCAAAAGGATATCAAGACGCGAACAGGAGAGGGTACTAGGCTCTCTCCAGTTTGCTTCAGTGACAGACCCAGTGCTAAGAGCACAGCTAAAGGATGCAACCGGAGTTTGGAGAAGGTATGCATCAAACGCGCGAAGAGACCTGAGAAGACCAGTGCCGCCTCGGCTACGTACTCTTCTCAGACCTTGGTCCCAAGCCAGACATCTAAAGAAGTCGGTTCTTCTTCAGCCACCTCCCCCGTCGATGACGATTCACTCAGACGCCTCAAAGGAGGGATGGGGAGGTCACTCTCATCGGAAAAAAGTCCAGGGGACTTGGTCCAAGCTATTCAGGACCTTTCATATAAACTTTCTAGAAGCTATGGCAGTGCTCCTTACCTTAAAGAAAGTCTCCCCGCGTCACTCGATCCACATAAGATTGGTGACAGACAGCGAGGTGGTTGTGAGATGCTTGAATCGACAAGGGTCGAGGTCACCACCTCTCAACCAAGTGATGTTAGCCATTTTCCGATTGGCAGAAAAGAAGAAGTGGTACCTGTCGGCAGTTCACCTTCAAGGAGTCCGCAATGTGACAGCGGACGCTCTATCCAGGTTCACACCGATAGAGTCGGAATGGTCCTTAGACGCAGAATCATTTTCCTTCATTCTGAATCAAGTCCCAGAACTGCAAATAGACCTCTTTGCGACGAAAGACAACAAGAAGTTGCCCCTGTACGTGTCCCCGTACGAGGACCCCTTAGCGGAAGCAGTGGACGCAATGTCCCTCGACTGGAACAGGTGGTCCAGGATTTATCTGTTCCCTCCTCACAACCTTCTGTTGAGGGTCCTCAACAAACTGAGATCCTTCAAGGGGGTAGCGGCAATAGTGGCCCACAAGTGGGCGAACAGTATGTGGTTCCCCTTGGCGTTGGAACTACAGATGAAGTTCGTGCCGCTACCACATCCAGTTCTGACCCAGCGAGTCCAGAAGTCGACTGTCTGCGCTTCATTACAGAAAACCCAGACCCTGCAGCTCATGATTTTCTCGCCCTAGCGGTGAGAAAGCGTTTCGGGATTTCGAAAGCCAGCATAGACTTCCTAGAGGAATACAAGTGCAAATCGACTAGAAGGCAATATGAGTCATCTTGGAGAAAGTGGGTGGCCTTTGTAAAGGCAAAGAATCCGCAGGAGATCTCAACAGACTTCTGCTTATCTTTCTTCATCCACCTCCATGGCCAAGGATTGGCAGCTAACACGATTTCAGTGTGTAAATCGGCTTTGATGAGACCCATTTTATTTGCCTTCCAGATCGACCTAGGTAACGAGATCTTTAATAAAGTTCCGAAAGCCTGCGCTAGGCTCAGACCTTCAGCACCTCCAAAGCCCATTTCATGGTCTTTAGACAAAGTTCTTCATTTCGCCTCCCTGTTGAGCAATGAAGAATGTGCGTTAAAGGATTTAACGCAAAAAGTTATTTTCCTATTTGCACTCGCGTCCGGGGCCAGGGTTAGTGAGATCGTAGCCCTCTCGAGAGAGGCAGGTCGTGTTCAGTTCCTGGATGGGGGGGAGCTGAACCTGTTTCCGGATCCTACGTTTCTCGCCAAAAATGAGTTACCCACCAACAGGTGGGGTCCCTGGAGAATCTGCCCTCTGAAAGAAGATGCATCTCTATGTCCAGTAGAATGCCTAAAGGTCTATCTTCGTAGAACTTCAGACTTCAAGGGTAGTCAACTATTCAGGGGAGAAACATCAGGCTCAAATTTATCTCTGAATCAACTCAGAGCGAAAATGACATATTTTATTCGCAGAGCGGATCCTGACAGTACACCCGCAGGTCACGATCCGAGGAAAGTTGCCTCATCCCTAAATTTCTTTAATTGTATGGATTTTGAACATCTCCGTTCATACACGGGCTGGAAATCTTCCAGGGTGTTCTTTCGCCACTATGCGAAGCAAGTAGAGGAACTTAAGAGATCTGTGGTAGCAGTGGGTCGTGTAGTTAACCCTACTGTTTAACTCTGCGAGGAACAGTGGTCTTAATTGGGACGATTAAGTCCAGGGTGAGTGTGTAGGTACATACTGCACTACAAACTAAATGAGGGCACCAAGTGCCCATATAGACTGTTCCTTCCTTCAAAGGTGAACCTTGCATAAGTTCAGACATGTGTGCCAAGCGTTTCTAACGCTAATGTGATTGATTTGTAATACAGATTTTTTTATGACTTGATACCTTGGTATCTCATTAAAGTGGTGTTTAATGGTTTTTCTTTCAGATAAACAAGTTCTGTTTACTATCATACTTATGCTTAAAGTTTTGGGTTACCCTCTTTTATATAAATATATATATTTGTTGTTAACCTGTCTGTTTATTATCTGTCAATAAACTTGTTCTTGAGAACCTTGCGTCTCTTTCACCTGTGTCAATTTATTGGTATAATTGAGCATTTAATTCTATGTATCTTATCTGGGATAATTCTGATAGAATTGTTCTGTTTTGCAAGCTATGTTGCATTGGTTTATGTAAGTCCCCTAATGGGAGGACTCCGTCCCATAAAGGGACGAGGGCGGTTTTATTAGTTTCTTCCTATGCGGATATAAACCTTTGTCCAATACAAGTATTGTGCGGATGACTGGTCAATATATTGACGCAGTGGTTCTATACAAACTATGCTTTACTTAATATAGGGCGAGACCACTATATTAGCTTGCCTGATATTCATACATAGATATATGTACTCTTCGAGACTTTCCAGAGTCTAGTAGGACTCTTCCCTGTAGGGGGCAGGAAGCTCTAACATAGTTTATAGTTAGTTGAAAAGATGTATAACGGTAACATCTTAGGTCTCTAGGTCTAGTCGACCGGGAATAAATATCTCCGGGGAGTACGGCACGTTCTGAGAATCCACAGATACAGTAATGCTCTGGTACACTTCCATCAGGACGACATGGCTTGAGCCCAAAAAACGGATTTTGAGCGAAGCGAAAAATCTATTTTTGGGTGAGATGGCCATGTCGTCCTGATGGACCCGCCCTTGCCTTTCTAAGAAAGGGCTGTAGGACCCCTCCCTACATACAGTATCTGTAGCACCTCGTGTACGCTACAAGGAATACAGATGGCGCCAGGATTGGCGCCAGGCACGCATACGAATCGGGGGATTGGGAAGCCTTGGGAGCGGCTCCCCCCTTTTTTCTTTCCCGAATTCGTATCTCGTCAATCTCCCTCCTACGAGACGAATCTCTATTCAGGTAGTAGATTGCCATGTGACGTGTCTAGAATACGTCCTCTGATATGTCGCGATATCCCTTTCACGAGGGATACTCGCTCCAGGAGTTAGAATTCTGGTACCTTAAGGTAAATTCTCTGGGAATATCGCCGTAGTTGTAATATACCCTAGGAAGCTACCCTATAGGAACTTCCATCAGGACGACATGGCCATCTCACCCAAAAATAGATTTTTCGCTTCGCTCAAAATCCGTTTATTATTATTATTATTATTATTATTATTATTATTATTATTATTATTATTATTATTATTAACTCAGCTACAACTCTAGTTGGAAAAGCAGGATGCTATAAGCCCAAGGGCCCCAATGTTGAGGATATTATTATTATTATTATTATTATTATTATTATTATTATTATTATTATTATTATTATTATTATTATTATTATTAACTCAGCTACAACTCTAGTTGGAAAAGCAGGATGCTATAAGCTCAAGGGCCCCAATGTTGAGGATATTATTATTATTATTATTATTATTATTATTATTATTATTATTATTATTATTAACTCAGCTACAACTCTAGTTGGAAAAGCAGGATGCTATGAGCCCAAGGGCCCCAATGTTGAGGATATTATTATTATTATTATTATTATTATTATTATTATTATTATTATTATTATTATTATTATTATTATTATTATTAACTCAGCTACAACTCTATTTGGAAAAGCAGGATGATATAAGCCCAAGGGCCCCAATGTTGAGGATATTATTATTATTATTATTATTATTATTATTATTATTATTATTATTATTATTATTATTAACTCAGCTACAACTCTAGTTGGAAAAGCAGGATGATATAAGCCCAAGGGCCCCAATGTTGAGGATATTATTATTATTATTATCATTATTATTATTATTATTATTATTATTATTATTATTATTATTATTATTATTATTAACTCAGCTACAACTCTAGTTGGAAAAGCAGGATGATATAAGCCCAAGGGCCCCAATGTTGAGGATATTATTATTATTATTATTATTATTATTATTATTATTATTATTATTATTATTATTATTAACTCAGCTACAACTCTATTTGGAAAAGCAGGATGATATAAGCCCAAGGGCCCCAATGTTGAGGATATTATTATTATTATCATTATTATTATTATTATTATTATTATTATTATTATTATTATTATTATTATTAACTTAGCTACAACTCTAGTTGGAAAAGCAGGATGCTATAAGCCCAAGGGTCCCAATGTTGAGGATATTATTATTATTATTATTATTATTATTATTATTATTATTATTATTATTATTATTATTATTATTATTATTATTAACTCAGCTACAACTCTAGTTGGAAAAGCAGGATGATATAAGCTCAAGGGCCCCAATGTTGAGGATATTATTATTATTATTATTATTATTATTATTATTATTATTATTATTATTATTATTATTATTATTAACTCAGCTACAACTCTAGTTGGAAAAGCAGGATGCTATAAGCCCAAGGGTCCCAATGTTGAGGATATTATTATTATTATCATTATTATTATTATTATTATTATTATTATTATTATTATTATTATTAGCTCGGCTACGACTCTAGTTGGAAAAGCAGGATGCTATAAGCTCAAGGGCCCCAATGTTGAGGATATTATTATTATTATTATTATTATTATTATTATTGTTGTTGTTATTATCATTATTAGCTCAGCTACAACTCTAGTTGGAAAAGTATGATGCTGTAATCCCAAGGGCCACAATGTTGAGGATATTATTATTATTATTATTATTATTATTATTATTATTATTATTATTATTATTATTATTATTATTATTATTATTATTATTATTAGCTCAGCTACAACTCTAGTTGGAAAAGCAGGATGCTATAAGCCCAAGGGTCCCAATGTTGAGGATATTATTATTATTATCATTATCATTATTATTATTATTATTATTATTATTATTATTATTATTATTATTATTATTATTATTAGCTCGGCTACAACTCTAGTTGGAAAAGCAGGATACTATAAGCCCAAGGGCCCCAATGTTGAGGATATTATTATTATTATTATTATTATTATTATTATTATTATTATTATTATTATTATTATTATTATTATTATTAACTCAGCTACAACTCTAGTTGGAAAAGCAGGATGCTATAAGCTCAAGGGCCCCAATGTTGAGGATATTATTATTATTATTATTATTATTATTATTATTATTATTATTATTATTATTAACTCAGCTACAACTCTAGTTGGAAAAGCAGGATGCTATAAGCCCAAGGGCCCCAATGTTGAGGATATTATTATTATTATTATTATTATTATTATTATTATTATTATTATTATTATTATTATTATTATTATTATTATTATTAACTCAGCTACAACTCTATTTGGAAAGGCAGGATGATATAAGCCCAAGGGGCCCCAATGTTGAGGATATTATTATTATTATTATTATTATTATTATTATTATTATTATTATTATTATTATTATTATTATTATTATTATTATTAACTCAGCTACAACTCTAGTTGGTAAAGCAGGATGATATAAGCCCAAGGGCCCCAATGTTGAGGATATTATTATTATTATTATTATTATTATTATTATTATTATTATTATTATTATTATTATTATTATTATTATTATTATTATTATTATTATTATTATTAACTCAGCTACAACTCTAGTTGGAAAAGCAGGATGCTATAAGCTCAAGGGCCCCAATGTTGAGGATATTATTATTATTATTATTATTATTATTATTATTATTATTATTATTATTATTATTATTATTATTATTATTATTATTATTAACTCAGCTACAACTCTAGTTGGAAAAGCAGGATGCTATAAGCCCAAGGGCCCCAATGTTGAGGATATTATTATTATTATTATTATTATTATTATTATTATTATTATTATTATTATTATTATTATTATTATTAACTCAGCTACAACTCTAGTTGGAAAAGCAGGATGCTATAAGCTCAAGGGCCCCAATGTTGAGGATATTATTATTATTATTATTATTATTATTATTATTATTATTATTATTATTATTATTAACTCAGCTACAACTCTAGTTGGAAAAGCAGGATGCTATGAGCCCAAGGGCCCCAATGTTGAGGATATTATTATTATTATTATTATTATTATTATTATTATTATTATTATTATTTTTATTATTATTATTATTATTATTATTAACTCAGCTACAACTCTATTTGGAAAAGCAGGATGATATAAGCCCAAGGGCCCCAATGTTGAGGATATTATTATTATTATTATCATTATTATTATTATTATTATTATTATTATTATTATTATTATTATTATTATTATTATTATTATTAACTCAGCTACAACTCTAGTTGGAAAAGCAGGATGATATAAGCCCGAGGGCCCCAATGTTGAGGATATTATTATTATTATTATCATTATTATTATTATTATTATTATTATTATTATTATTATTATTATTATTATTATTATTAACTCAGCTACAACTCTAGTTGGAAAAGCAGGATGATATAAGCCCAAGGGCCCCAATGTTGAGGATATTATTATTATTATTATTATTATTATTATTATTATTATTATTATTATTATTATTATTATTATTATCATTAACTCAGCTACAACTCTATTTGGAAAAGCAGGATGATATAAGCCCAAGGGCCCCAATGTTGAGGATATTATTATTATTATCATTATTATTATTATTATTATTATTATTATTATTGTTATTATTATTATTATTATTAACTTAGCTACAACTCTAGTTGGAAAAGCAGGATGCTATAAGCCCAAGGGTCCCAATGTTGAGGATATTATTATTATTATTATTATTATTATTATTATTATTATTATTATTATTATTATTATTATTATTATTATTATTATTATTATTATTATTATTATTATTATTATTATTAACTCAGCTACAACTCTAGTTGGAAAAGCAGGATGCTATAAGCCCAAGGGTCCCAATGTTGAGGATATTATTATTATTATCATTATTATTATTATTATTATTATTATTATTATTAGCTCGGCTACGACTCTAGTTGGAAAAGCAGGATGCTATAAGCTCAAGGGCCCCAATGTTGAGGATATTATTATTATTATTATTATTATTATTATTATTATTATTATTATTGTTGTTGTTGTTATTATCATTATTAGCTCAGCTACAACTCTAGTTGGAAAAGTATGATGCTGTAATCCCAAGGGCCACAATGTTGAGGATATTATTATTATTATTATTATTATTATTATTATTATTATTATTATTATTATTATTATTATTATTATTATTAGCTCAGCTACAACTCTAGTTGGAAAAGCAGGATGCTATAAGCCCAAGGGTCCCAATGTTGAGGATATTATTATTATTATTATTATTATTATTATTATTATTATTATTATTATTATTATTATTATTATTATTAGCTCAGCTACAACTCTAGTTGGAAAAGCAGGATGATATAAGCCCAAGGGCCCCAATGTTGAGGATATTATTATTATTATCATTATTATTATTATTATTATTATTATTATTATTATTATTATTATTATTATTATTATTATTATTAGCTCGGCTACAACTCTAGTTGGAAAAGCAGGATACTATAAGCCCAAGGGCCCCAATGTTGAGGATATTATTATTATTATTATTATTATTATTATTATTATTATTATTATTATTATTATTATTATTAACTCAGCTAAAACTCTAGTTGGAAAAGCAGGATGCTATAAGCCCAAGGGTTCCAATGTTGAGGATATTATTATTATTATCATTATTATTATTATTATTATTATTATTATTATTATTATTATTATTATTATTATTATTATTATTATTATTAACTCAGCTACAACTCTAGTTGGAAAAGCAGGATGCTATAAGCCCAAGGGCCCCATGTTGAGGATATTATTATTATTATCATTATTATTATTATTATTATTATTATTATTATTATTATTATTATTATTATTATTATTATTATTATTAGCTCGGCTACAACTCTAGTTGGAAAAGCAGGATGCTATAAGCCCAAGGGCCCCAATGTTGAGGATATTATTATTATTATTATTATTATTATTATTATTATTATTATTATTATTATTATTATTATTATTAACTCAGCTACAACTCTAGTTGGAAAAGCAGGATGCTATAAGCTCAAGGGTCCCAATGTTGAGGATATTATTATTATTATTATTATTATTATTATTATTATTATTATTATTATTATTATTATTATTATTATTATTATTATTATTATTATTATTATTAACTCAGCTACAACTCTAGTTGGAAAATCAGGATGCTATAAGCTCAAGGGCCCCAATGTTGAGGATATTATTATTATTATTATTATTATTATTATTATTATTATTATTATTATTATTATTATTATTATTATTATTAACTCAGCTACAACTCTAGTTGGAAAAGCAGGATGCTATAAGCTCAAGGGTCCCAATGTTGAGGATATTATTATTATTATTATTATTATTATTATTATTATTATTATTATTATTATTATTATTATTATTATTATTATTATTATTATTATCAACTCAGCTACAACTCTAGTTGGAAAAGCAGGATGCTATAAGCCCAAGGGCCCCAATGTTGAGGATATTATTATTATTATTATTATTATTATTATTATTATTATTATTATTATTATTATTATTATTATTATTAACTCAGCTACAACTCTAGTTGGAAAAGCAGGATGCTATAAGCCCAAGGGTCCCAATGTTGAGGATATTATTATTATTATTATTATTATTATTATTATTATTATTATTATTATTATTATTATTATTATTATTATTATTATTAACTCAGCTACAACTCTAGTTGGAAAATCAGGATGCTATAAGCTCAAGGGCCCCAATGTTGAGGATATTATTATTATTATTATTATTATTATTATTATTATTATTATTATTATTATTATTATTATTAACTCAGCTACAACTCTAGTTGGAAAAGCAGGATGCTATAAGCCCAAGGGCCCCAATGTTGAGGATATTATTATTATTATCATTATTATTATTATTATTATTATTATTATTATTAGCTCGGCTACAACTCTAGTTGGAAAAGCAGGATGCTATAAGCCCAAGGGCCCCAATGTTGAGGATATTATTATTATTATTATTATTATTATTATTATTATTATTATTATTATTATTATTATAATTATTATTATTATTATTATTATTATTATTATTATTATTAACTCAGCTACAACTCTAGTTGGAAAAGCAGGATGCTATAAGCCCAAGGGCCCCAATGTTGAGGATATTATTATTATTATTATTATTATTATTATTATTATTAACTCAGCTACAACTCTAGTTGGAAAAGCAGGATGCTATAAGCCCAAGGGTCCCAATGTTGAGGATATTATTATTATTATCATTATTATTATTATTATTATTATTATTATTATTATTATTATTATTATTATTATTATTATTATTATTATTATTAGCTCGGCTACAACTCTAGTTGGAAAAGCAGGATGCTATAAGCTCAAGGGCCCCAATGTTGAGGATATTATTATTATTATTATTATTATTATTATTATTATTATTATTATTATTATTATTATTATTATTATTATTATTATTATTATCATTATTAGCTCAGCTACAACTCTAGTTGGAAAAGTATGATGCTATAATCCCAAGGGCCACAATGTTGAGGATATTATTATTATTATTATTATTATTATTATTATTATTATTATTATTATTATTATTATTATTATTATTAGCTCAGCTACAACTCTAGTTGGAAAAGCAGGATGCTATAAGCCCAAGGGTCCCAATGTTGAGGATATTATTATTATTATTATTATTATTATTATTATTATTATTATTATTATTATTATTATTATTATTATTATTATTATTAGCTCAGCTACAACTCTAGTTGGAAAAGCAGGATGCTATAAGCCCAAGGGCCCCAATGTTGAGGATATTATTATTATTATTATTATTTTTATTATTATTATTATTATTGTTACTATTATTATTAGCTCAGCTACAACTCTAGTTGGAAAAGCAGGATGCTATAAGCCCAAGGGCCCCAATGTTGAGGATATTATTATTATTATTATTATTTCTTGGTAGGAGACCCTCCTTCAAACAGGTGGAGTTGAATATTATGGCTGCATCGGCAGAATTCAATTTCTTGTCCAATTTCTCGATTCTACGGACAATTCTCTTTTTAGGGTTGCTACCTTCAGCTAGCAAGTTTGCGAAGTTCATCAGGTGGGTGAAGAATACAATTCAGGTTAAGGCTGGATGTAATTAATACAATTACAAGTAATACTCGAAAATTTCAACAGGTAAAGTCAGGAGTGGATTGCGATGCGTTTCGGAACTGCTTGCTCCGTCTTCAGGCGAGAAGTGAGGCTCTAGCTGGATCTTCGTCCGTATATATCGTGGCTCTGGTTCGTAGAGAGGGGCCTCGAATTTTGATTGGTCGAGCGGAGGTTATAGGCTCGGGTGGCAGATATACGACGAGTTCGGCTCAGCCTCCAAGGCTGAGAGGTAGGAAGGAATCCTGGATCCTGATTGGTCAGGACGCACACTGAGCCAGCCAAAAAGTTAGGCAGGCTCCTCTGTCGCTCAGTGGACTGGGCTGAGAGAGATATCCGAGCTCCCTGATTGGCTGAGGCGCGTGCCAAGACGGGCTCAAAGTCAGGCAGCCCATTCCTACGCTCAACAAACTGGAATTCCGGACCATGCTCGTCGCCAAAATCAGCATTCGGCCATACGATTTCTCCATTTGTGGGAGTGTCAGGATCGGGGTTGTCATCGTTCTGGGGGTCTTGTTCTTGGTTCCTAGCGTTGGTATGTCGACAGGTTGGTAGTAGGAACATCTCTTGAGTCGTATTCAACGCTGGTTTCTCGTTCTGGATTAACAGGGCTTCTAATATTCGTAAGCGCTTGCTGTCCGGGGCGCTGCCGATAATTTTGATATCGGCGACGATGTCTGCCAGGCTAATTTGGGTGTTAGGGTATCTGTAGAGCATGATTTCTTATAACACCTTGCTGGACGTGGCACGAAATACTCTTCGAAAGTTTCATTGTAGTCATACCGATGTATTTGCCAGGGCATCCTCGGACTGGGCTTTGATAAGAGTAGACTACATTTGTCTTCTTCAGAGGGTCGTTATCAGGGGCGCTGGATTTTTCCTCATGATCAAGCTGCGGGTTTTTTCAGTCTGGTAATAGATGATGAGTTTCACTTTCGTGGTCTCATCAGTAGGTGACACGTTGTTAGTAATGATGTCATTAATGGCCTTCTCATCCTGCTGATATTCTGCGTGCATGAGGCCCTTTTAGTAAAGTTTGATGTCTCTAGATCCGTTGGTGGAGGTGTCGGACCTATTTCGAGTGCTGTCGGACCCCTGGCTGGCGCTGTCGGACCCTTCCACCGCAGAGGACCTATACCACTTGTCTATAGCTGTCCCCACTTCAGGCTGGACTTGCTTGATGCTGTAGCCGTTATTGATGAGGACCTGTGCGGCTCTTTCCAGCTCCTTGTGGGTGTCAGTCCATGACGAGCAGTGTGACAAGGCCCTGCGTACAAAGGCGTTTATGGTCGAGGCAGGACATTCACTTTCGCCATTTAAACACATGCCGAGATTTGTGGGCTTAGTGTAGACAGTGGTCTGCAATCCCTCGTTAGTGGAAGAAATCAAGACGTCCAATAACGGGAGGCTGTTGTCGATGCTGTTCTCAAGGGTAAAGTAGAGGACACTGTTGTCCTCAAAGGTCCTCCTTAGGTTCTCGATGGCTTCGGTGGAAGTAGCTTTGACGAAAGTATCGCCAATATAATGGAAGTAAGCGAGGGGGCACTCGAGTTGGGAGAATACCCTCTCCTCTACTACTCCCATGTAGAAGTTAGCAAAGAGTACGCCCAAGGGCGAGCCCATCGCCACGCCATCCTTTTGTAAGTACATGTGCCCACGAGGAGTAGTAAAGGGGGCCCTCTTAGTGCAGATGGCAAGGAGGGTCTGAAGGGCTTGCTCTGGGATATTCAATTCCGGAGTTGTCTCGTCCCTGTAGACTCTATCAGCGATAAGGTCGATGGTTTCGTGAACAGGGACATTAGTGAATAAAGATTCGACATCCATCGATGCTATGACCCCCTCGCCGCGGACGTCCTTGATCCTCTCTAGGAATTCGGCAGAGGAGGCCACAAAGTGGCGGTCGGGGGCATATGGCATCAAAATCGTGTTCAGCACAGGAGCAGATCCTCAAGATGGGCCTCAACTGCCACTTCATCACCTGACTGAGACCAACCGACAAGCGCCTGGAGATAGAATTACTCCTATACTCCATCCTCAACCTCCAAGAACATGGTGCTCTCCGGACGACTGATGCCCTTCAGCCGCTTCTGCTCGCCAAGGCCCTTACTAATAGGGGCAGGTACAGCAGCGGCATCTTTTCTAAGGAGATAAGAGCTGCTGCTAAAGAGCTCAAACGAGTTGCTGATGTCACCGTCCGTCGGGCCGACAAGACAGCTGCCTTTGTACTCATCATTACCCATGAGTACCACGAGAAATTGGACGCCATCCTCGCGGACCTGACCAATTTCGGGCGCCTCACGAGCAACCCTGTTCAAGACATCAAGAGGGAGGCAAATCGCACCATCGAGGCCATTAATGCTGCAACTAACGCCGTACACCTGCCCATGATTTCTGGGGATTATGGACCTGGTTACCTCTACGGCAATGTTAAAACCCACAAACAAGGCAACCCACTTCGATCTATCATCAGCCAATGCCCTACGCCTACATACCAGCTGGCCAAGAGACTGAACACGATTTTGATGCCATATGTCCCCGACCGCCACTGTGTGGCCTCCTCTGCCGAATTCCTAGAGAGGATCAAGGACGTCCGCGACGAGGGGGTCATAGCATCGATGGACGTCGAATCTTTATTCACTAATGTCCCTATTGACGAAACCATCGACCTTATCGCTGATAGAGTCTACAGGGACGAGACAACTCCGGAATTGAATATCCCAGAGCAAGCCTTTCGGACCCTCCTTGCCATCTGCACTAAGAGGGCCCCCTTTACTACTCCTCGTGGGCACATGTACTTACAAAAGAATGGCATGGCGATGGGCTCGCCCTTGGGCGTATTCTTTGCTAACTTCTACATGGGAGTAGTAGAGGAGAGGGTATTCTCCTAACTCAAGTGCCCCCTCGCTTACTTCCATTATATTGGCGATACTTTCGTCAAAGCTACTTCCACCGAAGCCATCGAGAACCTAAGGAGGACCTTTGAGGACAACAGCAAACTCCACTTCACCCTTGAGAACAGCGTCGACAACGGCCTCCCGTTCCTGGACGTCTTGATTTCTTCCACCAACGAGGGATTGCAGACCACTGTCTACACTAAGCCCACAAATCTCGGCATGTGTTTAAATGGCGAAAGTGAATGTCCTGCCCGCTACAGGGCCTCGACCATCAAGGCCTTTGTATGCAGGGCCTTATCACACTGCTCGTCATGGACTGACACTCACAAGGAGGTGGAAAGGGCCGTACAGGTCCTCATCAATAACGGCTACAGCAACAAGCAAGTCCAGCGTGAAGTGAGGACAGCTATAGACAAGTGGTATGGGTCCTCTGCGTTGGAAGGGTCCGACAGCGCTAACCAGGGGTCCGACAGCACTAGAGATAGGTCCGACACCTCCACCAACGGATCTAGAGACATCAAACTTTACTTCAAGGGCCTCATGCACGCAGAATATCAGCGGGATGAGAAGGCCATTAATGACATCATCACTAACAACGTGTCACCTACTGATGAGACCACGAAAGTGAAACTCATCATCTATTACCAGATTGAAAAAACCCGCAGCTTGATCATGTGGAACAATCCAGCGCCCCCTTATAACGACCCTCTGAATGTAGTCTACTCTTATCAAAGCCCAGTCCGAGGATGCCCTGGCAAATACATCGGTATGACTACAATGAAACTTTCGAAGAGGATTTCGTGCCACGTCCAGCAAGGTGCTATAAGAAATCATGCTCTACAGCGACATAACACTCAAATTAGCCTGGCAGACATCATCGCCAATACCAAAATTATCGGCAGCGCCCCGGACAGCAGGCGCTTATGATTATTGGAAGCCCTGTTAATCCAGAATGAGAAACCAGCGTTGAATACGATTCAAGAGATGTTCCTCCTACCAACCTGTCGATGTACCAACGCTAGGAACCAAGAGCAAGACCCCCAGAACGATGACAACCCCAATCCTGACACCCCCAGATATGGAGAAATTGTCTGGCCGAATGCTGATTTTGGCGGCGAGTATGGTCCGGAATTCCAGTCTGCTGAGCGTAGGAATGGGCTGCTTGACTTTGAGCCCGTCTCGGCACGCGCCTCAGCCAATCAGGGAGCTCGGATATCTCTCTCAGCCCAGTCTGCTGAGCGAGAGAGGAGCCTGCCTAACTTTTTGGCTGGCTCTGTGCGCGTCCTGACCAATCAGGATCCAGGATTCCTTCCTACCTCTCAGCCTGAGAGGCTGAGCCAAGCTTGTCGTACATCTGCCACCCGAGCCTATAACCTCCGCTCGACCAATCAAAATTCGAGGCCCCTCTCTACGAACCAGAGCCAGGATATAAACGGACGAAGATCCAGCCAGAGCCTCACTTCTCGCCTGAAGACGGAGCAAGCAGTTCCGAAACGCGTCGCGATCCACTCCTGACTTTACCTGTTATAATTTTCGAGTATTACTTGTATTTGTATTAATTACATCCAGCCTTAACCTGAATTGTATTCTTCACCCACCTGATGAACTTCACCAACATGCTAGCTGAAGGTAGCAACCCTGAAAAGAGAATTGTCCGTAGAATCGAGAAATTGAAGAAGAAATTGAATTCTGCCGATGCAGCCATAGTATTCAACTCCACCTATTATTATTTTTATTATTATTATTATTGTTATTATTATTATTATTATTATTATTATTATTATTAGCTCAGCTACAACTCTAGTTGGAAAAGCAGGATGCTATAAGCCCAAGGGCCCCAATGTTGAGGATATTATTATTATTATTATTATTATTATTATTATTATTATTATTATTATTATTATTATTGGCTCAGCTACAACTCTAGCTGGAAAAGCAGGATGTTATAAGCCCAAGGGCCCCAATGTTGAGGATATTATTATTATTATTATTATTATTATTATTATTATTATTATTATTATTATTATTAGCTCAGCTACAACTCTAGTTGGAAAAGCAGGATGCTATAAGCTCAAGGGCCCCGATGTTGAAGATATTAATATTATTATTATTATTATTATTATTATTATTATTATTATTATTATTATTATTATTATTATTATTATTATTAGCTAAGCTACAAGTCTAGTTGGAAGAGCAGGATGCTATAAGCTCAAGGGCCCCAATGTTGAGGATATTATTATTATTATTATTATTATTATTATTATTATTATTATTATTATTATTATTATTAGTTGAAAAAGCAGGATGCTGTAAGCCCAAAGCTCCGACCTGGAAAAATAGCCCAGTGAGTAAAAGAAAATAAGGAAATAAATAACTACAGGAGAAGTAATGATTAATTAAATTAACATGTTTTATGAACAGTAACAACATTATAATAGATATGTCACATATAAACTGTAAAAAGAGACTTATGTTAGCGTGTTCAACATAACATTCTCTGTAACTTTGAACTTTTGAAGTTCCACCGATTCAACTACTTGAATAGAAAGATCTTCGTCACAGCTGGAATAAAAGTTCTAGAATACTGTGTAGTATTCTTGGTTTAGAGTTCTCTTGCTTGAGGGTACACTCGGACACACTATTTTATCTTATTTCTCTTCCTCTTTTGTTAAAGTTTTTTATAGTTTATATAGGAAATATTTATTTTAATGTTGTTACTGTTCTTAGAATATTTTATTTTTTCTTGTGTCCTTTCCTCACTGGACTATTTTCTTTGTTGGAGCCCCTGGGCTTGTAGCATCCTGCTTTTCCAACTATGGTTGTAGATTAGCAAGTAATAATAATAATGATAATAGCTGCTAAGCTACAACCCTAGTTGGAAAAGCAATATGCTACAAGCCCTAGGGCTCCAACAGGGAACAATAGCCCAGTGAGGAAATGGAAAAAAAATCAAGAACAGTAACTTCATTATAGATAAAATATTTCTTATATTAATTACAAACTACAAAAACAAGAGGAAGGGAAATATGATGGAAAAGTGTGCCAGAGTGTACCCTCAAGCAAGAGAACTCTAATCCAAGACAGTGGAAGACCATAGTACACAGGTTTTGTGATTCCTGTAAGTTTTATTACACACATAACCTTTTCCCTTAATTACTATTGATTTTGTTTCTCCTTCCCATATCAGTAAACAAAAAAAGAAGCTACAGTATGTCACAGTGGTGTCATACAAAAACAATCGAGGCTTTGTCTATACAAAAGTACGAGTTCGTCTGTATAAAACATAACGCCATTGATTTTCACTGGATCTGTCTGCTACATTGGTCAGTATTATTGACATCTGCCAGTTTCTCTCGCCGACTGTACTGGACCCCCTCTAACGTTGAGTGAGAGGCAAAAAAAATTAGAGTTCAGATTTATAATTCTCTGAAAGGGTAACTGCTAACCACCGTAGGTGGTGAATTATGAAAGGACCAAGTTCTCCAGATAAAGAAAGAAAAAAAAAAAACAGAACAACGTAGTGAATTATGGAAGGACCAAGTTCCCCAGAAAAAAAAGAAGAAAACGGAAGAACATAGTGAATTATGGAAACGATTATGGAAGGACCAAGTTCCCCAGGAAAAAGTCAACAGAAGAACATAGGGAATTATGGAAGGACCAAGGTCCCCCCCCCCAAAAAAAAAAAAAAAAAAAAAAATAATAACATAGTGAATTATGGAAGGTCCAAGATCCCGAGGAAAAAAAACAGTCATGAACAGGATGCGAGAATATCAAACTTGATTTTCCTATATTAATTACTAAATATCTCAAATCAAATTGTTTGGCCGTGGCTACCTTGTAAACACCATTTTCTTACATACCAAAATAGAAGGAAGTGTGCTTACATTTATAATCTATACACGCATATTAACTAATCTAAGTAATTTCTATATATTATTTCAGGGATGGTATTATTATTATTATTATTATTATTATTATTATTATTATTATTATTATTATTATTATTATTATTATTATTATTATTATTATTATTATTACAGGCTAAGCTACAACCCTAGTTGGAAAAGCAAGATGCTATAAGCACAAGGGCTCCAACAGGGATAAAATAACCCATTGAGGAAAAGAAACCTGGAAATGAATAAACTACAAAAATAATGAACAGTTAAAATAAAGTATTTTAAGAACAGCAACAACACTGAAATAAATCTTTCATAAATAAAATATAAAAAAGAGGAAGAGAAATGAGATAGAATAGTGTGCTGGATGCACCTTCATATTACCTAGTCTAATTAATTTCGACTTTTATTATTTTGGGAATGGGTGTTACTATAAGATAGAATGTCTTGCGCTGGTTCAGTAAATCTTAAATTTAAAGAGGAAGCAATTGGATATGAAATTATAGTCATTTCTAGATATAAGATAGAAAAGTGTGCCCGAGTGTACCCTCTTTCATTAGAACTTCAACCCAAGAGAGTGGAAGACGTGTGTTGACCTTATGTGTGTGTGTGTAAACACATACAATGTCATACATTGAAGTCTGCAAGGATTTAGCAGAGACCTCTTTGAAACGGAAAAATCTGCAAAAAAAAAAAAAAAAAAAAAAAAAAAATGATCCCAAGGGTAAGAGTATACGATATCCATCACTGTCCTCACCAACTGACTCACTGACCAAGGCACCTACCTCCCGTCGGGATACTACCTCTAGAATGTTATTGGGTTCCTTAACTGCCCAGCCAGTACTACATTGGATCCCTTTCTCTGGTTACGGATCATTTCGTCTTTGCCGACACATACACAGAATAGTCTGGCCTATTCTTAACCCATTCTTTTCCCTCATACAATTGACACTAAAATTACCAAAAAGTTTTTCTTCTCTCAAGAGGTTAACTACTGCACTGTAATTGTTCAGTAGCTACTTTCCTCTTGGTAAGGTAAAAGAGACTAGCTGTGGTGAGTAGCTCTTCTAGAAGGACACTCCAAAATCAAACCATTTGTTCTCTAGTCTTGGGTAGTGCCATAGCCTCTTTAACATGGTTTTCCCTTGCCTTAGGGTAGAGATCTCTTGCTTGACGGTATACTCAGTCACAATATTCTATCTTGTTTCTCTTCCCTGTGTTATTTTTTTTTTTTATATATATGAAAGATTTGTTTTGGTGTTATTGTTCGTAAACTTATCTTGTAGTTTATTTCCTTATTTCCTTTCCTCACGGGGCTATTTTACCTGTTGGAGCCCTTGGGCTTAGAGCATCCTGCTTTTCCAACTAGGGTCATAGCTTAGCAAGTAATAATAATAATAATAATAATAATAATAATAATAATAATAATAATAATAATAATAATAATAATAATAATAATAATAATAATAATTGGTTAGATCGACTAACCTTAGATAACTCACTACATTGTATTCACGTAATTCATTTAACTTAGTTGTTATATCACTGTAATTGTAGGCTACAATACAAGCCCTTATTTCTACATCATTTCCCTAAACTCCCAAATAATCTTTTCCCCCAAAGAAACTATTTTCAAATTATATTTTTCTCTTCAAAATCCTAAATCATTATAATTCAATTATTTAGTTTTATTATATTTTATTTCAGAATATAATTTCTTTAATTTAGTTTAGTTTTTTCTTCAATATTTGAATTTTGCTTTTCCTCTATTTACTTTGAAACGTTTATCTAAATACTTTCAGCTTATTATTTGCGTTTTGGTAGGATTTAAAAGCTTCCTGTGTAATAAATCTCTAGGAATCTGCCTTGAAATCGTAGTTTAAATAACTAGAATGGAAATTTTATAAAATATTAGTACTACTTCATTTACATTTTATATAAAAAGTTGGACTTTTGCTAACTTAAAAAGAACGGGACACTATAAAAAAAAAGGTGAGATTCTGATCACATGACTTATAAATGTCAATGTGGCATAATGAATTGATATAATTTATTTACATCTTTCAGAATAAAGGAATTTTGAGGATTACTTTGATATTTTTCTATTTTACGGGTCAACTTGAATGTCTTGTAAAACATGATCTAGCTATTTGTATATCAGACCTAAACTGGTAAAAATCAAACCAAAATTCTAGCCAATAACTCTACCAATCGATGCTTTAACAAACATTTCGTCAATAAATAATACTTTTACTAGTCGTAGGTAACTAGTAATAGTAACTCCGGCGTATCGTTTAATGCAGTCTTAATAAAGGGAAAAAATTACTACAAAACCAGCTCTTGTCTTTCAATGGTGCAGTTGGAGCACATTATTGATTGCCCAAAGAGACCTCCCACACACATTAAAGGCATCATTTGCTACTTTGACATTAACCTTGTAGCCGGGGGGTAAGAAGAAGACGGTGTTTTAAATGATCAAAGAGGGAGCCATTAGTTGTGCATTATGATAGTAGTAGTAGTAGTAGTAATAATAATAATGTTTATTGGACAAAAAATATTTTCATACAAAATATTTACAAAAAAGATTCAATGCAAGCCCATGTGGAGCAGAGCTTATCGAAATATGGAAACGGAGAATAGTGTGATATATTAATATTATGATGTCTCTTGATTATTTATATAAATTAACTTGATTTGAAGTGTGTTTGTTGGTATATGATTAATGAAAAGTTTTGTTTATCCTTAATTAAATCGTAGAATCTGCTAAGGAAATAGATTACCCCGATAGCTGCCTCTCGGATCTGTGGAAAAGGGAGCCATTCGTTCTGCTTTTACCGAAATATGGAAACGGAGAAATAGTGTGATATATTAATATTATGATGTCTTTTGTTTATTTATATAAATTTAATTAATTTAAAGTGTATGTGCAGGTATATAATCAGTGGAAATATATGTTTATCCTTAATTAAATCATAGAATCTGCGAATGAAATAAATTACACCGATAGCTGCCTCTCGTATCTTCCGATAGCGTCTGCTTTGTTGTCTGCTGTGGATTGACAGTCAGCTGTCAAAAATGTCATAATGTTAACGTGACGTGCAGTAGAGTTAGTGTGAATGTCATGAGGTAATATCTGTTCTGTTGCTCTTTAAGTGTTCAAGTAGAAACTACTATCGTTCGGTCGCAATTAGGTGTAATATGCACAGCAATATTTCTGGTAATTCGTGTGTAACTGGCCTTCCAGTGCTATGGTGCTTAGGAGGAGGATTTTGGACCCGATGTCGATAACTAACGGCTAAATATCTATATTTATTTTATTATTTAAATATACGTATTCATTTTATTATTTGTAAACTATTTCATAGAGCTGTGTCTAAGATATGTCAGTTTTACAACTTTGTTGTTCCCTTAAAAATATTTCCATAGTTACCGCTTGGTTAGGTAGTAAATCTGCTAAATTATACCTTTTAATAATTTCCCCAAAACGATATTCACTAGCACATATCAGTAAACCATTACTATTACATTCATTTATCCATATAATCTCCTACTTGAACTGACCAAGTTTTCTTCCTTGGGAGCCTCTGTATATCAGCGACCAGTCCTCCCGCATGCATAGAAAACGGACACCAACAAACCTGAACTTCCTCACCTAACCTACAAGCTGTGTCCTTACCTACTTGCCTAACGGGGATGCTAACGCCCCCCTGTGACACCCCTTACACTGCCGTATTCTCAGTTGGAAGTTATCATACATACAAGTGGCCGCCATTATACATAAACCCCCTTTCTTGTACGTCAAAGTATGTATCGCATCTCTGGACAGCGCCTGAGTGACGATACACTGCCCAGGCTGAGCCGGGACATGAATCGAGGTTAACAAAAAGATTTTAGGGTAAATGATAACACAAAGATTACCCGCTTAAAGTGTACGGCACTTATGTTCATATCAGCCATCGGTCTTCTTTCCGAAACACTTTATATTAAATTTTTTTTTATCAGACAAACAGTATTTCTTAAAGAGTAATTTTTTTCTTTTTTTCAAATTTTGTAGTTATATGTCATGGCCTTCATTTTCAAAGATTTATTTCCATCCGTGCTAAACCATATTTCACTAAGTAAACAAACGCAGGATTATTACCTAACCTAAAGCTCCCCACCTAAGGTAACCTAGGGTACCCTGTCCTTACCTTAACCTACGTGTCTAACCTAAAAATTATTTGGAGGTGTGAAACAAAAGGTATCCTCTATAGTCAAATCATGCTAGTTGTGGTGGAAGAGGTAGTTAATAAAAGATCCTATATTTTCATGATTTGAAACTGTTCTTTTATAAATAAAAGGTGTGTTTTCGTCCAAAATAGTAGCGGTGATGGAAGAAATATAGAATAGTACAATAATCATGGAGAAAATGAGACTGGTACTCTGTGTATTTTATGGTCTATTGAAAGTTTCTGATGATTATAACAGGTGGAAATATTTATTTTAATGTTACTGTTCTTAAAATATTTGATTTTTCCTTGTTACCTTTCCTCACTGCAGTATTTTCCCTGTTGGGGCCCCGGGGCTTATAGCATCCTGCTTTTCCAACAAAGGTTGTAGCTTGACAAATAATGATGATAATAATAAAAACCCCCTAGTTTTTTGCTATACAGTAGTGGGTTGATTATCATTATTAAAACTATGGGTTGTCACTAGTTTGGCCACGAAAGATGTTCAAAACTCTTTTGAATACTCCCAGTACCAGCTTCACTTAATGTTAGTAATTTTAACTTGCTGAAGCTTAGTATTTTTGGGAGTATAGAAAATCCTCAACTTACAAACTTAATTGGTTCCAAGAAGCAGTTTGTAAGTCAAATTTTGTTAAATTTTGACCTGGGGAAGGCTCCACCTAACTCTCATGCCTATGATTTTCAGCTGCAAAAGTCAACAAGTAGTCCAATATAGTATGGCAAATGTTGACTTGCTTACTGCATTAAATTGTATAATAGTTTTATTACTGTATTTCATAATGAACCTTAGATACAATATCTGAGGTTTATTATTTCTGTTGGGTTGGTTTTTGTATCTCGTAATGTTTGTGAATTGAGGACGTTCTCTACCGCTGTTCCCCGCTTTTCACGAGGTTTATTTTCCAGGGTTCCTTGCAAAATTTTGCAAAACGCAGTACAAACCTATTTTTATGAATAGAACTTACCTGGCAGTTATATATATACGTATATAGCTTAGTCTCTGACGTTCGGCAGAATTTTTCAAAAAAATCGCGGCAACCGCTTTGTGGTGGTTGTGCGGTTAGGTGGTTAACAACCCTTTCAGGGTTGTACTTGGAATCATTCCCGTTTTCTGTTCTTCAGATCATCTGTGCCAACCGGATCGACAACACCGTTGGTCTGCCATTAGAGTTTTTCTTTTCGCTTTCCCTGTGTCGCTGTACTGGACTTCTTTTTGGTGAAGTACATTGATTTGGGGATTTGACAATCGTGTTTCTGTTTATTCTGTGATTTTTGTTTGTTCCGTAACCGAAATACAAACCACGCTATTTACATAGGGTATTACTTTCAGCGTAGCTGAAAATGACGAGCCATTAGATTTTTAACGAGGGTTAACTACCCCCGCGCTAGTTAGCAAGGGGGGTAAGGGCCCCCCCACACACCGGTGAATTGTCCAACTTCACTTTTGGCTCAGACGATGAGCAGACGTGTCTGTCTTTCGTCCTCGCTTTTGACAGCCTTAATCTGTTTTTTCTTTTTCTTCAGCTTTGTGTGTTTGGAAGTTGGCCTCTATCTTCATCGCAATTATGCGCAAGTGCCCTGGACTCCTCGGCCGCCCCTGTGAAACATTCATGTCGGCGGTCGAGACGGATCCTCACACCCTTTGCCCGCAGTGTCGAGGTCAACAGTGTGATAGAGACTTAACTTGTAGTGAGTGCAGGGAGTGGTCTACCTCCCAGTGGGAGAGGTTTGCCCGACGGCGTAAGAAGAAGTCCAAGAGAGACCTTTCTCCTTCAAGGGCTGCCTTGAAGAAGGAAGGCTCCAAGGACTCTTTTTCCGCCGCCCGAACCTCCTCCGAAGCTCCTACTCGGTCGGTCTCTCGTGAGAGGCCGTCGAGTGGTAGCGTAGGCCATTGTTCTGTTTCCCGACCTCGGGGTGCGGGAGTGGGCGTTGCCTCCCATAGCGAGGCAGCTCCCCCTCCTCCTCCGGGGGAGGATATTGATTCTCATTACGATGATGATCATGCTGTGTCTTTCAGCTTTGGGCTTCCTTGGGGCTTAAGGGCTTGCCTTCCAAGGAAGCCCTGTTTGACCTGATCCAGTTGGGGGCAGCTGTCAAGCAATCGCCAGTAATAGAAGAGGTTGACCCTCTGTTTATTATCGACGTTGTGGTGGCAGAGGCTTCTGACGGGTCTGGTCAAACCTCTGCTGCGGTTGCGGACGTTGCTGAAGGCTCAGCCTCCCCCTCCGAACATATTTCGAGGGGAAAGTGAGTCCCACGGTCTCTCCTGCGGGTGCGTCTCCTCCTCGGTGGAACGCACTGACAGAAACTCCTCTTCGGAGGACCGACGATGTGAATGCCCTGCCTCGAGGTTGCCTTCGCCGTAAGGCTCGTCCTCCTCTTTGCCGTAGGGGCTTTCCTTCTCCTTACAAGGGAGTTAGGAAGCGCCTCTTCGGGTCTTCTTCACCGTCGCCTTCCCCTGTAGAGGATTCTTCTCGTCGGGAGCAGACCGTCGCAGCCACGTCCTTGGACCTCTCCGCAGATCGCTCACGATCTCCTACGCCTGCCAGACCTTCCAGTCCTTCTGGCCTGCCATCGCCCCTGGATGCAGATGCGCAGCAGACGCCTTGTCATCTCGTCATCCGACGGGCACCGGTCCCTTCGGGGCAAAGGGACGTATCCCACGGTGTGGGTAAATCCCTTGCGCGTCAGGGTTCCCCTGTGCGCTCAACTGCGCGTTCACGCGCAGTACTGTAGTGCACATGCGCTCTCCAGAGCTGCAGCCTTCAGACTCGCCTTGCCAGCGCTCTCCTGCTAACCGTCAGCGCCCTTCTGTTCCTGCTGTGCACCATGCGCGCCATCAGTCTCCTGAGCACCCACGATCTCATGCTCGTCAGCGCGCACCTTGTTCCTGATGCGCGCCCTGCACGCCAACGCACACTCACGCGCCCTAGATCTTCGGATCTGGATGCAGGCAAGGACCTTTCTCCTTCGCCTCGCCCTCCGCACCTGTGCGCCCATATTCGCCTGCGCAACAGCGCGCGCGCACTCCGGTCCGCACTTTAAGAGTTCTTGCTCGCTCGCGCGCCCACGAGTCTTCTTCTGAGCCCGACGGCGAGCGTTCGCCCTTGCGCACTGCCTCGCCATCTGATCCTGCGCCCCAGTTGACTGCGCATCGACACCCTCCTGCACACCAACGATCTCCTGCTCACCCGCGCCATCCTTTGCCTGTGCGCAAGCGCTCGCCAATGCGCCAGCGCGCCCATGCCTCGGAACGTCACAGGTCTCCTACACGCACACGTGCTAAATCACCTACGCGCACTGCTCACCATCGTTCGCCAACGCGCCATCGCTCTCCAACGCGCCAGCGTTCGCCAACTCGCCAGTGTTTGCCAACTCGCCAGTGTTCACCAACTCGCCATCGCTCGCTAACTCGCCATCGCTCGCTAACTCGCCATCAATCCCCTGCGCACCATCGTTCTCCTGACCGACAGCGATCTCCTCTACCCTCGCGCTCATCCACCTGTGCGCCCACTCGCCTGCGCTTGCGCTTGAACCAGCCCGTGCGCGTATATCTCCGCGTGACAGCGCCCGCGCTCCAGCAGTCGCCCACGTGTGACCCTCAAAATGCTCCATCGCGTAACCCCCATTCTCGCCGGGATCCGCAGCGCGTGCTTCCGACAGGGACGCGTACTTCCAGATCGCCATCAGGAATGCCACTGCGCAAGCGCAGGGCTCTCATCCAGGACCAGGAAGAGGCACCGGAGAGGTCCAGGCAACATTCTTCCCTTTCTTCATTTCGGGTAGGCCCCGTTGCGTCCACTCCGAAGAATCAGGAGATCCCCTTCCCTCCAGCGGGGATTATTGACACTGCGTCGGTCACCCGTCAGTCTTGGTTTGGTCACCTGATGAAAGCGGTGGTGCAGGCTGTGAAGCCAGCCCTCACTGATCGGGGACTCAAACCAAAGACAGACTCGCCCCCGCTGAAGAGAAGGAGAGAAGTGAACTTCGTGGTGACTTCTCCCAGGGAGAAGTTGGCTCCTAAGAGGTCCGACAGGAAGGCTCCATCCCCTTCGCAGTCGTTTTCTCTTTCTCCTGTGGATGAAGCTTTTCCGTCCTCAGGAGAGTCCAGCGAGGTGAGGGCCTCTCCCACGGCACCAATGGGAGGAACCCCACCTCGAGGAGAGAAACGTCCTGCATGGAAGGTACCTTCCAGACATCTTTGCTGGAGTCCTGTATCCCGCCCAGGAGGGAACCCAAGGACTCAAAGACGATTCCTAAGTCGTCTTCACGGATCCGACCAGAGCCAACCAAACCCCGGGAGAACGTCCACGTGTCTCCCCAAGAAGAGCCTTTGGGCATAGGAGACTTAGCTGCCAGTCCACAGGGAGGAGAGCAGCACGAGTCAGAGCATGCCTTCTGGCAGGTCTTGAATCTGATGAGGCAACTCAACAGGTTCAAGGACCCGGAGATCGCCCCTCGCGAAGGCAAGGATACAGTCCTAGACCAAGTCTATGGTACCCAGAAACCCCTAAGGGCCAGTGCAGCTTTGCCTTGGTCCCATGGGGTGAAGAGTGCCAGAGATAAGGTCGAAGCCCAGCTCTCGGAACTCGCCTCCTCCAGCCGTTCTTCTGCCGGGAACAAACTCCTCCCACCTCCTCGTTTACAGGAGAGGAGGTATTTGAGATCATGGGGGAATCCAGTATAGCTCTTCCCCTCCACCACTCGGTGGAAGAGCTCACCAGGGGAACTCCTCTTGAGAAGCTCTCCTCCCGGCAGGTGACATTCTCGGAATCGGAGATCCTTAGCCAGGAGAAGGTCGCGAAGTGTGCCATGCAGGCCACTTCGTGGCTGGATGTCTGGCTGGGCTCTTTGGGCATCCTATTGCGCTCCGAGGACTTGTCTAAGGAGAGCAATAGGAAGGCCCTGGAGACCTTCCTCCTCTTGGGCACTCGCTCCATCGAGATCCTGGCTCACCAGGTTACCAACCTGTGGGGCAACTTGATCTTAGAGGGACGTGATGCGGTGACCAAGAAGTTCCATCCGAAGGTCCCCGCCGTGGATGTCTGCAGGCTCAGACACTCCTCCATCCTTGGAGGAAGCTTGTTTGAGCCCGAAGATATAGAACGCACAGCTGAGAGGTGGAGGAAGTCGAATCATGATTTGCTCCTCCAAAGGGCCCTCACATCTCAGCCCTACAAGCCTCCAGCTCCACAACATCATCAACAGCAGCCTCGCAGGACCCCAAAGCAGGCTCCGGCAGCTAAGACCAAGGTGTCTAAGCCACAGCCCTTTCCTGTCAAGGACAAGAGGGGAGGCAGAAATCTTAGAAGGAGCGGCCGTGGCCGTAAACGCTAAGATTGGCAGTCCCCCTGCGTGTCCACCTGTGGGGGGGATGCCTACAAAGTTGCGTGCACAGGTGGCAGCAACATGGGGCCGATTCCTGGACGGTCTCTGTGATCGGCCAAGGATATCGCGTCCCATTCACAACATCTCAACCCCCCCTGACAGCGAATCCAGTGTCGTTGAGCTCCTATGCCATGGGATCGGCAAAGGGTCTAGCCCTTCGGGCAGAAGTCGAGACCATGCTCAAGAAGGATGCTCTCCAAGAGGTCGTCGACGGCTCCCCAGGCTTCTTCAGTCGACTCTTTCTTGTAAAGAAGGCATCTGGAGGCTGGAGACCCGTCATCGATCTCTCAGCTCTGAACAAGTTTGTCAAACAAACTTCGAGCCATTAGAATTTTAACGAGGGTTTACTACCCCTCTCTAGTTAGTGAGGGGGTAGGGAGGCGTAGCTTGCTACCCCTCCCCCCCTTCACACACCTGTGATAGCTCACTTTGCTTTTGGCTCGGGTGACGATCAGACGTGTCTGCTCCCACCCTCGCTTACTTTGACAGCCTTTGATCTTTGTTTTTTCTTTTTCTTTTATACAGTGTGTTTGGAAGTTGGCCTCTACCCTGTGGAAGTGTCCCGGCTTACCTGACTGCCCTTGTGGTACTTAAATGCCGGCGGTCGATACGGACCTTCACACCTTATGTCCTTTTTGTAGGGGTCAACGGTGTGATAGGAATAGAGTATGTGGTGAGTGAAGGGAGTGGTCTACCTCCCAGTGGGAGAGGTCCCCAGCGCTGGAAGAAGTCCAAACGGGATATTTTTAAATATAAAACTTACCCGCTGTTTATATAAAAGAGCTGAAGTCCCCTGACGCCATGGCAGAAAATTCAAATCTCGCGCTATCGAAGATACGGCAGGTGTACCAACCGCACCCTAGCGGTAGAACAGGTGGAACCACACACCATCTCCAGTTCTTCTCTCTGCCGTCATAGCTGGCTGACATATAGAAGTTTGCTCTCGTGGTTTTACTCTCTTGTTAAGTTGTTTGGTGATGTACAACGTCCTTTTTTGAGTTTAAGCTATCGTTAATTGTTTTCTCTTGTTTCTTGTCTTGAAATCTTTTTGTTTGAAATTATCTTTATTGATATTTCCCTTAGTTTTTGCTCGTCAGTCTCTCACGTTACCATTCAAAATGGCCGACTCCTCCCCTGCTCAGCGTAGGTGTGTTAGTGAAGGGTGTCGTACTCGACTTCCTAAAGGATCTACTGATCCTCATACTATTTGTGTGAAATGTAGGGGTAAATTTTGTTTTTTTAAATATTAAACTTAGCCGGTAAATATATAATAGCTGACGTCTCCGACGGCTCGACAGATTCCAAAAACTCGCGAGCGATCGCCATGAAGGTTGCGGGTGTGCCCACCAGCGCCGACTATCGGTCAGATACCGCATATACATGTAAACAGCCTCAGTTCTTCTCTGTCGGTTTCATCGACAAGTCGATTCCATACTCGTTTTATGACCTCGAGTTTTCTACCGAATTGGTGAAGTACTTGGTTTTGGTTTTATTGCTTTCGCCGTGTTGGATTATTCAATACTATTTTCAAAAGAAATGCTTTTGAAAGGAGAGTAGAAGTGTTTTGCCCTTGCTTTTTTATCTCTGGTTTTTTCCATAGAGTAAAGATGGCCGACCCTTCCCTCAGTGTACGGAAGTGTGTTTTAGGCTTTTAGTATTTATTTTATCACGTTATAAATTATTGTTGATAATTATAGATTTTCCTCTATATATTTTATATCTCACCCGCCTTTATTAGGCCTCTTCGATTAGCTTTCCATTTATACTAAACATCAAGATAAATTTTATGTTTTGTTTATATGCGGCCTTTACCTATTCCTCCCCTAGTCCGAGATGTAGGCGGTCCTAACTTGGAAACCGAAGTTAAACAACGTTGAGCCCATTCAACTTTTATTTTCGTTAAGTTTAAATCATTTGCTCTGTAAGAGTTATGAAATGAATATTTTTTAGAAAATATTTTAAGAAAGATATTCTTTGAATAGTCTTCGTGCTGTTTTTTCAAAGATGAACTAACGTTTGGTTTATTTATGCTACGCAGTTTGCGCTCTATCGTTACGATAGAGAAAGAGAGAATCACGGTTTCACTTTGCAGAAAGAGTAAATCGATTTTGACGTTTTGTTCATTCTTCTTTCAAACTGAAGTGTTTTAAATACTAATTTAAAGGAACTTGTTAATTTTCAATTTCTTAGCCCTTTCAGTTTTTTCCTTTGGTCAAATAACCTGTTTATTGGCGAAGGGTGAATGGGCAATTCTCTTGTGTGTGACAAGAGAGAGACGGAGAGAGAGAGATAAAGAGAGAACGATTCGATCTTTATTCTCGTCCCAAGTAAGGAGTTTGGGAGCGAGTAACGTTGTTCTCGATTCAGTTTTTTACTCTCGTCCCAAGTCTCTGTACGGGGAGAGAGGATAAAACGTTTTTAGTTTTTATTCTCGTCCCAAGGCACTGTACGGTGAGAGATTGAAAACGTAGTCTTTAGTGAACTAGTGTTTAGTCTCCTCCCCAGTCACTGATCCTTTTTAACTTTATATATTTCCGTTTTATTCGATATACTGTATATGTTTACTGATTTTTGCATGTGTGTTTCATTTTGTACTAATGTGCTTACATTATACGACTCATTTCGCTATTATAACCTTTTGATGTAAGGGAAAATTGCGTGCTTCAGGTAGAAATCAGTTTTATTCATGCCTAATGTGAAATTATTGAAAAATACGATATCAGTGAAGTAAGTGCAAAAAACAGAAAATCGTAGTGATAAAGTGATAAAGTGATAAGTGTGCAAAGTGTATTTAGTGTTGCGACCGAGGGTTCGTCTGTTCGTGCTTGTCGCTCCCCTAGTCCGAGACCTCTTTCAGGCTCCCATGCACCAGGGAGAAGTAATGTCGTAGGACTTAAGGGCACGAGAGGCTTTAACCAACGTACAGACGTTCCCTCTTTGGTATCGGACGTTTCTCGTCAAGATCGCCCTTACCATAAGACGGGTGAGACTGTGTTCTCCCCATCATCCGAAGACTTTTCGCAAAAGAAACCTTGGCGACAAGGTTTCTAGACCCTTGAAGCGAAAGTCAGTCCCTTCAGGACAGGTCCAGCGTCCTGGCTGTGGCCATTGGGACAGCTCTGACCCTTTGCAGTCGTCGGTAGACTGTTTCGCCGATTAGACGTAATCGTAACACGGGCTCCGAGAGTGTCAGTAAAGGCAATGTTTTGCCAACACAGACGTTACCATCGTCTCGGCCCGTCCCGACTCCCGTTGATCCTAAATGGGTTGTCCTGCAGGATATGCAGACTAAGCTTGCCTCCCTTGTGGAGGAGTATACCGTTGAGCAGGTTCACGATGATCCTCGGCGTTATGCTGATCGAGACTCTGGCCGTCAGCCGCCCAAACGAGCTTTTACCCGTCCTTTTGACGTTATGAAATGTGATGTCGGTAGTTTGTCACGTCAGTCACGTGACTTAGATCCTCACTCGCTGCAGTCCCGTGTTGACTTTCAGCCGCTGTCGCAGCCTCGTGTTGACGTTCAGCCGCTGCCGCAGTCTCGTGTTGACGTTCAGGACGTTCGCCAACCAGCTCAGTTGCCTTGTTTTGACGTTGAGCGTCAAGCACCACAGTCAAGGGTTGTTTTGACTGCTCAGTCTAGGCAGTCAAGGCAGTCTCGACTTGACGTTGAGCGTCCATCAACTCCTGTTGTTGTTGCTGGTCAGTCCTTTCAGCAGCAACATGACGTCGCTTCCTTGACTGCTACTGCTGCTCCTTTGCGTGTGGACTTTGCCTGTCAAGCATTGCCACCGCGGCAGGCATGAGACTAGGCAATTGTCGGACGAGGTTCCTTCAGATGAGGAAGTTGCTGTTCCCCCTCCTACTGATATTCCTTTGGGGACTTTGTCAGACGGAGAGGAGCCTAAAGCTGCTCAGCCCTCTATGGACTTTAAAAAAAATCATGCTGATTTTTAAGGATCTTTGTCCGGACCATTTTGTAACTGCTGCTCCTCGTTCGCCTTCGTCAGAGTTTACACTAGGCCTAGCTACTTCGAAGCCGTTGTTTTCTAAGCTAGTGCTCTCTCGCTCTTCTAAGAGAGCTTTACGTTTGCTAGGCGACTGGTTGATCACCAGGAGGAGTTTGGGGGATACAGCCTTTGCTTTCCCTCCTTTTAAAATGGCTTATAGAACGAGCGTCTGGTATGACACTGGAGAAGTTCTCGGCTTGGGAGTTCCTGCCTCTGCCCAGGGAGACTTCTCAAGCCTCATAGACTCTCCCCGTCGCCTGGCCATGAGACGCTCCAAGATTTTATGGTCGGCTTCAGAGCTAGACCATCTCCTGTTAAGAGTTTTTCGAGCGTTTGAAGTTTTGCTGTACAATTATGTCATGCATGAACAAGGCTATCAGGGATGGCTCCAATGATCTGACAGCCACGTTCTCTGCAGGAACAAGGCTATCAGGGATGGCTCCAATGATCTGGCAGCCACGTTCTTTGCAGGAGTACTTAAGATGTAAGTGCGCTCAATGTGTTCATTGTCAAGACAAACTTCACGATGAGGACTACCAAATCTGTCTTGGCAGCAGTAAGGGAAGGCGACTGGATGGTCTCTCTCGACCTTCAGGATGCATACTTCCACATCCCGATTCATCCAAACTTTCAACAACATCTGAGGTTTGTGGACGGGGAAGTAATGTACCAATGTCGAGCACTGTACTTCGACCTCATTCCTGCTCCTCTTGTTTTTACAAGGCCCTTGCAAAATGTAGCAAGCTTTCTACATTTTTTGAGGATTCAGAGCGTCCCTTTATTTTGACGACTGGCTAATCAGGGCGTCGTCATTATATCGCTATCTGGAGAGCCTCTAATGGACATTAGACCTAACCAAGGAGCTAGGTCTCATAATGAACATAGAGAAGTCGTAACTTACAGTACCCCATCCCAGACTATTCTTTATTTGGGAATGGAGATACAGTGTCTGATTTTTCGGGCCTTTTCGTCTCCCGCAAGAATGGAACAAGCTCTGTTAAAAGTCCTTCACTTGCAAGAGAAAAACAGTTGCTCTGTAAGAGTTTGAACTAGCCTCGTGGGAACTCTTTCATCGCTGGAGTAGTTTATCTCTCTGGGGAGACTCAACCTATGCCCTCTCCAATTTCACCTAAACCATTGGAACAAGGAGAAGGGCTTAGAGAGTATCTCTTTCCCAATCTCCCAGTCTAGACATGTCTGACTTGGTGGGACAGCAACATCAGACTTCAAGAAGGTCTTTCTCTTGTGATCAAGAACCCAAACCATGTGTTGTTTTCAGATGCATCGGATTTGGGTTAGGGAGCTCCAATGGACAGTCTGGAATGCTCGGGTCTTTGATCCACGGATCAGAAGGAACTCCATTTAAGGCAAGTAACATCTCTCCTTTGGCGAGATTTGTGCAAGGAAAATGAATGTCTTGGCGGACAGCCTCAGCAGAAGAGGACAAGTCATCTCCATGGAGTGGACGTTGCATAAGACTGTGTGCGAGAAGCTATGGGTGACATGGGGTCAACCCACCATAGATCTTTTTGCGACTTCTCTGACAAAGAGGCTCTCGACTTACTGCTTTCCAGTTCCAGATCCAGAGGCAGCCCAAATAGACGCTTTCCTGCTGGACTGGTCTCACTTGGACGTTTATGCCTTTCCACCTTTCAAGATCCTAAACAAGGTGCTGCAGAAGTTCACCTCTCACGAAGGGACCAGGTTGACATTGGTTGCTCCACTCTGGCCCGCGAGAGAGTGGTTCACAGAGGTACTTCAATGGCTGGTAGACGTTCGAAGGAGTCTACCTTTAAGGATGGATCTCTTACGGCAGCCCCACGTAAGGAGTCTTCATCAAAGCCTCCCCGCGCTTCGTCTGACTGCCTTCAGACTATCGAAAGACTCTCAAGAGCTCGAGGATTTTCGAAGGAGGCAGCCAGAGCGATTGCGAGAGCTAGGAGAGCATCTACCATCAAGGTCTACCAGTCGAAGTGGGAAGTCTTTGTAGCGGGATGTCAACAAAAACAAACCCCCCCACACCCTTAATCACTCTTACTTCCTCAATATCCCACAATACAAACTTTCCCCTGACTCTACTTCAAACTGGACTATTGCACGAAGGGAAAAACAAACAAAACATAACCTTAAAACTATATTTACCGCAACCGAAAACAAAAATCACACATTAAACAAAATTAACACAAAAACAGACAAAATAACACTTTTCACGAATCATAAACAATATTAAATATAAACCGTAACACCATTCAAATAAAAAACCTTAACAACTTAAAATTAACACACCCAAAACCAATATTTGTTTATGAGTGGAACTCTTTATCCACACACACGTGACACACCAAAACCGATATTTGTTTATGTGTGGACGTCGTTGTCCACACAAGGGCCAACAATCCTTTTCGGCCAAAGCCACAACTCCCTGGCAGACGCAACACTGGCACAATCTGCTATAACTGCCTCACTTAATTTGGCAGTCTATATCGTCATCATCATCATCATCATCCTCATCAGTAACAGCAATCGAAATCGTAATTGTAATAAACAGGCCAGGTCGTCAACAGTTGATCAATCCACTAGAGCATTCTAAACACAAGTTCCTTAAGTAAGCCAGGTCATCAATAGTCAAGTTAAATTAAATCTTCTCCCCAAAGGAGGAATCGCGGCCTGCCAAAAAAAGAAAAAAAACGCTTACGAAAACTCCTAACTAAACTAAACTATCGCACTATAATCAAAGATAAACAATAAACTTTCTATCACTCATGAACGCGCCTAACAAAATAAATAAAAACAGTACTTACTCAGAATATAAAAAAAAGCTTCACAGCCGGCTTCCGAAGAGCAAAAAAAATACACAGCCGACTCCTACTATCGTTCGATATCCAATGCTTTCCCCCAAGACATTCATCACCACCCTATCCTAGCTAAAAAGGTAAACAAACAACCTCAATTATACCAACAATCTTTCCAACTTCAAACAATCATTCGCTAATTACCCTTTTTCTTCAGCGCGCACCGCGGACACACAAAACACGCACACACAAACGCACATACACACATACTCTCTCGCGCACGCGCGATCTAATAAAACTAAAGCAAATGAAATCTCTCTCTCTCTCTCTCTCTCTCTCTCTCTCTCTCTCTCTCTCTCTCTCTCTCTCTCTCTCTCTCTCTCTCTCTCTCTCTGACAGAACTAAAGCAAATAAACACTTTCTTTCTCTTGCGGTTTGACAAACTTAAGTAAATAAACACCCACACTCACTCACTCACTCACTCTCTCTCTCTCTCTCTCTCTCTCTCTCTCTCTCTCTCTCTCTAATGACAAAGCTAAAGCAAATAAAAATGTCTCTATTTAACAATACTAAAACAACTCTCTCTCTCTCTCTCTCTCTCTCTCTCTCTCTCTCTCTCTCTCTCTCTCTCTGTGACAAAACTAAAGCCAATACTGTAAACACTCTCTCTCTCTCTCTCTCTCTCTCTCTCTTTCTCTCTCTGACAAAACTTAAACACACTCACACTCTCTCTCTCTCTCTCTCTCTCTCTTGATTTGGCAAACAAAAAAAATAAATTAAAATAAAATTAATCCTCCACATTCCTCCCCCCTTACTTTGCCAAATCCTCACACAACACTTACCTATTTTCTCATTACCCAGTCCCAATCAGGAACAGGGCCTCGGCTTCGGGTAACTGGGCCTTCATATACCTGCACTCTCTCATTCACTTCTTCCATGTCGTTTTCATTCAACGTACTATTACGATTCCCGTCTATGCTCTGCTCGTCTAAGATATCATTCACTATTTCATCTACCTCAGTTTCATCTGGCCCGAAAATCCCACTAATTTCTGTCAACAATTCATCCATTACATCTAAACCATTTTCTACTTTAACAAAAGAATCATTCATACTGCTTATCATTCTCCTATCTTTCATTCTCGTGTCCGTCATACGTTCTCTTGCCTCATCTAACGAAAAACCACACACACTATAAGTATCATTCATACTCATCCAAGTTTCATCTGTATTAATACATTTATCTTCCATACTCACCTGTACATTTACACCCTTGTCTTGCTTATTCTGATTCCCGCCTACAACTACAAAATTTTCCCGTCTTTTATCCCCAGTAAAATTCTCAGACTTCTTTTTCTTTCCATACTCTACTAACACTAATTGCTTATCTTCTAAACCTAATGCCTCACACATACTCGGTTCATACTTGTTCGTTTTCAGCCATTTATTCATACCATTCTCCTGAATATATCTTGGTACCTCCTTCCATTTCCGCAACTGATTGTGGTGTGCCCTAACCTTTTCCACACTACCATCCACACTTACTTTACCTAAAACATAACTCAACCCACTAGAACCAACATCTAACACCTCATATGGACCTTCAAACTTATCACGTACCTTATTGACATTCATTCTTCCCTTTTCAATTACTTCTTTTAACACTTTCTCTCCCACTTCGTAGCTTTCAAATCTCTCATTTGCTTTCTTCCAAACATCTCTATCATTCTCGGACACACTCAATCTCGGTCTTACTATCTTTTCAAAATTTAACACAAACTTACACGGAGACATACCAGTACTCTTGTGCACAGTCGCATTATACGCCCACAACGCACGCCCAACATATAAATCCCAATCATTATCACATGTACTCATCATCCGCAAAATTTCTGTCAAGGTTCTTACCGTCCTTTCAGCCAAACCATTCGCACTTGGCATATACGGAGTCGAATACACATGTTCAATGCCCCATTCTCTTAACATCTGCTCAAACTCCCATCCAACAAACTCCGGACCATTGTCACTTAACATTTTTGCAGGCTTACACACACTCATCGGCAACATCACTTGACTTACCATTCTCGCTACAGTCTCACTTCTTTTATTCTTGATGGGCACTGCATACGCAAACTTGCTCATATGATCGACCATGACAATCATTCCCACATGTCTTCTCGCAGTCACAGGCAACGAAACACAATCAATCACAAACATCTCAAATGGCTCTTTCATACGTAACCTCAAAACAGGCGGACTTGCATGCATGCTCTGATATTTTCCCTTCTGACAATCCTCACAAGTAGTCGCTACATCCCTACAAATTTGACTCAACCCAGGCGTAAACAACCTCTCTCGCATGCATTCCCACAATTTATTCTTCCCCATATGCCCATACCTGTCATGCACTACCATACACATACTTACAGCTGCATGCATTGGAAATACAGGAACATATATATCTTCATCCATTCCCCTATGCAAAAAATACACAATATTCTTACAAACAATAAATCTTTTAACAACTTTCTTATACGCTTCCAAATCACACGGCCATTCTTCCACCCTAATACCATTTAAAATACATTCACGTAACCGATTTATTTCGAAACATTCACCTTGCATTTCTTCCACCTCTTCTTTGCTTAACAAATCATCTTCACTCTTTACAATATCAATCATGCCAACAAAATTCGCCATGAATACACTATTATCCTCGATTACTATTACCTTACAGCCATTCTTTGAAAGCAAACCCTTACCAACATCAACTGACACATGGTGCAACCTCAAAAAATCTATCCCTATCAAAAAACAACTAGGCATTTCATTCTCTCCCATTACAATAAAATTATGTTCAACTTCCATACTCCCTAGTTTCACTTTCAACCTCACTTCTTCCCAAACAAGTAAACTTCCCTGACCTATTCCATGAATTCTCACACTCGTACACTGTCTTTTCACTTCCCAATTGTACCTCTCAATTTCCCTGATAACCGACTCATTTACTAATGACACTTGAGCACCCGTATCAATTAAACTACAATATTCATTCTCATTTATATTCACATACGTCATCATCCTTCCTTTTACACCATGCATACATACATTTACTCTCCTTTCAATTCTGTCACTCACTTCACCAATATGTTCATCATGTTCACTGTCCTCTATACCCCCATATCTTAGATTAAGGTCACTTGCACCATTATCCTTCTCACTCAACAATTTGCAACATTCCTCCTTACATTGAATCCTCAAAATATATTCCCTATCATTCTCCTTACATGCCCTATATTCCATCGGTCGATTCCATCCAAAATACAAATACACAGTTACACCATACAACATACTTACCACCATTAATATCTTTGATAATACTTCCCCTTCTAGTACACTACTCTCCTCCTCATATACCATTTCTTTTGACACTTCATTCATCACCCTTCTTTTAAGCTCAGTTACACTACCTGGTATTTCCGTATCTAACCCCTCTTGTATTAACTTACTTAAACCCATTAGGATACACTTATACACCATATCTTGCCCTTCACAACTCTGCTCCACAACTAAACCTTCAGGCAACCTTTCAGAATTCTGATTACTCTCTTTATCTTCCATCCTCCCATGCATCCTCGACATCGCATCCGCTATCACATTCTTATTTCCCGGTACATATTCTAACCTAAAATCAAATTCATTCAAATCCTCTATGGTCCTAGCAACCCTTGCATTCACACACTCTTTCCTTATCATATACACTAGGGGCTGATGGTCAGTACGCACAATGAATTTTACACCATACAAAAATACTTTCAATGCTTTCACACAAAATCGTATTGCAGCCAATTCCCTGTCAATCGTCGAATACTTCCGCTCAGCTTTATTAAACGCTTTACTAACATACGCTATTACTCTCAATTGCTCTTCTCCATTTACTCTCTGCATTTGAACCAAACAACCACCCATACTCACCCCACTCGCATCCGTATACAACTCTAGCATACTCGCATTTTCACTGTAGTCTGGAAATGCCAAAGTGACGTCTTTCGCGGCCTCTTCCTTCAACCTTTCAAACGCTTCTATCATCCGATCATCCCATTTTAATTTTGTACTATTCCTTTTACCCGTCCATTCATTCAAAGGCTTCCCTATACCTGAACAATCTCTAACAAACTTGCGACCAAACTCAACCAAACCAAGAAAACCTCGCAACTCACGCACAGTCCGGGGACGTGGAAATTCTCGCACCTTATTCACAAACTTGTCACTCTTCCTTATACCAGATTCACCCACTACATGCCCAAGAAATTCCACCTCCCTGGACAACCATGTACACTTCTCAAGCTTAATTTTCACACCAACTTCAATTAACCGCATCAACACTGCCTCAAGCAACCGCATATGTTCCTCAACAGTCTCGCTCGCAATCAGAATATCATCTATAAAAACAGTCACCTTCTGTCGATCGAAACCAGCCAATACATCATTCATCGCTCTTTGGAAGGCAGCAGGCGCATTAGCAAGACCAAAACTCAACCTTTTAAATTGGTAGTGACAATTCGTACTTGAAAATGCGGTAATGGGCCTGCTCCCCTCTGCCAGAGGCATCTGATAATAGCCCCGCACCAAATCTAATTTAGTAAAAACTTTCATTCCATGCATCTTATAAACACAATCAGACACCACATTCATTGGAAAACGTTCTCTAACAGTCACCTCATTCACCTTCCTATAATCAATACACATACGTAAACTTCCATCAGGCTTTCGTACAGGGACAATAGGGCTATTCCAGGCACTCTCACTCCTTTCTATTACACCCATACGCTCTAATTCCTGACACTGCTCCTCTATCTCCTTGGCAATAGGCGGAGAAAAATGCCTGGGACGCTGATATATGGGGGTATCTTCACTGAGAACTATTTTAAATTCTGGCAGGTCTGACCCCCCACAATCATCGTCACCGAGACTCATAACTCTCCGCTTATCCCATAACATCTTAAGCAATCGTTCCCTTTCGACCTCACTTACACTCTCATCTAACTTAATTCTTCCTTTCAACGTATCGTAATCCCAATCGTCATCGTTCTTTACCTTACCAGACATCACCTGTCTCGCCTTAACATATCTTCCATCCTCTACATTAATCAGTGTATACATACATCCCATGCAATCGCCCTCACGTATTCCACGTACTCTCTTCCTCCTAACACTCGGCAACAACCTTACATACACCTGGGGTTCCTGCATATTCATAACACCATCATATATATACGCACTCGTTTTCACCAAATTACCTGCTTCCATACCTTCCACTACATATTCATCCTTGTCACTATTTGAAATTCCCAGACTGCTCGGCCATGCAACTTTTACACTAATAACCTCACCTTTCGTACCCGATAACTTTACACCTTCCTTTGCTACCAATGGCACTCCCTTCCACACCTTTGTACTCACTCTGCCGTCTTCCTTTAAATAAAATTCCCCACAAATATTACCTTTAACCTTTATTTCAATCATATTCACACTTGGATGTACAATCATACCACATTTTTTCAGAAATTTATACCCAAGCAGTACGTCATATTTCTCATTCGCTCCCTCAACCACGTAAAAATCATTATCCTCCATCATCAGCCCCCCAATCATAACATTTTCCCGCAACTTTCCTTGCACAGGCATACGCAAATTACCAATCCCTTTTACTTCACCCTTACATCCCTTAAATTCACAAACCTCTTTTACCTTATCATATGCATTCCTAAACATTAAATTGACACCACAACCAGTATCAATCAAACCAACCAACTCTATACCATTAAAAATCATTTTCACACTCATGCAATCATGTGCTCTTTCTCCCATCACATCTTCATGCAATAAACCCTCACGAACATGCATCACATTCACTCCCCACACACACGAGGACTCACCCAGCTGAACCCTCTGATTAATTAGTTTCCCGAACATCCTGGCTGACTTGACCCCTTCTTTCTACAAACCCTAGCTACATGCCCATCTGCACCACATTCAGTACACTTACCCCGTTGCTCCTTGCACATTCTAGCATAATGACCATCCTTACCACAATTACCACAAATTACATTCATACGATTATTACGGCATCCACTCGCTATGTGTCCAGTCATACCACACCGATAACACTTAACCACTTTCTCTTTCTTACAGTCGCTAATACGATGCCCTGTCTCTCCACACCCGAAACATGCTCCTAATGCCCATCTACACTCGTTCTTTTTATGTCCTACCTTCCCACACCTATAACACCTCTCTTCACGGATACCACTACCTAACCTAACTTGCTGCGTACTAGCACTTCTATCTCTCCAAACTTGATTTCCCTGTCTAAACCCGTCATTTCTCGGCATAGGTATTCCTACATTACTCACCCTAACACTTCTATCTACTACACTATCAGCTACCCTCATTGGCCCTCTCATAACAGCATCTCTAAAACTACCAAATTCTGGCACACATTCCTCCATTCCAGTTCTTACACTCACAAATTTACTTTCTTTCATACACCTATCCAACTCGTAATCCTCAACTATCTCTAAAATATCATCCCAAGTCAATCTCTCTCTAGTCCACCTCATTTTCTCCTTCCGTTTCAAATTAATAAACTCACACACACTCTCTGGTACTGTACCCAAAAACTTCTTCATTAGTTCCTTATTTTCATTTATTCCTTCGTCCCCATACTTCTTTCTAGCCAATGTTTCTAACCGACATACATACATCGAGATTGCTTCACCCACCTTCATTCGTGCTTCATCAAAATCATTTTTTCGCTTATACCTAACACTACCTTTCATACGTTTTACCTGTTCAATTATCCTATTCTTTACACTTTCATACTCAACCTCTCCTACACTCATTATCACCCCATACATCGTCAACAAATATCCTGACAAAAATTCTCCCAACTCCCTAGCCCAAACTCTCTTACTATCCCCATACTTAGCCTGACAAAACTTTTCATATTCCCTAAAGAAGTCATATACATCCCTACTGCTGTGTTCATTAAACCTTTCACACCTAGGTACCTCTCTCATAAACACTGTCTTACAAACTTCCTCTACTTCATTCTCACTACTATCTTCACTGTCTACTCCCTTCTTGTTGCCTTCTTCTTCATTTGAATACAATGAATCTAATTCTACACTCAAAGTCCTATCTTTAACTATTCCCTTCTTACCCTTTTTCTTACTTACCACCTTCACCCAATCATGATCATCCTCACTCACACCCTGACCTTTCTTCTTTTCTTTCTTCACATTATCTTTACCTTTCTTCTCCTTCTTCCTATCACTCTTCGTTCCAATCTTACTATGTCTAGGCCCTTTACTTTCAATATCACTATCACTACCGTCCCCATTATCACTTACCCTGTCCTCTTCCACAATCAACCCGTTAGGCCTACCAGAAGCAGAAGCCACTCCTCCGACTGCACCTTCACCTATGACAGTTTTCATCATCCCCATTACTTGCCCCATCATATCTTCCATTCGTTTCTCCATTCGTTCTTCATTCTCTCGCATCCTCATCTCAACACATTCTTCCACTCTCTCTACTGTCCCCTTTAACTCCCTAAGCTCCTTCTGCATCGCCGCATTCTCCCAGTTCAACCTCTCATTCTCTATTAGCAACCTCTCCTCACGCTCCTTACTCAGCCGCAATTCCTCCTTCAGGAACTTGTTCTGCTCTTCCATTTTTCATCAACCTTATATCTAATATCTTATCCTATCAGTCCTTCGTCCAAGAGTCCAGCTATCAGTCCCGCCTCAGCAGTCCCTGTTCGGGCGCCAAATTTATGTAGCGGGATGTCAACAAAAACAAACCCCCCCACACCCTTAATCACTCTTACTTCCTCAATATCCCACAATACAAACTTTCCCCTGACTCTACTTCAAACTGGACTATTGCACGAAGGGAAAAACAAACAAAACATAACCTTAAAACTATATTTACCGCAACCGAAAACAAAAATCACACATTAAACAAAATTAACACAAAAACAGACAAAATAACACTTTTCACGAATCATAAACAATATTAAATATAAACCGTAACACCATTCAAATAAAAAACCTTAACAACTTAAAATTAACACACCCAAAACCAATATTTGTTTATGAGTGGAACTCTTTATCCACACACACGTGACACACCAAAACCGATATTTGTTTATGTGTGGACGTCGTTGTCCACACAAGGGCCAACAATCCTTTTCGGCCAAAGCCACAACTCCCTGGCAGACGCAACACTGGCACAATCTGCTATAACTGCCTCACTTAATTTGGCAGTCTATATCGTCATCATCATCATCATCATCCTCATCAGTAACAGCAATCGAAATCGTAATTGTAATAAACAGGCCAGGTCGTCAACAGTTGATCAATCCACTAGAGCATTCTAAACACAAGTTCCTTAAGTAAGCCAGGTCATCAATAGTCAAGTTAAATTAAATCTTCTCCCCAAAGGAGGAATCGCGGCCTGCCAAAAAAAGAAAAAAAACGCTTACGAAAACTCCTAACTAAACTAAACTATCGCACTATAATCAAAGATAAACAATAAACTTTCTATCACTCATGAACGCGCCTAACAAAATAAATAAAAACAGTACTTACTCAGAATATAAAAAAAAGCTTCACAGCCGGCTTCCGAAGAGCAAAAAAAATACACAGCCGACTCCTACTATCGTTCGATATCCAATGCTTTCCCCCAAGACATTCATCACCACCCTATCCTAGCTAAAAAGGTAAACAAACAACCTCAATTATACCAACAATCTTTCCAACTTCAAACAATCATTCGCTAATTACCCTTTTTCTTCAGCGCGCACCGCGGACACACAAAACACGCACACACAAACGCACATACACACATACTCTCTCGCGCACGCGCGATCTAATAAAACTAAAGCAAATGAAATTCTCTCTCTCTCTCTCTCTCTCTCTCTCTCTCTCTCTCTCTCTCTCTCTCTCTCTCTCTCTCTCTCTCTCTCTCTGACAGAACTAAAGCAAATAAACACTTTCTTTCTCTTGCGGTTTGACAAACTTAAGTAAATAAACACCCACACTCACTCACTCACTCACTCTCTCTCTCTCTCTCTCTCTCTCTCTCTCTCTCTCTCTCTCTCTCTCTAATGACAAAGCTAAAGCAAATAAAAATGTCTCTATTTAACAATACTAAAACAACTCTCTCTCTCTCTCTCTCTCTCTCTCTCTCTCTCTCTCTCTCTCTCTCTCTCTCTCTCTCTCTCTCTCTCTGTGACAAAACTAAAGCCAATACTGTAAACACTCTCTCTCTCTCTCTCTCTCTCTCTCTCTTTCTCTCTCTGACAAAACTTAAACACACTCACACTCTCTCTCTCTCTCTCTCTCTCTCTTGATTTGGCAAACAAAAAAAATAAATTAAAATAAAATTAATCCTCCACATCTTTAGAGACTGGTGCAAGTCATCATCCATTTCCTCTTCCAGTACCTCTGTAGCCCAAATTGCAGACTTTCTCCTGCATCTGAGAAATGTTCGCTCCCTCTCTGCTCCCACTATTAAGGGCTACAGGAGCATGTTGGCTTCTGTGTTCAGACATAGAGGCTTAGATCTGTCCAATAATAAAGATCTCCAAGATCTCCTTAAGTCCTTTGAGACCTCTAAGGAGCGTCATATGGCAACTCCTGGATGGAACTTAGACGTGGTCCTAAGGTTCCTAATGTCCGACAGGTTTGAGCCATTACATTCAGCCTCCTTGAAGGATCTCGCCCTCAAGACGCTTTTCTTAGTGTGCTTGGCTTCGGCTAAAAGGGTCAGTGAGATCCATGCCTTCAGTAGGAACATCGGCTTTTCTATAGATAAAGCCACATGTTCACTTCAGCTTGGTTTCTTGGCCAAAAATGAACTGCCTTCTCGTCCTTGGCCTAAGTCGTTTGATATACCTTGCCTGTCAGAGATCGTAGGCAACGAGCTTGAAAGAGTACTGTGTCCAGTTAGAGCTCTTAAGTTTTATTTAGCTTGTACCAAATCCTTACGAGGTGGATCTGAGGCCTTGTGGTGCTCAGTTAAGAAGCCATCATTGCCTATGTCTAAAAATGCTTTGTCGTATTTTATTAGATTTTTAATCCGAGAGGCTCACTCTCACTTGAGTGAAAAAGATCGTTGCTTGCTTAAGGTCAAGACGCACGAAGTAAGAGCTATAGCAACTTCCGTGGCCTTTAAGCAAAACAGATCTCTGCGAAGTATTATGGACGCGACCTTTTGGAGAAGCAAGTCGGTATTCACTTCATTTTACTTAAAAGACGTCCAGACTCTTTATGAGGACTGCTACACACTGGGTCCATTCGTTGCAGCAAGTGCAGTAGTGGGTGAGGGTTCTACCACTACATTCCCTTAATTCCAATATCCTTTTAATCTTTCTCTTGAAATGTTTTTAATCTTGTTTTGGGTTGTACGGAAGGCTAAGAAGCTTTTCGCATCCTTTTTGATTTGGCGGGTGGTCAAATATCATTTCTTAAGAGTGCCCAGATTAAGGGTTTTGATGAGGTCCTGTTGTATGGGTTGCCACCCTGGATATAACAGCTCCTGGGAGTCTTTCAGCATCCTGAGAGGATGGCTGAGCTTCGTGAGGAAAGCGGACTAACAAGGCAGAGTAATCGTCAGAGTCAGCTTCCTTACCAGGTACCTATACTTATTTGGGTTTTGTTATGATATAACTGTCAAAAACTCTAAGCATATACGCCTTTATTGTATTAATACTGGTCTCTACCCACCACCATGGGTGTGAATCAGCTATTACTGTATATATTCACCGGCTAAGTTTAATATTTAAAAATATTTTGATTATAAAATAAATTTTTGAATATACTTACCCGGTGAATATATAAATTAAAGGCCCTCCCTTCCTCCCCGATAGAGACCCAGCGGAAAGAGAAGAACTGAGGCTGTTTACATGTATATGTGGTATCTGACCGATAGTCGGCGCTGGTGGGCACACCCGCAACCTTCATGGTGATCGCTCGCGAGTTTTTGGAATCTGTCGAGCCGTCGGAGACGTCAGCTATTATATATTCACCGGGTAAGTATATTCAAAAATTTATTTTATAATCAAAATATCATATTTGATGATAGGTGTAATGAGTGTCTTTCCTTAACTGATGATGATTTTGTTACTTTCGATCGTTATGTTAGGAGACTAGAGAGAGATAGAGTTAGGCGTAGTTCTTCACGATCTGTGGATAGAGCCTTACCTAATATTACTGTTCCTAATCCTATTCCTTCCCCTGTGGTGTTAGATCAGGAACCTACTATGAAAGACATGTTTACTGCTATTTTGACTCTTGGTGAGAAAGTTGAGTCCTTAGCAGCCGATAGAAATACGATTTTTTCCGAGTTAAAGGTATTGATAAACCGTGATCCTATCGGAACTGTGGAAAGTGTTTCAGTGTCTGATGTTGGTTTACCAAAAAGTCGTGACTCTCTCGGTATTGTGACAAGTGTTGCTAATGTGTTTAGTGTTGCGGAGGGTGCGTCTGCACGATCTTGTCGTTCACCTAGCCTAAGACCTCTTTCGAGCTCTCGAACCCATGGGAGAAGTAATGTTGAACGGCTTAAGGGAACGAGAAGCGTCACTAATCGTGCAGGCGTCCCCTCGAACGTTCCTGTTGCCGTAGCTCAGGTCGTTCACCCTCATCGAAGGAAAGGTGAGGTTCATGCGTCATCCCCGTCTTCCGATGAAGGGTCGGGGAGTGAGATCTGGCGTCGCGCGTCAAGACCGCTTAAATGGACGCTTGATGTTTCACAGCGTCAGGAATCGCCTGTGCGGCCAAGATGTAGTTCGTGGGGTTCACCGGAACGTTTCCGTTCTCCCATCGCTTGCACTCCAGATAAACGTCCAGATCACTATGTTCGTGTGGATATGATTCCTTCCGATTCAGACCTTGTTACTATTCATGCACCCCCTCTTCCTTCAGATTGGCTTTCTTCTCCCGAAATACGTGGTGACGTTGGTGCGAATATTCCTTTAGGGAATTCTGTTGATCCTAAATGGTCTGCGCTTGTGTCTATGAAGGAACAACTCTCGTCGTTGATGGATTCTTATCAACCAGGTGTTGGCGGTATGTCTGGGCGTCAGATGTCAGACCAGTTATCGCACAGGCGTTCGATGGTCTCTGGTCTTGACGAGTTATCGCTTAGGCGGTCTCCCATTCATAGTGTCCAACGCCAGGTTGATTTTGATGAGTCGCGTCAGAGAGTTTTGGTTGACCAGTTTTCGCTTTCTGGTCGTGTGGAAGAACATCGGCGTCGACAAGTGGACGAGATGCGTCAACGGTTTGAAGTAGTGGATCGCCCGTGTCAACAGCTTGTGGACGCGTCGTGTCAAAACATCGATTCGCAGCGTCGACATCTTGACAGCTTTGATCGTTCGCGTCAATAGTCTTCGGACTCTACGCGTCCCCTCAGCGAACTTCGGCAGTTGCCTTCTGATTCCAAGCGTCGTTCTGTTCAACAGCAGTCGGATTCTAAGCGGTCTAGGCAGTTGTTGGTTGAAGAAGATCGTCTACCCGTCTGTGTTTCGCATCAATCTACTTCTACTTCTCCCCGTCAGGTAGATGCAGATGTTGGCTTTGACAGGCAGTCCCATCCAGACTTTGTTTCTTCGGTTCAGGCTGCAGCAGTTGCTGCACTGCCAGAAGACGAACTTGAGGAAAAGTCGGATGAGGATGATCCTATTGAGGAAGTCTCTGAGAATGAGGAGGAGAAGCATTATCAGCATGCTGTGGATCTTCGCAAGTTTATGCTGATTCTTACTGGAATTTTCCCGGATCAGTTTACTCTTGTGGCCCCTCGTTCTCCGCCTTCTGAGTTCATCTTAGGTAAAGCTACCAAGGTTCCAGTTTATACCAAGATGGTTCTTTCTTGATCCTCTAAACGGGCCTTGAAATTAATGGGTTCCTGGTTGGACTCCAAGAAATCTTTTGGCAAGACGGCCTTTGCCTTTCCTTCCGCTAGGTTAGCCTCTAAATCTAGAGTGTGGTACGAGATTGGTGAAGTGTTGGGCTTGAGTTTTCCTTTGTCTGCCCAAGGGGATTTTTCAAGTTTGGTAGATGCTTCTCGTCGTCTTGCCTTAAGGAAAACGAAGATTTGGTGGTCCATTCCAGAGTTCGACCATTTGCTGAAAGGTCTGTTCAGGGCCTTCGAAGTGTTTAATTCCTTAGACTGGGCTCTGGGGGCTTTGAGTAAGAGGGTCTCCGATATGACAGAAACGGACACTAGTGGTCTGGTTCATTCAATGTCCTGCTTGGACAAAGGTGTGAGGGATGGCTCCAACGAGCTTGCTGCCTTGTTTACAGCTGGAATCCTCAAGAAAAGGGCCACGATGTGCTCTTTTCTCTCTGTAGGAGTGTCTCCCTACCAGAAAACGGGCCTTCTTTTCGCACCTTTGGCTAATACCTTATTTCCGCAGGAATTGGTAGGCGAGGTGGCTACTGCCCTCACGCAGAAGGCCACGCATGACTTGGTCACTAATACGACTAGGAAAGTTTTGCCGTCATCGTTTTCCTCTCGTAAACCTAAGGAATCCTCTTCTGGTTTTCGACCTCAGTCCTTTTATGGGAAGTCCTCTGGAAGAGGCTCTTTTAAACCAGAAGGAAGGAAGCCTAGGGGCAGAGGGGGCAAGTCCGGCCGAGGTAAAGTCTGACTGCCCTTTCCTTCTGACGGCAGTGGGTGCCAGGTTGACTCACTTCTGGGAGGCTTGGGAGAGGAATGGAGCGGACCCCTGGTCCGTCCAAGTGTTAAAGGAGGGCTACAAGATCCCCTTCCTGGCAAATCCTCCTTTAGTCACAGATCCGGTGGATCTTTCGCCCAAATACAGAGAGGGACCCAAGAAGCAAGCCATGCTTCTTCAGACGTCTCTTTTATTAGAGAAGCAAGCAATAGAGGAAGTGCAGGATGTTACGTCTCCGGGGTTTTACAACCGCCTTTTTCTAGTACCCAAGAGTTCCGGGGGGTGGAGACCGGTTCTGGACGTAAGAGTGCTAAATGGTTACGTCCAAAATTCGACGTTCACTATGGAGACTCAGAAAACAGTTCTGGCGGCTGTGAAGAAGGACGATTGGATGGTCTCCATAGATCTTCAGGACGATTGGATGGTCTCTATAGATCTTCAGGACGATTGGATGGTCTCTATAGATCTTCAGGACACCTATTTCCACCTTCCGATTCATCCCAGCTGCAGATGTTATCTGAGGTTCATGTACGGAAACAAGGTCTTCCAGTTCAGGGCTCTATGTTTCGGACTCTGCACGGCTCCTCTATTGTTTACCAAGATCATGCTGAATGTGGCAAGCATGCTGCATTCAAGGGGAATCAGGGCCTCTGTATCTGGACGATTGGCTGATAAGAGCTTCCTCAGCCGATTGTTGTTTGAAGGACCTCAAGATGACTTTGGATCTCTCCAGAGAACTGGGCCTCCTGGTGAGCTCGGAAAAATTGCAACTGACTCCATCCCAGGAGATTCTTTATTAGGGGATGGAGATTCTCAGTTGGAGTTTTCGGGCTTTTCCATCGTCGGTGAGAATCCAGGCAGCCCTCCTAAAAGTCCAAACGTTCCTGAAGAGAGATCTTTGCTCCGTAAGAGATTGGATGAGCCTTCTGGGGACTCTCTCATCATTAGAGAAGTTCGTGACCCTGGGGAGGTTGCACTTGCGTCCTCTTCAGTTTCATCTCAATCGCCATTGGAAGAAAGGGGACAGCCTCGACAGGGATTGCATTCCCATCTCGGTTTCTATCAAGTCTCATCTTCAATGGTGGGACAACGAGCCCAGACTGAAAGAAGGCTTGTCTTTACTTCAGAGGAGCCCAGACCTCGTGTTGTGTTCCGACGCCTCCAACTCGGGGTGGGGAGCCACTCTAGAGAAGCAGGAGCTTTCGGGGACTTGGACGGTGGAGCAAACATCTCTCCACATCAATCAAAAGGAGCTTTTGGCTACTCATCTGGCTCTCATCGGCTTCGAAAAGCAGATCAGGGGCAAAGTGGTCCAAGTCAATGTGGACAGCACGACAGGTCTGGCCTATATTGTGAAGCAAGGCGGGACCCACTCTTGGCCTCTGTACGAGATTGCAGGACTGCTTCTCGTTTGGGCAGAGGAAAGGAAGGTGACTCTTTTGACTCGATTCATCCAGGGGGTCAACAATGTGAGCGCAGACAGACTCAGCAGGGAAGGTCAGGTTCTCTCCACAGAATGGATTCTGCACCCGGACATCTGCAAGAGTCTGGCGGTTATGGGGTCGACCTCTCGTGGATCTCTTTGCCACCGCAAAGACCAAAAGGCTGGAGTGTTACTGCTCTCCGGTTCCAGATCCCGAAGCTTTGCACATAGACGCCTTTCTGATGAACTGGTCACACATGGAGGTTTATGCTTTCCCTCCGTTCAAGATCCTTTACAAAGTGATTCAGAAGTTCATTTCCCACGAAGAGACCAGAATGACACTGATAGCTCCGTTCTGGCCGTCAAGGAGCTGGTTTCCAGAGGTACTGGAATGGATGGTGGATTTCCCGAGAAGCCTTCCCATGAGACCCGATCTTCTCAGACAACCTCACTTGGCCCGAAATCATCTAAACCTCCAAGCTCTACGTCTGACTGCCTTCAGACTATCGAAAAACTCGCTAGAGCTAGAAGATTTTCGAAGAAGGCAGCCAAGGCAATTGCGAGGGCAAGGAGGTCTTTAACCATCAAGGTGTATCAGTCCAAGTGGGAGTTGTTCAGGGAGTGGTGTAGGCTAACACGATTTCCTCTTCCAGTACCTTGCTTTCCCAAATAGCAGATTTTTTCTTGGACCTTAAAGTTAAGCATAACTTCTCGTCATCTACTATTAAAGGTTACAGGAGTATGTTGGCGACGGTTTTTAGACACAGGAACCTAGACCTTTCTAATAATAAGGATCTACAAGATTTGCTTAGGTCTTTTGATACGACCAAGAAGATTCAAACAGCTCCCCTTGCCTGGAATTTGGATGTTGTCCTTAAATTTCTCATGAGTGACAGATTTGAGCCTTTACACTCGGTTTCATTTAAGGACTTAACCTTTAAAACCCTTTTTCTGGTTACCCTTGCCACTGCGAAAAGAGTTAGTGAGGTACACACTTTAAGCAGGAACATTGGTTTTCGGAATGGGAAAGCCATTTGTTCTTTGCAACTGGAGTTTCTGGTCAAGAATGAAAACCCTTCTCGGCCATAGCCCAAATCCTTCGAGATTTCTAACCTTTCTGATTTGGCTGGCGGTTAATTGGAAAGGGTACTCTGTCCAGTTAGAGTGCTACGGCTTTATGTGGACAGGACTAAGAATCTGAGGGGTAACTCAGACGCTCTGTGGTGTGCAGTTCGGAAACCCTCGATGCCCATGTCTAAGAATGCCTTATCTTTTTTCATTAGATTGTTGATTCGAAAAGCTCATGCTCAGTGTGATGAGTCGGATCAGAGGCTTCTCAAAGTCAAGACACATGAAGTCAGAGTGGTAGCGATTTCAGTGGCCTTTTAACAGAACCGTTCTCTGCAAAGTCTGATGGATACAACATTTTGGAGAAGTAAGTCTGTTTTTGCATCCCATTATTTGAGAAATGTTCAGACTCGCTATGAGGACTTTTTTACGTTGTGTCCTTTTATAGCGGCAAATGCGATAGTAGGTGAATGATCTACCACTACGTTCCCTTTTTCCTAATACCCCTTTTCTATCTCTTGGAACTCGTTTGTTATGGTTGTTTGTGGAGATTGGTCTTCAGTCTTCCGCAATCTTTGATTTGGTTAGGTGGTCAATTTGCTCCTTGAGTGCACCCGGAACAAGGGTATTGGTTGAGGTTCAGTCATGTTATAGGTGGTTGTACCGTTTGACAGCTCCTAGAGATTTTCAGCCTGAGTGGATTACTGGATCTCTTAAGGATAGCGGACAAAATGAGGCAGAGTATCATTGCTGTCAGCTTCCTTATCAGGTGAGAACCGCTTAAGTTTATTGTATGTAACCCTTAAGTGAATTTTCTATATGTAGCTGTCTCTGACCCGCCACCAAGGGGTGTCAATCAGCTCTTTTATACAACCAGCGGGTAAATTTTATATTTAAAAATGATATTTGTTCTGTAACCGAAATACAAACCACGCTATTTACATTGGGTTTACCTTTTAGCGCAGCTGAAATGGCGAGCCATTAGAATTTAACGAGTGTGTATCAGCCCCGCGCTAGTTAGCGGGGGTTAGGGGAGTGGTAGCTAGCTACCCCTCCCCCCCAGGTGAATGCTCACTTTCACTTTTGGCTCGGACTGGGACAGACGTCTCTGTCTTGGTCCTCTCTTGGCAGCCATTGTTTGTTTTGTCTTTACTTGATCGCTTACTTTTCTTTTACTCAATATATATGTAAACATGTTTTCATGTTTGTGTATATATTTGAGTATAGAAATCAGTAAGTTTCCTTTTCAGAGTTGTGTGTGTAGTGTACGATATCTCCGTGGAATCCTCGGCAGTTAGGCCACCACGGCGTAATTTTATGGGTTGCGATCGAGTTTGACTTCGGTCTCTCTCTCTCTCTCTCTCTCTCTCTCTCTCTCTCTCTCTCTCTCTCTCTCTTGGGGTCGTTCACCCTTTTTTACTACATTTTACTACGCCCTCGTAGCTTCCTTCCCGTGTGGGGGGGTTGCTACGCCGTACGTTTTGTCTCAATTAGTTTATGAATCTAATTGTAGTTGTTTTTATCAGCTTGTAGAACGATTCCTTTCGGGGTTTTCGTTCCTTCTTTAGTGTTCATTCTTTTTTTAATTACATAATTACATAGTTTCATAATTATAATTGTTATAATTCTGTTTTGGTTACAGCTCTCCTTCCGTGAGTGTAAGTGGTTGTGAGGGCACGTGCCTGTTATGTAATTCTTGTTTCCTTTCCCTCGAGATTCCTCTTCGGAGCCTTCCCGGGGGAATGAATGTGTACTAATGATTTTTGTTTAATTTTTTTACAGTTACCGATCTAGTTCGTTTCTGTAATATGGCAACGGTGTGAGCTGTCTTGTGTAGGCCTGGGTATTCGGCTGTTGCTGCCTCCCCTTTGGATTTTCGTCAGGGGCGTGTCTCCTTCTACTGGAAGTACTCCCGTGACGATTGACAGCTCTCCAGTTCATTTTAGAACTCTCAGGAGGCTTGCCTCCTTGGGTGGGTAACTTTCTTTCCGAAGGAAGTTTTTCCTGTCCAGGCTTGAGTTTTTCCCCTTTTGGGGGGTTCTTCTCTTGCCTTTTTTTCGTGCGACTATGCTCTTGGTGCTGAGCGGTCACACCTGCAGTTTCGCTCAAGGGGCTGGGCAACTGCAGGAGCCCCTCTTCGGAGGATTGCTCCTTTTAGGTCACTGGCTGACCAGTCTCTTCTACGAAGTGTTTCTCTTTCGTTCGCGAGAGAGTACACTCATAGAGACTCCTCTTCGGATGATTCTTCTCCTGTTGTTGCTGTTGGCCTCCTTCGCCGTAAGGCTCACCGTCCGCCTCGTCGTAAGGGCCTCCCATCTCCCTATAAGGGTGCTAAGAGGCGCCTTTTTGAATCTCCGTATGCAGCCTACAACTTCTTCTTCTTGATCTTCCGCCTCTAGTGCAGATGGACAGCAGTCTGACCTCATCTTCCGACGGGCAACGGTCTTCCCGACGGACAACGGTCTTCCGACGGACATCAGTCTCCCGGCGGACAGACAACGGTCTTCCGATGGACATCAGTCTCCCGATGGACAACGATCCCTTCGGGGCAAAGGGTTGCCTCCCACGGGGGTTCTTCCCTTGCGTGTCAGGGTTCCCCTGCACGCCCTTCTGCTGTGTTCTCTCCTGCTCCTGCTCAGTGTTAGCGCACAGGCGTTCTCCTGCTCATCAGCGCTTTCCTGATCGCTAGCGCTCGCCTGTTCGCCAGCGCTCTCCTGTTCGTCAGCGCTCTCATGATGATCATCTCTGCTGTTCCTGTTGGTTCCTGTTACGCGCCCTCTGCGCCCACGTTCCCCCTCGCGATCTAGAACTTCGGTTCAGGTCTGGGTCAAGGACTCTTCTTCTTTGCGCAGGCTTCCACGCGTTGCCTTCTGCTCGTCAGCGATCATCAGCTCGCCAGCGACCTTAGATGCGTCAACGTTCACCTGCTCGCCAGCGATCTCCTACGCGTCAACGATCGCCACGCGTGTCAGTTCGCCTGACCACCATCAGTAGCGATCTAGCGCTCGCCTGCTGTGGATCACGATCTCCGGTAGCTGAGTCTTGCCGTGGATCTTCCTCCTGCTCGCCAGCGCTCATTTTTTCTTCTGTCCTTCTGTGCGCCAGCTTCCTTCGTTTGCCAGCGCACATCTGCGCGCCCTTCTTTGCCACACACCAATGGGCGCCAATGGTTTCCTGACCGTCTAAGATCTCCTGATTAACAGCTGGCTTCAGCGCTCACCATCCTGATGCACCTGCGCGCCTTCTGTTAGCGCGATGCGCGCTAACCATCACTACTCTCTCTCGCGTTGGCAACCGCCTACGCACCCACGCGATTCTTCATCTGCTCGCTAGGGTTTTGTTAACGCACCACTGCTCGCCAACGCGCCGTCGCTTGCCGACGCGCCATCGCCCACCTGCGCGTCAGCGCTCACCAGCTCACCACCGATCGCCTGTTGATCCACATCGCCAGCGATCTTCCTCACCCACACGGCAGCGCGTTTCCTCATCATCGCGCCAGCGCTTGCGTTCGCCGCCTCGGACACGCGCCCACTCGCCTGCGCGCCCGCGCGACTGCTCGCCTGCGCAACCGCGCACATGCTCTCCAATGTTCGCCAGACTGCGAACTAACGGTCTTCCATCGCGCGAACGGATGGTTTCCGTCGCGCGAACGGATGGTTTCCGTGGTTTCCGTCCCGCGAACGGACGGTTTCCGTCGCGCGAACGGACGGCGTTCGGCGTTCCGCCGCGCGAACGGCGGCGTTCCGCCGCGCGAACCGGCGGCGTTCCGCCGCGCGAACCGGCGGAGTTCCGCCGCGCGAACCGGCGGTGTTCCGCCGCGCGAACCGGCGACCGGCGACCGGCGGCGCGCCGCGCGACCGGCGGCGTTCCGCCGCGCGAACCGGCGGCGTTCCGCCGCGCGAACCGGCGGTATTCCGTCGGTGTTCCGCCGCGCGAACCGGCGGTGTTCCATCGCACGAACCTACAGTGTTTTTTCGCACGAACGTCGGCTTAATTCTTGCAGTATCCATTGCTCGTCTATGGGTTATCGCTCACCGTCCACCAGCTCTCGCCTTCCTATCACGCTCGCCCTCCTTCTGCGCTCCTTCGCTCACCTTCGTTTGCGTTCCTGCGTGATCGCGCATGGGCGCTTCCACGTTCGCCCACGGGCAAATCATTGATTTGCCAACGCGCGAGCTCCAGGGCGATTGCGACCACGATTCCCATTGGGGTTTTCGCAGCGTGGCCAGCCCTGGCGAGTTGTTCTGGAGCGTATTTCCAGAACACGACCTCACCCCGTAAACGCAGAGCATGGCACTTGCAAGAATAGGAAGAATATTCAGGGAGGTCCGAGCAACACTCCTCTTTCCAGAACCTGGGTTGGCCCTTCCCCGTCATTCCCTGGAAGGATTTTTGGAGGGGGGCTTTCCGTTCGAGATTTCTCCATTGGCTAAGGGGTGACTGCTTACCCCTTCCTCTTCTCCACCTCGTGTAGGGGGCTTACCAGGTCCCTTCCCTCCTCGGTTACGGCCCGAGGTTTGGTTCAAGGAAGCTACAGGAAGATCATGGCTACTTTCCTCCTCTCGGGGTCAGGCACCTTGGCGTTTCGTCGTTAAGTATCTAACTTGCAGGCAAGCTCGTTGTTGGACTATCTGGACGCGCTGACCGAGGGCTTCCTTTCGGGTGTCTCATCCGTGGATGTCGACAACCTCAGACACCCTTCCATCCTGGAGAAGAGTTTGTTTGTGCCCAAGGACAGAGACTTAGACAGCGGCTGTGCGGAGGAAATCGACTTCCGTTTTCACTTCTCCAAGGCGCTTTCTTCCAGACTCTGCAGGGCTCCAGCGCCTTTTTCTTTCAACCACGTCGGCCTAAGTTATCGGCTACGACAACTGAGACAAGGCGTCCAATTGCAGTTTCCTCCTGTCAGGAACAGATGGCAAGGGAGGCTCCCCCGGGGAGGGCATAGTCCTAAAGGGAGCGGCAGAGTTCACGAACTCTGGAATTGCCCCCCCCCCCCCTTGCAGGTTTCTCGCTGGGAGGATGCTTAAGGTTTCTCATCCGGATGACAGCTTCCCGATGCCCATTCCCGCACGATCTCTGTGATCAGTCAGGGATATCGCGCCTGCCGTCTCTGTCAGCGAATTCAGTGTCTCTGAACCTCTATAACATAGGGTCGGCAAGAGTTGCCCGTTTGGGCAGAATCATCCATTCCTTAGGAGAAGGTCCTCCATGGGATCATCGACGGCTTCACCCCCGGCTTCTTCAGTCGATCCTTTCTTGTAAGGAAGTATCTGAGTCGGGAGTTCCGTAGTCGACCTCTCAGCCCTGATCAAGTTTGGCGAACAAACTTCGTCCAGCGTAGAACAGCAGAATCGATCAGACTGGTAACGAGGCGACAGGACTCCTTAAACCCTGGATCGGAAGGACGGGTACTTTCAGTTCCCATTCCATCCATCTTCCAGGGAGCTCGTGGAATTCAGCCTAGACTGCAGGTATTCCCGCTTATGATGCAGTGTGGCGATCCCGCCGTGGCATCGCAGGTTTTTTTCCCCAGAGAACTCTCCCTGCTCTCCTCATGGCCGCTCAGGTGCAGGCTTTCGCCTCATTCGCTTTTTGGAGGTCTGGTCAACTCTGGTAGACTCGAGTTCGACCTTCTTCAGCGCTGGGACAAGCTTCCGGATGCTTACCATGAGTGTGGGTTCATGGTATTTTGCTAGGAGCCTTCTCTCTTCTGCCTCAACATCTGGAGTATCTAGCCATGATATTGAGTCAACGGCCTTACCACGTTGGAAACCCCGCTTCTCGTCCGTCCAGCGAGGTTAAGCAACATCGGTTCTGGTCGGTACTTGGATGGGTGACCGCCTGGGGACGCCAGATTCTGTTGCCACCTCCTCCGAGCCTTCCCTTCAGTTGACTGTGGCAAGGCTGAGGAGAGTCGCAGTACCTGTTCTCGGTCAAGCAGAGCTTTCAGCCCTACCTTGGAACGTTTCCTAGTTCTCCTTTCCTCATTGACCCGTCTATAGTTCCGAATGGTCGCCTCAGGATAAGTTCCCTGTGGGCCGGTCCAAGTTCCGGTGGTTTCAGGCAACGATTAACCGGACTTCCTGGCCCCTATGGGACCAGCGGAACTATTAGACCTGCAATGGGTGTTGACCTATGGAACCTCTTGATGGGAGTGGATATTCTCGTCCTTTCCCCACATTCTTCATGCTGTTCTCGGACTCGTCAAAGAAAAAAAGGGCGGGGGGGGGTTATGTTCCGGTCCAGGCCTATGGCCAGGATCTGAAGGATACCTCTCCATTATTCAGGCAGGCTTGGGGGCTGTAGTCTGGCCCCTCTACAGACCCTACAGCTCCTGCTGAGTCGCTCCGTGCGCGTCGACTTCATGATTCTGCCGTGTTCCAATCAGCAGGGGACGCATTTTCACACCTCCACATCCTGCAGTAGAGATACCGAGATGATTGAGATACTCTCAATACCACCATCGGCTCTCTCATTCCAGGCAGAGGAATGTTCTCTCCGACTATCCCAGCAGAGCCTCGTAGAGAGAGTGTACCTGGGGGTCTTTGGCCTTGGGTAACCAGCAAGTCCTGGTCTGGGGGACCTGATCGCGACAGCTTGGAACCTCAAGCTTCCGCTGTTCTTCCCCCCCAGTCTCAGACCCCGAGACTCTGGCAAGATGCATTCCGGTGATGGTGGGACAACTTCTACGCCTGCGTCTTCCCTCCTTTTTGTCTGTGGAGAATGGGTCTCAACAAGACCAGGTTGTCTGTCAACCTTTCAATGGGAGAGCTCCACTGGGACTATGCGCAGAACGGTTTCTGGACCCTCTGCTTCCCCTGACGGAACTCCCGGGAGAGCTTCTCCCACGGCACAGACTACTCAAACAACCACACTGTAACGTCTTTCACGAGCCGGGGCGTCGCTTCGGCTTCATGCCTGGAGACACTACGCCTCCTCCTCAAGAAGAGACAACCCGCTACTGTCGCGGGATGGAGGTCGCGTCATCCGCGATAGTCATCCGCAGGGGTCTTCCAGGCGAAGTGAAGAGTCTTCGGTGGTTGGTACCGTGGGAGATATACCTCTTCCCTTGAGGTCTCTTCTCCAGCAATAACGGTCTTATTGCCTTCCGGCGGGAGGAAACTCCTTTCCGCTCTCGGCAATGAAGCCTGTCGCTCAACCTTTCCCTAACCTTCAGGCTTAAAGGAATAACTTTTTCCTGCCCGCTGGATCTTTCCTCGCTCATGCGAAGCTACGATTGTCCCTTCCCTAGTCGGAGTGAGACCTCCAACTTGGAGCATGGCTCGGACTTTTTAGTCCCTTAAGAGATCTTCTCAAGACTCTTTACGACAGGCCTCGGATTGTATTCCGTCTTGGGTCTTCTGCTCACTCTGGCCGCGGCCAGTGTGTAAGCAATCATCATGGTCTCATACGACTCCGCCCTTTCTAAGGAAGAGGGGGAGGCAACATTCAGGTTCGCTCCTGAGTTGTTGGCTAGACTCAGAATCTTGGGGTCCCGGCTCTTCGGTCCAATTCCTTCAAGATTTCGAGTCTCCATTCTGTATCTGATATCCCAAAACCTTCTCTTTTTTGCCAGTAAAGGAATCGAGAGGTTAGCTTTGGGAACAGCTGCAGTTTGTCCTCAGTTGCAGCCGATTTGGGAGCACAAGGAGGACACGGGGGAGAGTCACCAGTATACCTCTTCAGCTCGGACTCAAGGACATTCTTCTCGTCCTGTCTCCAGACCCTCCCCTGTCACGTCGCCCTACAGCACGATGTTGGATACATCGCAACGCCCCTCGCCTTCGAGTAACACTACTCTGTGACGCAGGTGCTACAAGCTGGAGTCTGGAAGCCTCTAATGACCTTCGCAGCCCGCTTCCTGCAGGGCGTGACCCACAGGAGTTTCGATACGTTTTCTATCGCTCTGTGGTGGCTACACAACAGCTGGTCTAACCTCAGGCTCCTTTTTGGACAGGTAGCAGAAGGTTGAGGGCATTGTTATCAGGTTTTGTCTGCATGAACGAAAGAAGTATGTCTGGCCCTTATTTCTTTCTTCATCATCCCCTCTACGGGGAAACAGCATCCTGGTCTCTGCATAGCTGACCTCGAACCTCTGCAGGTAAACCATGCTTCCTTGTGTTCTGAGTATTGAGTCAATACTGTCGCGTCCCCTATACCCTGACGAGGTGGTATTGGGAACGTCCTAACCCAGAGTTCCTTCTGGAACTCCAGGTCAACTGCCTAGGATGGGTGACACTTCTTCCTTCACACACAAGCTTATGTTGGCCACACGGTTCCTTGCGGAACAAGGAACTTGTGAGGTGCAGGGACTCCTTTTCTCGAGTGCGACTCACTCGGATTCTGAGTCCCCGGGTAAAGCCAAAGCCAGTATGGCTGGGGACTTTCCACCCTACCTTAGGGGTAAGTCACCCAATGTAAATAGCGTGGTTTGTATTTCGGTTACGGAACAAATGATAAATTCGAAGATAATTTGTATTTTTCCTAACCATACAAACCTTAGCTATTTACACAAATTTGCCCGCCAGCCCTGTCCCCCAAGACAAGTCCTACCTCTAAGTGAAAGTGAGCATTCACCCGTGCGTGAGGGGGGGGGAGGGGTAGCTAGCTACCACTCCCCCCCCTCCCCCCCCCCCCCTCCCCCCCCCCGCTAACTAGCGCGGGGTTAATATACCCTCGTTAAATTCTAATGGCTCACCATTTCAGCTGCGCTAAAAGGTAAACCCAATGTAAATAGCTAAGGTTTGTATGGTTAGGAAAAATACAAATTATCTTCGAATTTGTCATTTTCATAATAAAATAAATTTTTGAATATACTTACCCGCGGGTTATATAAATTTAACACCCACCCTACTCCCCTCTAGAGACTACCTATGGTATGGCTATGAGGCATGGAAGAACTGGAGATGGTGTGTGGTTCCACCTGTTCTACCGCTAAGGTGCGGTTGGTACACCTGCCGTATCTTCGATAGCGCGAGATTTGAATTTTCTGCCATGGCGTCAGGGCACTTCAGCTCTTTTATATAACCAGCGGGTAAGTATATTCAAAAATTTATTTTATTATGAAAATATAATTTTTCCTTCAGGGGTTTCCTTGAAGAGAGAAAATCCCAAGGTCTCTTCTTCCGTAGCCCAAACCTCCTCCGAAGCTCCCACTCGATCGGTCTCTTCCGAGAGGCCGTCGAGTGGTAGCGTTGGCCAACCTCGGGGTTCGGGAGAGGGAGTTGCCTCCCATAGCTCCTCCTCCTCCCTCGGGGGAGGATATTTCTGATAACAATGTGTCTAACAATGATTTGTTACAGCTTTGGGCTTCCTTGGGGCTTCAGGGTTCTCCCTCCAAGGAAGCCCTGTTTGACATAATCAGGTTGGGGGCTGCTGTCAAACTGTCTCCGACGGTAGCAGAAGTTGATCCTCCGTCTATTGTTGACGTTGTTGTGGCAGGGGCTTCCGACGAGTTAGGTCAAACCCCTACTATGCTTCCTGATGTAGCTGAAGGCTTAGTTCCCCCCTCCGAACATCCTTCGAGGGAGGAGCTAAGTCCAACGGTCTCTCCTGCAGGTGATTCTCCCCCTCGGGGGAGTTCACTAACAGAGACTCCTCTTCAGAGGACTGACGATGGTGTGCCTGCTGCCCCCAGAGGATGTATCAGACGGAAAGTTCGCCCTCCTCTTCGCTGTAGAGGCCTTCCTTCTCCCCACAAGGGAGTTAGGAGGCGCCTCTTCTGTTCTTCGCCTTCGCAGTCCCCTGTAGTGGATCCTCCTCGCCGTGCACCGACCGTTGCAGCGGCATCCCTGGACCTCTCTGCAGATCGTTCACGATCTTCTTCGCCTGCCAGACCTGCTGACCTCCCGTCTCTGTTCCTGACCGCTGACGCGCTGTGGGCGCCCACGCACCCCGTTATCCAACGGGCATCGGTCCCTTCGGGGCAAACGGGGCTTTTTCACATTGTGAGTAAGTCCCTTAAGCGCCAGGTATCCCCTGTGCGCCTGTGCGCAATTGCGCGCAAGCGCTCGCCTGCTGTTCCTGAGACATCACTTCAGAGACCTCCTGTTCCAGGGACAACGCGCCAGCGATCTCCTGTTGCTGAGACTACGCGCCAGCGCTCACCTGCTCGCCAGCGCTCACCTGCGCGCCAGCGATCTTCTCCTCGCCAGCGCACAACTGCGCGCCAGCGATCTTCTCCTCGCCAGCGCACAACTGCGCGCCTTCTCCTCGCCAGCGCACAACTGCGCGCCCTTATCCTGATGCGCGCCATACACATCCACGATATCCTGCTCGCCAGCGCTTTTCACTTACGCGCCAACGTTCGCCTGCGCACCCACGATCTCCGGATCTGGGCACAGGAGGGAAGAATCTTTCTTCTTCTTCTCGTCAGCGATCTCCTACGCGCTTTCGGATCTCGCCTGCTCGTCAGCCATCGCGCGCAGTCTCCATCGCGCGCACCTGTTCCAGCTCCTGCTGTGCGCCCTCCTGTGCGCCCACGCTCTAGGGGTTTGTTCCGTAACCGAAATACAAACCACGCTATTTACATTGGGCTTACCTTTTAGCGTAGCTGAAATGGCGAGCCATTAGAATTTAACGAGGGTGTATTACCCCCGCGCTAGTTAGCGGGGCGGTAGGGGAGTGGTAGCTAGCTACCCCCCCCCCCCCCCCCCCCTCACACACCGGTGAAGCTGACTTTCACTTTTGGCTCGGACTGGGACAGACGTCTCTGTCTTTGTCCTCGCTTGGCAGCCATTGTTTGTTTTGTCTTTACTTAATCACTTACTTTTCTTTTACTCAATATATATGTAAACATTTTTTCATGTTTGTATATATATTTGAGTATAGAAATCAGTAAGTTAACTTTTCAGAGATTTGTGCTTGTGTGTGTTGTGTACGATATCTCCGTGGAGCCCTCGGCAGTTTAGGCCACCACGGTGTAATTTTATGGGTTGCGATTGAGTTTGACTTCGGTCTTTCTCTCTCTTGAGGTCGTTCACCCTTTTACTACGTTACTACGCCTTTTGTAGCTTCCTTCCCGTGTGGGGGGTTGCTACGCCGTACGTTTTGTCTCAATTAGTTTATGAATCTAATTGAATTTGTTAATTTTTCAGCTTTGTAGAACGATTCCTTTCGGGGTTTTCATTCTTTTTTTTTAGTGTTCATTCATTTTTAAATTACATAATTACATAGTTACATAATTATAATTGTTATAATTCTGTTTTGGTTACAGCTCTCCTTCCGTGAGTGTAAGTGGTTGTGAGGGCACGTGCCTGTTGTGTAATTCTTGTTTTCCTTTCCCTCAGGATTCCTCTTCGGAGCCTTCCCGGGGGAATGAATGTGTACTAATGATTTTTGTTTTATTTTTTTACAGTTACTGATCTAGTTCGTTTCTGTAATATGGCAACGGTGTGAGCTGTCTTTTGGAGGCCTGGGGATTCGGCTGTTACTGCCTCCCCTTTGGATTTTCGTCAGGGGCGTGTCTCCTACTGGAAGTATTCCCGTGACGATTGACAGCCCTCCAGTTCATTTTAGAACTCTCAGGAGGCTTGCCTCCTTGGGTGGGTAACTTTCTTTCCGAGGGAAGTTTTTCCTGTCCAGGCTTGAGTTTTTCCCCTTTTGGGGGGTTCTTCTCTTGCCTTTTTTTTTTTCGTGCGACTATGCTCTTGGTGCTGAGCGGTCGCACCTGCAGTTTCGCTCAAGGGGCTGGGCAACTGCAGGAGCCTCTCTTCGGAGGATTGCTCCTTTTAGGTCACTGGCTGACCAGTCTCTTCTACGAAGTGTTTCTCTTTCGTTCACGAGAGAGTACACTCATAGAGATTCCTCTTCAGAGGATTCTTCTGCTGTTGTTGCTGTTGGCCTCCTTCGCCGTAAGGCTCACCGTCCGCCTCGTCGTAAGGGCCTCCCATCTCCCTATAAGGGTGCTAAGAGGCGCCTTTTTGAATCTCCGTATACAGCCTACAACTTCTTCTTGATCTTCCGCCCCTGGTGCAGATGGACAGCAGTCTGACCTCATCTTCCGACGGGCAACGGTCTTCCCGACGGACATCAGTCTCCCGGCTGACAGACAACGGTTTTCAGACGGACATCAGTCTCCCGACGGACAACGATCCCTTCGGGGCAAAGGGTTGCCTCCCACGGGAGTTCTTCCCTTGCGTGTCAGGGTTCCCCTGCGCGCCCTTCTGCTGTGTTCTCTCCTGCTCCTGCTCAGTGTTAGCGCACAGGCGCTCTCCTGCTCATCAGCGCTTTCCTGATCGCTAACGCTCTCCTGTTCGCCAGCGCTCTCCTGTTCGTCAGCGCTCTCCTGTTCGTCAGCGCTCTCCTGTTCGTCAGCGCTCTCATGATGATCATCTCTGCTGTTCCTGTTGGTTCCTGTTACGCGCCCTCTGCGCCCACGTTCCCCCTCGCGATCTAGAACTTCGGTTCAGGTCTGGGTCAAGGACTCTTCTTCTTCGCACAGGCTTCCACGCGTTGCCTTCTGCTTGCCAGTGATCACCAGCTCGCCAGCGACCTTAGACGCGTCAACATTCACCTGCTCGTCAGCGATCTCCTATGCGTCAGTGATCGCCATCGATCTGCCACGCGTGTCAGTTCGCCTGAACACCATCAGTAGCTCGCCAGCGCTCACCTTTACTTTTGTCCTTCTGTGCGCCAGCTTTCTTCAATCGCCAGCGCACATCTGCGCGCCCTTCTTTGCCACGCACCAATGGGCGCCAACGGTTTTCTGACCGTCTAGGATCGCCTGATTAACAGCTTACTGCAGCGCTTACCTTCCTGATGCACCTGCGCGCCTTCTGTTAGCGCGATGCGTGCTAACCATCACCAGTCTCTCTCGCGTTGGCAATCGCCTACGCGCCCGCGCGATTCTTCACCTGGGCGCTAGCGTTTTGTTAACGCACCACCGCTCGCCAACGCGCCGTCGCTTGCCGACGCGCCGTCGCTTGCCGACGCGCCGTCGCTTGCCGACGCGCCATCGCTTGCCAACGCGCCTTCACTCTCCTTCGGGCTATCGCTTGCCAGAATGCGCCATTGCTTGTCAACGCGCCATCGCCCGCCTACGCGTCATCGGTCTCCCGACCGCCTGCGCTCACCCGCGCGCCCACGTGCCTGCTCGGCCACGTTCCCGTGCGACCGCACGCCCACGTGCCTGCACGCCTACGCTCATGCGCGACCGCGCACATGCTCTCCAATGTTCGCCCGCGCGCGAACCAACGGTATTCCATCGCGCGGACGGACGGTGTTCCGTCGCACGGACTGACGGTGTTCCGTCGCGCGGACCGGCGGTGTTCCGTCGCGCGGACCAACAGTATTCCGTCGCGCGGACCGACGGTGTTCCGTCGCGTGAACCGACGGTGTTCCGTCGCGTGAACCTACGGTGTTCCGTCGCGCGAATCTACGGTGTTCCGTCGCGCGAACCGACGTGTTCTGTCGCGCGTACTGACGGTGTTCCATCGCGCGAACCTACGGTGTTTTTCGCGCGAACGTCGGCTTAATTCTTGCAGTATCCATAGCTCGCCTATGGGTTTTCGCCAGCTCTTGCCCTTCCTACCACGCTCGCCCTCCTTCTGCGCTCCTTCGCTCACCTTCGTTTGCGTTCGTGCGTGCCCGTGCATGGGCGCTTCCACGTTCTCCCACGCGCAAATCATTGATTTACCATCTCGCGAGCGCCAGGGCGATTGCGACCCGCGATTCCCATTGGCGTTTCGCAGCATGGCCAGCTTGGTGAGTCTTCTGGTGCGTATTTCCAGAACACGGCTTCACCCCGTAAACGCAGGGCATGGCACATGCAAGAATAGGAAGAATCTTCAGGGAGGTCTCAGCAACATTCTTCTTTCCAGACCTGGGTTAGCCCTTCCCCGTCATTCCCTGGAAGGGTTTTTTTGGGGGGTGGCTTTCCGTTCGAGATTTCTCCATTGGCCAAGGGGTGACTGGTCTACCCCTTCCTCTTCTCCATCTCGTGAAAGGGGCTTACCAGGTCCTTTCCCTCCTCGGTTGCGACCCGAGATTTTGTTCAAGGAAGCTACAGGAAGGTCATGGGTACTTTCCTCCTCTCGGGCTCTAGCACCCTTGGCGTTTCGTCGTCAAGTATCGAACTTGCGGGCAAGCTCGATGTTGGACCATCTGGACGCGCTGACCGAGGGCTTCCTTTCGGGTGTCTCATCCGTGGATGTCGACAACCTCAGACACCCTTCCATCCTTGAGAAGAGTTTGTTTGTGCCCAAGGACAGAGACATAGACAGCGGCTGTGCGGAGGAAGTCGACTTTCGTTTTCACTCCCCCAAGTGGCTTTCTTCCAGACCCAGCAGGGCTCCAGCGCCTCTTTCTTTCAGCCACGTCGGCCTAAGTTATTGGACCGGCTACGACAACTGAGACAAGGTGTCCAATTGCAGTTTCCTCCTGTCAGGAACAGATGGCATGGGAGGCTCTCCCGGGGGGGCATAGTCCTAGAAGGAGCGGCAGAGATCACGAACTCTATGATTGGCAACCCCCCCCCCCTTGCAGGTTTCACGTTGGGAGGATGCCTAAGGTTACTCATCCGGATGACAGCTTCCCAATGCCCATTCCTGCACGATCTCTGTGATCAGCCAAGGATAACGCGCCTGCCGTCTCTGTCAGCAAATTCAGTGTCTCTGAACCTCTATGCCATAGGGTCGGCAAGAGTTTGCCCGTTTGGGCAGAATGACCCATGCCTTAGGAGAAGTTCCTCAATAGGACCGTCGACGGCTTCTCCCCCGGCTTCTTCAGTCGATCCTTTCTTGTAGGAAGTATCTGAGACGGGAGTTCCGTAGTCGACCTCTCAGCCCTGATCAAGTTTGTCGAACAAACTTCGTCCAGCGTGGAACAGCAGAATCGATCAGACTGGTAACGAGGCGACAGGACTCCTTAGGCCCTGGATCAAAAGGACGGGTACTTTCAGCTTCCATTCCATCCATCTTCCAGGGAGCTCGTGGAATTCAGCCTAGACTACAGGTATTCCTGTTTATGATGCAGTGTGGCGATCCCGCCGTGGCATCGTAGGTTTTTTTCCTCAGAGAACTCTCCATGCTTTCCTCATGGCCGCTCAGGTGCAGGCTTTAGCCTCATTCGCCTTTTGGAGGTCTGGTCAACTCCGGTAGGCTCGGGTTCGACCTTCTTCAGCGCCGGGACAAGCTTCCGTATGCTTACCATGAGTGGGGGTTCATGGTATTTTGCTAGGAGCCTTCTCTTCTTCTGCCTCAACATCTGGAGTATCTAGCCATGATATTAAGTCAACGGCCTTACCACGTTGGAAACCCCGCTTCTCGTCTGTCCAGCGAGGTTAAGCAACGTCGGTTCTGGTCGGTACTTGGATGGGTAACCGCCAGGGGACGCCAGATTCTGTTGCCACCTCCTCCGAGCCTTCCCTTCAGTTGACTGTGGCAAGGCTGAGGAGAGTCGCAGTACCTGTTCTCAGTCAAGCAGAGCTTTCGGCCCTACCTTAGAACGTTTCCTAGTTCTCTTTTCCTCATTGACCCGTCTAAAGTTCTGAACGGTCGCCTCAGGATAAGTTCCCTGTGGGGCGGCCCAAGTTCCGGTGGTTTCAAAGCAACGATTAACCGGACTTTCTGGCCCCTATGGGACCAACGGAACGATTAGACCTGCATTGGGTGTTGACCTATGGAACCTCTTGATGGGAGTGGATATTCTCGTCCTTTCCCCACATTTTTGATGCTCGTCAAAGAAAAGGGGGCGTCCATGTTCCGGTCCAGGCCTATGGTCAGGACCTGAAGGATACCTCTCCATCATTCAGGCAGGCTTAGGGGCCGTAGTCTGGCCCCTCTACAGATACTACAGCTCCTGCCGAGTCGCTCCGTGAGCGTCGACTTCATGGTTCTGGCGGGTTCTAACCAGCAGGGGATGCATTTTCACACCTTCGCATCTTGCAGTAGAGATACTGAGATGATTTGAGATACTCTCAATACCACCATCGGCTCTCTCATTCCGAGCAGAGGAATGTTCTCTCCGACTATTCGAGCAGAGCCTGGTAGAGAGAGTGTACCTGGGGGTCTTTGGCCTTGAGTAACCAGCAAGTCCTGGTCTGGGGGACCTGATCGTGACAGCTTGGAACCTCAAGCTTCCGCTGTTTTTCCCCCCAGTCTCAGACCCCGAGACTCTGGCAAGATGCATTCCGGTGATGGTGGGACAACATCGACGCCTGCGTCTTCCCTCCTTTGTCCTTTGTTGTGTGTTGAGAATGGGTCTCAACAAGACCAGGTTGTCTGTCAACCTTTCAATGGCCCTGAGAGCTCCACTGGGACTATGCGCAGAATGGTTTCCGGACCCTCTGCTTCCCCTGACGGAACTCCCGGGGGAGCTTCTCCCACGGCACAGGCTACTCAAACAACCACACTGCAACATCTTTCACGAGCCGGGGCGTCGCTTCGGCTTCATGCCTGGAGGCACTACGCCTCCTCAAGAAGAGACAACCTACTACAGTCGCGGGACGGAGGTCGCGTCATCTGCGATAGTCATCCGCAGAGGTCTTCCAGGCGAAGTGAAGAGTCTTCGGTGGTTGGTGTCGTGGGAGATATACCTCTTCCCTTGAGGCCTCTTCTCCAGCAATAACGATCTTATTGCCTTTCGGCGGGAGGAAACTCCTTTCCGCTCTCGGCAATGAAGCCTGTCGCTCAGCCTTTCCCTGAACTTCAGGCTTAAAGGAATAACTTTTTCCTTCCCGCTGGACCTTCCCTCGCTCATGCGAAGCTACGAACGTCCCTGCCCTAGTCGAGTGAGACCTCCAGCTTGGAGCATGGCTCGGACTTTTTAGTCCCTTAAGAAATCTTCTCAAGATCCTTTACGTCAGCCCTCTGATCGTATTCCGTCTTGGGGGTCCTGCTCACTCTGGCCGCGGCCAGTGTGTAAGCAATCTTCTTGGTCTCGTACAACTCCGCCCTTTCTAAGGAATGGGGGAAGGCAACATTCAGGTTCGCTCCTGAGTTGTTGGCTAGACTCAGAATCTTGGGGTTCCGGCCCTTCGGTCCAATTCCTTCAAGATTTCGAGTCACCATTCTGTATCTGATGTCCCAAAATCTTCTCCTTCTTGCTAGTAAAGGAATCGAGAGGTTAGCTTTGGGAACAGCTGCAGTTTGTCCTCAGTTACAGCCGGTTTGGGAGCACAAGGAGGACACGGGGGAGAGTCACCAGTATACCTCTTCAGCTCGGACTCAAGGACATTCATCTCGACCTGACTCCAGACCCTCCCCCGTCACGTAGCCTTACAGCACGATGTCGGATACATCGAAACGTCCCTCGCCTTCGAGTAATACTACTCTGTGACGCAGGTGCTACAAGCTGGAGTCTGGAAGCCTCTTATGGCCTTCGCAGCCCGTTTCCTGCAGGGCATGACCCACAGGAGTTTCGATACGTTTTCTATCGCTCTGTGGTGGCTACACAACAGCTGGTCTAACCTCAGGCTCCTTTTTGGACAGGTAGCAGAAGGTTGAGGGCATTGTTATCTGGTTTTAGTCTGCATGAACGAAAGAAGTATGCCTGGCCCTTACTTCTTTCTTCATCATCCCCTCTACTGGGAAGCAGCATCCTGGTCTCTGCATAGCTGACTTCAAACCTCTGCAGGTAAACCATGCTTCCTTGTGTTCTGAGTATTGAGTCAATACTGTCGCGTCCCCCATACCCTGACGAGGTGGTATTGGGAACGTCCTAACCCAGAGTTCCTTCTGGAACTCCAGGTCAACTGCCTAGGACGGGTGACACTTCTTCCTTCACACACAAGCTTATGTAGGCTACACGGTTCCTTGCGGAACAAGGAACTTGTGAGGTGCAGGGACTCCTTTTCTCGAGTGCGACTCACTCGGATTCTGAGTCCCCGGGTAAAGCCAAAGCCAGTATGGCTGGGGACTTTCCACACTACCTAAAGGGTAAGTCACCCATTGTAAATAGCGTGGTTTGTATTTCAGTTACGGAACAAATGACAAATTCGAAGATAATTTGTATTTTTCCTAACCATACAAACCTTAGCTATTTACACATATTTGCCCGCCAGCCCTGTCCCCCAAGACAAGTCCTACCTCTAAGTGAAAGTGAGCTCACCGGTGTGTGAGGGGGGGAGGGGTAGCTAGCTACCACTCCCCTACCCCCCCCCCCCCCCCCCGCTAACTAGCGCGGGGTTAATACACCCTCGTTTAATTCTAATGGCTCGCCATTTCAGCTACGCTAAAAGGTAAGCCCAATGTAAATAGCTAAGGTTTGTATGGTTAGGAAAAATATAAATTATCTTCGAATTTGTTATATTTCCCCTGCGCGTGCGCGCACGCCCTCTACAGCTCATCGAGATCCTGCGCGCCTACGGGCGCAAGCGCTTGCACACCCTTTTGCGCACCCTCTGCTTTCACCAGATCGCGCACCTGCGCACCACCGATCACCTGCGCGCTACCGATCACCTGCTCGCCAACGCGCCCACTCGCCCACACGTCGTAGATCGGCTGCGCGCCCCTCACCATCGCTCGCCAGCGCGCCATTGTTCGCCAGTGCGCCATCGCTGTCCCACACGCGCCCTCGCCATCATCTCTGCGTGCCCGGGCGCGAACCAGGGAAAATCCCATTGCGCGAGCGCCAGTGGTATTCCCATCGGGATTCACAGCGCGAGCCCCCGCGCAAAGCTACAGTAACGAGAGCCTCCGGGTTGTCATCTTCACGTTCCCCTCCTCCCCCACAAGCGCAGATCAGCGCTCCCGCAGGACGAGGGGAGAACTTCGGATAGGTCCAGGAACCAACCTTCTTCTTCTCTTTCTTTTCAGGCAGGTCCAGTTGTAGTTTCTACTCCGAAGGATCGCCCGATCCCCTTCCCTCCAGAGGGAGTCTCTGACAGCGCATATGTCAGTAAGCAGCCATGGTTCGGGTCCCTTGTTAGAACCGTCATGCAGGCTTTCAAACCTGCCTTCTCTGAAATTGGCCTCAAATCAATGTCAGCTCCGACCCCACTGAAGAGGAAGAAAGGAGTAGAAGTCGTAGTAACTTCTCCCAGGGCCAAGCTGGCTCCCCGGAAGTCCTTGAGAAAGGCTCTTCCTCCACCCAGATTTTCTCTCCCTCTCCTGTGGACGAGGATTTTCCATCCTCAAGGGAGTCTACCGAGGTAAGACGTTCTCCCATCGCACCAATGGGAGAATCCCCATCTCGTACAGGAGAATCGTCCCGGGTTGGGGTGGAGAAGAGCCCACAGAAGTCGTTGTTGGAGTCCTGGATTCCTCCCAGGAGGGAACCTAAGTACTCTAAGACCATCCCCAAGTCATCCTCAAGGATTCGACCAGAGCCAACAAGACCCACAGAGAACGTCCACGTGTCCCCCCAAGAAGAGCCTTTGGGGACGGGAGACTTTGCTGCCAGTTCTCCAGGAGGGGAGCCACAGGAGTCGGAGCTTGCCTTCTGGCAGGTTCTGACCCTGATGAGGCATCTCAACGGGTTCCCGGATCCTGAGATTCCTCCTCGAGAGAGCAAGGACACGGTCCTGGACCGAGTCTTTGGTACTCAGAAGCCTGCTAAGGCCAGTGTGGCTTTGCTCTGGTCCTAAGGGGTGAAGAGTGCTAGGGATAAGGTTGAGGGTCAGCTCTCCGAGCTCGCCTCTTCCAGTCGTTCCACTGCTGGCAACAAGCTCCTCCCTCCTCCTCGTATCCACCAGAGGAGGTACTTTGAGATCATGGAAGAGTCTTGCCTAGCTCTTCCCTTGCACCATTCTGTGGAAGAACTCACCAAGGGAGTCCCTCTAGAGAGGGTCTCTAGCTGGCAAGTGTCTTTCTCGGCAACAGAGATCTTCATTCAGGAGAAGTTTGCGAAGTGTGCCATGCAGGCTACTTCGTGGCTGGATGTCTGGCTGGGGTCTCTTGGCATCCTGTTGTGATCCGAGGACCTGTCTAAGGAGAGCACCAGGAAGGCCCTGGAGACCTTCCTCCTTTCGGGCACCCGCACCATTGAGTTTCTGGCCCACCAAGTCTCAAACTTGTGGGCCAATTCCATTCCGAAATGACGTGATGCGGTGGCAGAGATGTTCCACACGAAGGTCCCAGCTGTCGTGGTCAGCAGGCTCAGACATTCTTCCATTTTGGGAAAGAATCTGTTTGAGCCTAAAGACGTGAAACAGGCAGCTGAGAGGTGGAGGAAATCCAACCAGGACACTCTCCTACATAGGGCTCTTATATCAAAGCCCTATAAACCTCCAGCACCTCAACAACCTCGCCCGTCCAAGACGAAACCGGCAGTGGCAGCAAAGGCAATGGCGTCAAAGCCCTTTCCTGTCAAAGATAAGAAAGGCAAATTGTCTTCCAGGGGAGGGAAAAATCCTAGAGGGAGTGGCCGAGGCCGCAAACGCTAGGATTGGCAATCCCCCTGCATGTCCACCAGTGGGGGATGCCTACAAAGTTGCGCAATCAGGAGGCAGCAACTTGGGGCCGATTCCTGGACGATTTCCGTAATCAGTCAGGGATATCGCGTCCCGTTCACAATATCTCTACCTCCCCTGACAGCGGATCCAGTGTTGTTGAGCTCCTTTGCAATGGGATCGGCAAGGGGGCAAGCCCTACGGGCAGAAGTCGAGCCCATGTTAAAGAAGGGCGCTCTCCAGGTGGTTGTCGACGGTTCCCCAGGTTTCTTCAGTCGACTCATTCTTGTAAGGAAGGCGTCTGGAGGCTGGTGACCAGTCATCGACCTCTCAGCTCTGAACAAGTTTGTCAAACAAACCTCGTTCAGCATGGAGACGGCGGACACGGTCAGACTCGCAGTGAGACCACAAGACTTCATGTGTACACTGGACCTGAAGGACGCGTACTTCCAGATCCCAGTCCATCAGTCTTCAAGGAAGTACTTAAGATTCAGCCTAGACAACAAGATCTACCAGTTCAAGGTGCTGTGTTTTGGTCTCTCCGCAGCACCTCAGGTATTTACCAGAGTGTTCACCCTGATATCTTCGTGGGCGCACAGGAACGGCATCCGTCTCATCCGTTATCTGGACGACTGGCTGATCCTGGCAGACTCGGAGTCGACCCTTCTTTGACACCGAGACAAGCTTCTGGGACTTTGCCAAGATCTAGGGATCATGAGTAAAGTACCTCCACATAAATCTACTAGAAATGAAGGCCGTATTCCTGGCAATTCAACAGTTCCAACAGTACCTGGCGAGTCACTCCGTGGTGGTGATGAGCGACAACACCACGGTAGTGGCTTACATCAACAAGCAGGGAGGTAACTTTTCAGAGCAGCTAACCCATCTGGCAGTAGAGATACTGAGATGGACCGAAGTCCACTCGATTCCACTATCAGCTCGTTTCATTCCAGGCAAGAGGAATGTGCTCCTCGACAGTCATAGCAGGGCATCCCAGATAGTGAGTACCAAGTGGCCTTTGGATCGTCTAGCAGCCAACAAAGTCCTGACTTTGTGGGGTTCCCGGACGGTGGATCTGCTCGCGACAGCTTTGAATTTCAGGCTTCCGCTGAACTGCTCCCCAGTCCCGGACCTCAAGGCACTCTGGCAAGATACCTTCCAACAACGGTGGGACAACATCGACGTACAGTATATATATATAACTGCCAGGTAAGTACTATTCATAAAAAAGGGATTTTGACAAAGGAAAAATCTATTTCGGGGCGAGAGACCTGTGCCGCCCAGTAAAATGCTTCTAATGCACTATTTCTAAGGAATATAACTGCTAATATTACCAGAGAAAAAATGTATAGGAATGCTAGGTTGAACTAGCTCGCTCACCTACTGGTGTTGGTATAAACTGGGGCGAAATACCAGAGGTCTCGTACCATTAGACTTCTCCTCTTCGAAATCCCTCAATAGTGAGGTGCGGTTCAACCTCCCCTGCCGCGTAGATCAGTACTACTAACTCTACCCACGCTTGCACTTCACTCCTTACAGCACCCTTAAGTTTGGGGTCTGATCAGGGGGGGAGCAACTAGGGTGGGTTCACTGGGCGGCACAGGTCTCTCGCCCAGAAATAGATTTTTCCTTCGTCAAAATCCCTTTTCTGGGCTCAACCTGTGCCGGCCAGGGAAATAGTACCAGAGAAACGAACCCAAACTTCATTAACTATAAGGGAACGAATTATAATCAACATAACAATTAGTGGTTTTTAATCAAGAGTTATCGTAGAAGACGGTCGTCTTTAATAACATCAACATGACAAGATATAATATCCCAGTAAGGGAAGACAAATGAATAGTAAACTTGAAATAACACCAACTAAGGTCAAATACTAGAACATATTATATAAACCTGGACATTAAAGAAATACAGTTCGTATGGTAAAAGTAAATTGATCAATGATAATAAAATAAACAATGTTACGAAATGGGAACACCCATGGGTGTGATATAACAAACCAAACTCAGGTAGGAATTGTAAGTGAGGCAGGTAAGAGGAAGAAGGTGGAAGATATTGGATTCAGGAATTAGTTAGGAAGGAATTTGTCCGGGGGATACCACGCTCCCTGCGGCTACGGTAGCGAGTTGAAGGGCCTCTAGATGTTTAAGATAGTGCCGCATGAACACTGAGGGGGATTTCCATCCGGTATATTTAGAGAGATCTGTAAAGTTCATGTGATGGAAAAAATTTATTGAGGTCGCTACCGCCTGAATGTCGTGGACGTGAGGAAAGGACTCTGGATTAGGCTGTTTAATAAAATACAAGATCTGTTGTCTGGTCCCTTTCAAAGTTATAGTCCCTCCCCGCTCTCTGATGAACAAGGGTCCCAAGGTCTTATAGGAAGTCCTTGATAGAAAGGACTTTATAGTGGTAACCGGGCATAGGGAGGGATCCTGAGGGAGAGGGATAATTTTCCAGGAGGACCATCTGTTCTGAGGGTCTTCATTTTTGGCCAAGAAAACCTTGTCTGGGGAGAGGAGGACCTCTCCTGACGGAAGGAACTCAATGTGGCCTGGGTCTCTTGATAAGGCAGCTAATTCCGAAATCCTGGCGCCAGATGCTAAACTCACGAGAAAGAGAGTTTTTCTGAGTAGAGGGATATACCCACATGAATCGTTGATGGTTTCTGACGCTAGTTTAAGAACATCATTGAGAAACCAGGAAATCGAGCTAGGACGAGGGGATGGTTTCAGTCTGGCACAGGCTCTTGGGATCGAAGCTAGCAATGAATCTGTTAGATCTATATTAAAGCCGACTAGGAAAATCTTCTTCAAGGCAGACTTGATGGTAGTAATAGTGTTAGCTGCTAAGCCCGACTCAAACAAAGTTCTAAAAAAGGTTACTGTTAGGTTTAGTGTCATAAAGACAGTATTAGAATCCTTTAAAAACTTTGCTAGTGAGGGTGGAGATTCAGCTCCAGTAAAAGAGGGAACCAATTGCTCTTGGGCCAATTGGGGCCACCAGGGCTACTTGACCTTTGAAGGTTCGAAGTTTGTCCAGCACCTTCATCAGTAGGTTCACCGGTGGGAAAAGGTAAATCCTTTCCCAGGTGTTCCAGTCCAGAGACATGGCATCCGTGGCGTAAGCCCAAGGGTCCAGGTTGGGGGCCACATAACATTTCAGTTTGTGGTTGGACTCCGTCGCAAAGAGATCTACGTGGAGATCCGGCACTTGGGAGAGGATCCATTGAAAGGATTTGCGATCTAGTGACCATTCTGACTCCAACGGTGTCGTCCTGGAGAGTGCGTCTGCCACAACGTTGCAATATATAAGGGTTTGTGACTGAGAAAACTTTAGTGGTTTGTGTGTGTATGAAATATATTTGATTTTATTTTTTTTCTTTTGTATCCCTCAAGCCCCCTTTTTCCAAAAATGTCTTAATGTGTTATTGTTCCTTTCCAGGTATTGACAGCAGCCCCTACACTCAGTAGGGAGTGTAAGGGAGAGCAAATTTAGAATTTGTTCCGTAACCGAAATACAAACCACGCTATTTACAAAGGGTTTACTTTTAGCGCAGCTGAAATGACGAGCCAATAGTTTTTAACGAGGGTTAATTACCCCCGCGCTAGTTAGCGGGGGGTGGGGAAGGGTAGCTTGCTACCCCTCCCCCCTCCACACACCGGTGACTTGCTTCACTTCACTTTTGGCTCGGCGGTGATCAGACGTGTCTGTTCATCGCCTTCGCTGACAGCCTTTAATTTTCTTCTTTTTCTTTACAGCTTGTGTGATTGGTTGGAAGTTGACCTTCAGTTATTTTCTTTTATTTAATATGCGGACATGCCCTGGAGTTGCCGGCCGTCCTTGTGGGACTTTCATGTCGGACGTGAGTACGGATCCTCACACCCTCTGCCCTCAATGTCGGGGCCGACGGTGCGACCAGGATAACATGTGCCGTGAGTGTAGGGAGTGGTCTGCCTCCCAGTGGGAGAGGTTTGGCCGTCGGCGTAAGAAGAAGTCCAAGAGAGACCGTTCTCCTCCGGGGTTAGCCTTGAAGGAGGAAGGTTCTCGGGACTCTTCTTCCGCCGCCCAAACCTCCTCCGAAGCTCCCCCTCGTCCGCCTCCTAAGGAGAGTCGTCCGAGTGGGAGCGCAGGCCCTTGTTCTGTTTCCCTACCTTCGGTGGGGGGAGAGGGCGTCGCCTCCCATAGCGAGGCGGTTCCCCCTCCTCCTCCGGGGGAGGTTATTGATAATAATTCTTTATCCAGTGATGATCTGTTGCAGATTTGGTCGTCCCTGGGGCTTAAGGGCTTGCCCTCCAGGGTCGCTCTTATTGACCTTGTCTCGTTGGGGGCCGCTGTTAAACAGTCGCCGGGGGTAGCGGAGGTAGACCCTCTGTCTATTGTCGACGTCGTGGTGACAGAGGCCTCCGACGTGGCTGGGCCTTCCGACGCAGGTGCTGTTGCTGGTGATGGTGCTCTAGGCTCTCCTCCTCCTTCCGTGCATCCTTCGAAGGGGGAAGTGAGTCCTTCGGTCTCGACTGCTGCCCAGCTTCCTTCTGAGGGAAGTGTTTTGAAGGAGACTCCCCTTCGGAGGACCGATGGTCCCGACGATCTCCCCCGAGGCCGCCTCCGCCGTAAGGCTCACCGCCCTCTACACAAGGGCCTCCCTTCCCCTTACAGGGGGACTAAGAGGCGCCTTTTTGGGTCTTCGTCCTCCGGGGGGGACTCTCCTCGTCAGCCTCAACCGACTACTCCGCCCTCCTTGAACCTCTCTGCGGACCGCTCTCCATCTCCTGCCGGATCTTCGCCTTCTGGAGAACTCGTCACCCGACGGGCAACGGTCCCTTCGGGGCTAAGGGATTCTTCCCTTACGCGAGCAGGGCCAGCGCACAAGCGCTCTCCTGCTCGCCAGCGATCTCCTGCTCGTCGACGATCTCCTGCTCGCCAGCGATCTCCTGCTCGTCGACGATCTCCTGCTCGCCAAGACTCTCCTGCTCGCCGACGCTCACCTGCTCGTCGGCTCTCTCCTGAGGTTCGCCCCCCTCGCCAGCGCTCTCCTGCTCGTCAGCTCTCTTCCGAGCGTCAGCGCTCATTTGAGGACCATCGCCCTGCGGTCTCTGACCACCCTTTAGTTCCTGCTGAACTCCCTGCTCACCATCGTGTGTCAGAAACACATGTTCGCCAACGCGCCAGCGATCTTCCCGTTCCTGCTCGTGAACCTATCCTCTCACAGGACACGCGTCGACCTTCTGCTCGCCAGCGATCACCAGCTCGCCAGCGATCACCAGCTCGCCAGCGATCACCAGCTCGCCAGCGATCACCAGTTCGCCAGCGATCACCTTCACATGCTGCCCGCCATCGCACGAACCTGCCTGATCGCCCGCTTACGCATGCTGCTCCTCATCGCAATACCCTGAACGATCGCCCTCCTGCGGATGCTGATCACCATCGCACAACCCTGCACGATCGCCCGCTTACGCATGCTGCTCGCCATCGCACAACCCTGCACGATCGCCCGCTTTCGCATGCTGCTCCTCATCGCAATACCCTGAACGATCGCCCTCCTGCGGATGCTGATCACCATCGCACCCTTTCACGCGATCATTCACCTGCGCATGCTGCTCGCCATCGCACAACCCTGCACGATCGCCCGCTTTCGCATGCTGCTCCTCATCGCACAACCCTGAACGATCGCCTTCCTGCGGATGCTGATCACCATCGCACCCTTTCACGCGATCATTCACCTACGCATGCTGCTCGCCATCGCACAACCCTGAACGATCGCCCGCTTACGCATGCTGCTCCTCATCGCTCAACCCTGAACGACCGCCCTCTTGCGCGCAATCATTCACCTTCACATGCTGCTCGCCATCGCTTACCATCACGTGATCATTATCGCCAGCGATCTTCTTCACCTACGCGGCAGCACGATCCCTCGCCGTCGCGCCATCGCTTGCGTTCGTCGCCTCGGACACGTGTTCCTTTTCCTGCCCACCCTCACGCCCACTCGCCTGCGCGCCCGCGCGATCGCTCGCCTGCGCGCCCGCGCGATCGCTCGCCTGCGCGCCCGCGCGATCGCTCGCCTGCGCGCCCGCGCGATCGCTCGCCTGCGCGCCCGCGCGACCGCTCGCCTGCGCGCCCGCGCGACCATTCGCCTTTGCGCGACCGTTCACCCTCGCGCGACCATAGTTCGCGGCGAATTCCACAGCCGGTGGTAGCAGCAGGGACGCGTGCTCCTAGACGGCACTCGGGATCACCTCCATCCAAGCACAGGTTGGTATTGCAGGACGAGGACAGGTCATTACAACATTCTTCCCCACCTTCTTTTCAGGCAGGTACCGTCGTGTCCACTCCAAAGGATCGCCCGATCCCTTTCACCTTAGCGAGGATTTCGGACTCTGTGTCCTTTGAGCAGCAGACTTGGTTTGGTCCGCTGGCACGGGCGTTAGTGAGGGTTATGAAACCAGCACTCGCCGGCCAGGGTAACAAACCAGCGGCTGTCTCTCCTTCGCTGAAGAGAAAGAGAGGAGTGGACTTCGTGGTGACTTCCCCCAGGGCGAAGTTGGTTCCCAAGAGGTCGGTCTCGAGGGTCCCCTCTCCTGCACGAGTACTCTCTCCTTCTCCCGTGGACGAGGCCTTTCCGTCCTCAGGTGAGTCCAGTGGACCGGTAGTCTTCCCCCCGGCACCAGGGGGGGAGACTTCGCTTCAGGCAGGAGAATTGTCTCGTGAGGAAGGGGCCCCTCGAACCTCGTTGTTGGGATCCTGTATCCCTCCTAGGAGGGAGCCCAAGGATTCCAAGACCATCCCTAAATCCTCTGCAAGGATTCGACAGGAACCCATGACTACCCAGGGGAATGTCCACGTATCACCCCAGGAAGAGATTCCTGGGGCAGGAGACTTAGCTGCCAGCCCACAGGGAGGAGAACAGCAAGAGTCCGAACATGCCTTCTGGCAGGTCCTAAGCCTGATAAGGCAACTTAACAGTCTTACGGATCCAGTCATCCCCCCCCGTGAAGGCAAAGACACAATTCTGGATGAAGTGTTCGACGTTCGGAAGGCCCCTAAGACCAGTGCAGCTCTGCCCTGGTCTCGGGGGCTGAAGAGTGCCAGAGCTAGGGCCAATGCTCAGCTCGCACTTCTTGCCTCCTCCAGTCGTTCCACTGCCGGGAACAAACTCATCCCTCCTCCTCGCCTTCAGCAGAGGAGGTATTTCGAGATCCTGGGTGAGCACAACCTCGCTCTTCCGCTCCATCACTCTGTGGAGGAGCTGGCGAAGGGAGTTCCCTTGGAGAAACTCTCTGCCCGGCAGGTGTCGTTCTCGGCGGCAGAGATCCTTAACCACGAGAAGGTCGCTAAGTGTGCCATGCAGGCCACTTCGTGGCTGGACTTCTGGTTAGGATCTCTGGGCATCCTATTGCGATCTGAGGACTTGTCCAAGGAGACCAATAGGAAGGCCCTAGAGACCTTCTTGCTCTCGGGCACCCGCTCCATCGAGTTCTTGGCGCACCAGGTTACCACCCTGTGGGCCAACTCGGTGTTGAAGCGTCGCGATGCTGTGTCCGAGAGATTCCATCCGAAGGTCCCCGCCGTAGATGTGTGTAGGCTCCGACATGCCTCCCTCCTGGGGGAGAGCCTGTTTGAGCCTCAAGACTTGGAGCGAACGGCTGAGAGGTGGAGGAAATCCAGCACGGACTCCCTCCTCCACAGGGCCCTTACAACTCGGCCCTATAAGCCTCCAGCCCCGCCACAACAGCAGCAACAGCCTCGTAAGGCTCCAAAACAGGCACCGGCAGCTAAGAAAGTGGTGTCTAAGCCCCAGCCCTTTCCAGCCAAGGTCAAGAGGGGTGGTAAGTCCTCCAGGGGAGGCAAGACTTCTAGGGGTGGCGGCCGCGGCCGCAAGCCCTAGGGGTGGCAGTCCCCCTGCGTGTCCACCTGTGGGGGGATGCCTTCAGCGTTGCGTCCGCAGGTGGCAACATCTCGGGGCCGATGCTTGGACGATCTCGGTGATCGGCCAAGGTTATCGCGTCCCGTTCACGTCATCTCAACCTCCCCTGACAGCGAATCCAGTGTCGTTGAGCTCCTATGCCATGGGATCGGCAAAGGGGCTGGCCCTTCAGGCCGAAGTCAAGACCATGTTCGAGAAGGGTGCTCTCCAGGAGGTCGTGGACGGCTCTCCAGGCTTCTTCAGTCGACTCTTTCTTGTAAAGAAGGCTACTGGAGACTGGAGACCCGTCATCGATCTCTCGGCTCTGAACAGGTTTGTCAAACAAACCCGGTTCAGCATGGAGACAGCAGACACAGTCAGACTTGCGGTGAGACCACAAGACTTCATGTGTACACTGGATCTAAAGGACGCGTACTTCCAGATCCCAATCCATCCGTCTTCCAGGAAGTACCTGAGATTCTGCCTAGACAACAAGATCTACCAGTTCAAGGTGCTGTGTTTCGGTCTCTCCACAGCTCCTCAGGTGTTCACCAGAGTGTTCACCCTGATTTCGACTTGGGCGCACAGGAACGGCATTCGTCTCCTTCGTTACCTAGACGATTGGCTGATCCTAGCAGACTCGGAGTCGACCCTTCTTCGACACCGAGACAGGCTTCTAGATCTTTGCCAGGATCTGGGGATCGTGGTAAACCTCGAGAAGTCCTCTCTGCAGCCGTCCCAGCGACTGGTTTATCTAGGCATGCTAATAGACACCAATCTCCACAAAGCCTTTCCATCAGACGACCGGATAGCAAGGCTGAGGAGGGTGGCGGAACCTTTCCTCAGGCGAAAAGAACTCCCCGCCCAATCGTGGTTGCGTCTCTTGGGCCACCTATCCTCCCTGGCCCGTCTGGTTCCAAACAGCCGCCTCAGGATGAGATCCCTTCAATGGCGGCTCAAGTCCCGGTGGAATCAAGGATCCGATTCCCCGGACACTCTGATCCCAATGGGGTCTCTGGAACAGACGGACTTGCGGTGGTGGCTGGCCGACGAGAACCTGCGAAAGGGAGTGAGTCTTCTCGTCCTTCCCCCGGAATTGACTCTGTTTTCGGACGCGTCAAAAGAAGGGTGGGGGGCGCACGTTCTGAACCAGAGGGCCTCAGGCCTTTGGTCAGAATCAGAAAAGTGCCTACACATCAACCTGCTAGAATTGAAGGCCGTCTTTCTGGCCCTTCAACAGTTCCAACGGTTCCTGGCGGGTCACTCCGTGGTGGTGATGAGCGACAACACCACGGTAGTGGCTTATATCAACAAGCAGGGAGGCACTTTTTCGCAACAGCTATCCCATCTTGCAGTAGAGACTCTGAGGTGGACCGAAACCCACTCGATAACACTATCAGCTCGCTTCATTCCTGGCAAGAGGAATGTGCTCGCCGACAGTCTGAGCAGGGCTTCGCAGATAGTGAGTACCGAGTGGTCTTTGGATCCTCAGATAGCCAACAAAGTCCTGACTTTGTGGGGTTCCCCGACGGTGGACTTGTTCGCGACAGCCTTGAACTTCAAGCTGCCCCTGTACTGCTCACCAGTCCCGGACCCCAAGGCACTCTGGCAAGATGCTTTCCAGCAACGGTGGGACAACATCGACGTGTACGCCTTCCCACCATTCTGTCTGATGAGAAGGGTGCTCAACAGGACCAGACTATCGGTCAACTGTTCCATGACTCTAGTAGCTCCGCTATGGCATCACGCGGAATGGTTTCCGGACCTTCTGCAACTCCTGACGGAACTCCCAAGGGAGCTTCCTCCACGACACGAGCTTCTCAGACAACCCCACTCCGGTGTCCCTCACAGGGCCGTAGCCTCGCTTCGGCTTCACGCCTGGAGACTATCCAGCGTCTCCTCGCGGAGAGAGGCTTTTCGCAACAGGTTGCGGAGAGAATGTCTCGGCACCTGCGAAGGTCCTCTGAGGGAGTCTACCAAGCGAAGTGGAGAGTCTTTTGTGGTTGGTGTCGTGGAAGGGGTATCTCTCCACTCGATGCCACTATTCCAGCAATAGCGGACTTCCTTGTGTATCTGCGAGAAGAAATGCGCCTTTCTGTCTCGGCAGTGAAAGGCTATCGCTCAGCCTTAAGCTTGGCCTTCAGATTGAAGGGCGTGGATATTTCTTCATCGCTAGAACTCTCTTTACTCATACGTAGCTATGAGCTTACCTGCCCCCAGTCGGAAGTGAGACCCCCTCCTTGGAACGTGGTTCGAGTTCTCAGGTCTCTCAAGAGACCTCCCTTCGAGCCATTACGCCAGGCCTCCGATCGCCACCTGTCTTGGAAGACGGCTTTCCTACTCGCCTTGGCCTCGGCCAAGCGAGTTAGTGAACTTCATGGCCTCTCGTACGACATCGCCCATTCAAGGGGATGGGGGGAGGTAACGTTCAGGTTCGTCCCTGAGTTTGTGGCCAAGACTCAGAATCCTGGAGTGCCGGATCCTCGGTTCGACTCTTTCAGGATCGCGAGTCTCCGTTCTGTAACAAACGACCCAGACCAGCTGCTACTATGCCCAGTGAGGTGTCTGAGGTACTACTTGAAGAGAACGGCTGCAGTCCGTCCTCATGTGCGAGCTTTGTTTGTGAGCACAGGCAGGACAAAGAGGAGGGTCACAAGGAACACCATCTCTGCTTGGATTCGTAGGGTTATCCACCATGCCCTGAATCCTGACCCTCCTCCGTCACGTCGCCCTCGGGCCCACGATGTCAGGGGTATTGCTACATCCCTGGCCTTCAAGAGAAACTTCTCTGTGACGCAGGTACTTCAAGCGGGGGTCTGGAAGCGTCAAACGACCTTCACAGCCCACTACCTGCAAGACGTGACCCACAGGAGCCTCGATACGTTCTCTATCGGCCCTGTGGTGGCTGCACAACAGCTGGTCTAACCTCAGGCTCCTTTTTGGACAAGTAGCAGTAGGTTGAGGGCGTTGTTACCCGGTCTTAGTCTGTGTGAATGAAAGAGTATGTCTGACCCTTACTTCTTTCTTCATTCTCCCCTCTCTTGGGGAAGCAGCATCCTGGTCCTCGCATAGCTGACCTCGACCTCTGCAGGTAACCCATGCTTCTTTGTGCTCCTAGTATTAAGCTTAATACTGTTGCGTCTCCCATACCCTGACGAGGTGGTATGGGGAACGTCCTATCCTAGAATTCCTATCTGAAGGTCTCAAGGTCAACTTCATAGGACGAGTCACACTCTCCTCCTCACACTACTTATGTAGGCCACTCGTTCCTAGCGATGCTAGGAACCTGTGAGGTACAGGGGCTCCCTCTCTCTAGTGCTGCTCACTAAGGGATCGAGCCCCCGGGCAAGCCGAAGTCAGTAAGGCTGGGGACTTTCCACCCTTCCTAAGGGGTAAGTCACCCTTTGTAAATAGCGTGGTTTGTATTTCGGTTACGGAACAAATGACAAATTCGAAGATAATTTGTATTTTTCCTAACCATACAAACCTTAGCTATTTACACATATGTGCCCGCCATCCCTGACCCCCAAGTCAAGTCCTACCTCTAAGTGAAGTGAAGCAAGTCACCGGTGTGTGGAGGGGGGAGGGGTAGCAAGCTACCCTTCCCCACCCCCCGCTAACTAGCGCGGGGGTAATTAACCCTCGTTAAAAACTATTGGCTCGTCATTTCAGCTGCGCTAAAAGTAAACCCTTTGTAAATAGCTAAGGTTTGTATGGTTAGGAAAAATACAAATTATCTTCGAATTTGTCATATTTCCTGTTATCAGTCTGTACTAGTCTGTGATGCTGTTCTATATCCATACCTTGTAACTAGAAGTAAGCTACTGTGTTGCTATATGAGAGTGTGTTATGAACATTAACTAGTTAACATGAGCTATGGAAATGGCCTACCCGGTCAGAGGCCCAAGAAGTGAATTCCGATGTTAGGAAGAGGGTGACTTTTGAGTTTAGTATGAATTCAGACTTATTCAAAACCCCTTCCAAGATTGAGTGATTTCAAATGTGCTGTTGACAAACTTTTCGAGACATTGTAATGGTGGGCCCGCACAGACCTGTACGACATAGTATGCGGCTGTACTTTTCAGAAATTAGGACTGTTTAAGTGACTTTGCATCCCAATGGTGGACGGGAGATTGATGAGAACAGTATTGATTTAGGGAAAATTGTGGTACTGTATTTTTCACCGTTATATGTTCTTTATAGATGGCATACTGGTACTTGGCCAAATAGATACACGGTTAAGTGTGCCTTGGTTTAGACTTGGCCTGTATAGGAACACTTATGAGTGTCCCACCTGGGGGAAGAAAATTTCCTGTTTGTTATCACTGTTACCCTGTTGCTGAAGTTTGACGTTAAGGAATGCTAATTTTGTCTTTAATTTTCTATTTGGATTGATGGGTCCATGCTAACATAACCCTAACAGTTTTGTACAAATAAATTTTATTTTCTTGTTTTTGAACACTGCATATCATTCCTGTTCCTACACCAATGTGCCCCCCTTCCCCAGCCACTGTTTTTTAAGATCTCTTAAGTACCGTAACTTATCATAATTATTTCCTCCCACACTGTGTCCCGTAATTAATTAAACAATATTTCCTTTCACCTAATGTTCTTATACTTGTACTTATGATCAGCAAGCAAAAGGGAGGAGAAGCAAACGGGTAAGTCAGGTTCTAGCTGGGTCCCCTTGCCCAGTATAAATCAAGGGGTGGTGCCCAGTACTCAGGTCTGTTGAACTTTTACTCAGGTTTTTGGGTATTCCACTGTTGTATATTTTTTGTGTAGTGAACGTCGGGTTGTGGTCGGCATTTGGACACTAGGCAGTTCGGGTGCTACCTCTGGCCACAGTCCGCAAACCACTACATAATTTTTGGTGCCCAAACCCGGGAAACACCAACCTTTAGTGATGGCATCGTCATCCAGTAAGCGTCGAAAGGCTAAGAAGAGCCTGAGCCGGGATGTGGCGAGTCTTATCCAGATTGTCAGTGACCTGGCAACTCAGGTCAAGTCCCTGACACTTGAAGTAGCGGCCCTGAAGAGCGTGGAGCCGTCACCAACGTGCCACGTTGCCACTGGGGTCACGACTACAGTGACCACCAATGCTCCTGCTACATCCCCAGCTTGGCCAAATTACAATGGTCTGGCAATTCCAGTGACTGGAGCAGAGCCACTGATTGGAGGTCTCCAGCCCCCTCCAGGGTTCACATCGTTAATCCCCCCTGTACCAGGCTTCTGGGAGTCTCCTGTCCCAAGTGGACTGCTTGCTTCCTCGCCTGTTCTGGCAACTAACTCTGTTAGTCCACCAGAGCCTGCAGCCAGTAGACTAGGGGAGCAGTTCCTGGACAATCTAGTTGAAGCCAGTAGGCCAGAAAAGGCTCCAGCAGCTACCGCTGAGGCAGTTCTTGCCCAGACAGGAGCTATCCCAAAGCGGAGACGCCAGGCCAAGGAAAGAGCTAGACCAGCCATACCTGAAATGACATCTTCATCACAGGAGTCTACCAGTGAAGATTCTGGTAGTGACACTTCTAGCTCCTGTCCCTCTTAATGAGAGAATGCCTTGATGAAGTCATTAAGCTTCAGCACGGCATTTAATTCCCGTGCTGAAACTTGGTGACGGGCAAGAGGGCTCTCGAACTTGGGGAAATTGCTCCCCCAGTTCGAATCTAAATTTCTCTCTTTTACCTTTTTCTTTTTCTCAATACTACTTCGACCTTATCCTAATTTCACGAACTTTCTTTAGTCTTGCTTTCCAAACTCTATGAGAAAAATTTCCCTTATTATATGTGTGTATATATTATGTACATATATATTTATTTATTTATTTTTTTTTTTTTTCTTTTCTCCTATGGCTTGGATGTTTTCACATCCATTGTAGCCCCGGCGGGGATGTTCATACATCCTTTATTGCTGCCTGCTTTGATGAGTGGGAGGAGGTATCACGGTTGGGAGGTGTTTGCATTCAAAGCTATATATGAGAGTATTGGATGATTTCAGCCATCCCGAAGATGGTTTGGACCTTTTTGGCGGAACTATTCTCAAGTGTTGGGTCTTCGGAATCCAGGGGGATCCAATGCTTGGGGTAGGACTCTCGGCTTTTGGCCGGAAGCCCGTCATTATAGATATGGGGAGGATGATTCCATAATTTCTTGGTCTCAGTCCTAACAGGCGGGTTCAGCTTACACCTGTGCCTCTATATCTGTTTTGATGCTATCCTTCGGGTAGGGTATGGAGTGGACCATCTGGGAAGTATACTCTCATTGTGCCGATAGTAGAGAGTGCAAATTTCCTTTCCGACGCGTGATGGCCTAACATTCTCGAGCAGGTACATCAAACTAACTCTTTTCCCTCTCTTTACTATAATGGATTCTTTAAGGAATGAACCCCCATCCCCTGGATACGCTGACTCTCCCCCGGCACTGTTGACGACCTCTGCTAATGTGATAAGGGATAGCTCTGTTGATGACCTCGGAACGGGAAAGGACCATTCTACTTATATTTCTAAATCGAGTAATTTGGGTAACACGAGGAAACTTCGAATCCTCCATGTTACACAAATTTCAATAGAAACAAATTATGATGATCTATGTAAAGCATTTGAATGCTATGGATGCATAAAAGAAATAAGGATGAAACTTAAAGCTGAAACTTGGGATTCATGGATATCTTACAGTAGTTATGACGAAGCATTTAGTGCAATAAGTAATTTGAATAATATCAAAATTAATAACTTGAATGTCGCGGCTGCTCTCTGCGATAAGGTACCAAAAGATTTAGATGTGTACAGGCCTGCCGATTGGTTGGAAAAAGGCGCAGATTTAGTCATGCCCTCCCAGAGAAATCCAAAACCACCGATGTGGCTTATAGCTGAATCAAAGGGGGTTACAGGGAATTATTTTAAAATATGCAAATTGATTCAGAAAAAAGTAGGAACTATTGCACCAGGCGATATATCTCGTTTCGGAAAAAATAGTTTCCTTATCCATGCCAAATCCAGTACACAGTCGGTAATATTGTCCAATATGAAAATAAATAATGATGACATTAAGTTAGATGTCAAACCCCACCTAAATTTTAGCTACAGAAGGGGCGTAGTTTTTAACAGAGACCTATATGATTTTACAGAGGAGGAGATACTGGCCATGTGTCCATTAAATGTTTGGAAAGTTCATAAAGTCCCAGGTACATCAATGATAATCCTTACGTTCCAGGATGCTGATGTACCTTTTCATATTACTATCGAGAACGAAAGGATTAAAGTAAGACCCTTCAAGCAGAAGCCATTGCAATGCTTTAATTGTTTTAAATTTGGGCACCCGTCCAAAGTTTGCAAAAATGAGAAGATGTGTGGTATTTGCTCCAAATCTTACCATGGAGAGTGTGCACTTGGAGCCAGGTGTTTAAATTGCAGCTCGAATCACAAATCCACAGACAAGATTTGCGAGCTATATAAGTTGGAGGAAGCTGCCCTCAACAAATCAAACTTAGAACACATAAGTGTGACCCATGCCAAAAGACTATTAAATAAATCAAATACATATGCTAAGGCATTAAAATCAAACCAACCTAGCACTGCCAATAGCTCAAAAAAAAGTATACTATCTGACAAAATATCAAATAACGAGGTAACCTTATCACCTCCTGAGGCTTTACCACGGTGTATTAACACTAGGTCATTGCCCATTGCTGTACAGCCTTCAGCCGCCATTACAAAAAGTAATACAAACCTCTCTCAGGCCATGTCCTTGCCTGATCTGATGGAGGTTCCACTTAAGACTAACTTACCTGATGCACCTGTTGTGGGAAAGGTGCAAAAACCTCGAATCCCACCATCTATTAATCGCAAAAGAGAGAGACCTCCATCTCTCTCTCCACCCTCCATTAGAAACGTTAAGGTTATGACATCAAATAAATTTGATGTTTTGTCTGTTGATGTTTCTAATGAACCAGAAGATGGACTGAATAAATCAGAAATTCAAGTTGAGGTCCACCATCCACCTCAACAAATAGATAAAAAGAATACAAAGAAAATCACCAACGTTAAACCCAACATAACAAGACCACCTCTGAAGAAACCTACTGGTAATAATGTTACATTAAAAACTGCTAATGGGAAGACCTCATCCAAGATGTCTTCCAGAAATAATCCATAGTTTTCTCCTCCATTTTGCAATGGAACTGTCAGGGTTTGAGGGCGAAATATGAAGAACTTAAGCTCCTAATTCATGAGCATTCCCCCATAATTGTATGTCTACAGGAAAGTATGCTTGATTCTAACACTCCTAGTCCTCGAGAGTATGTTAGCTATAGAACACCATATAATCAACAAGCAGGGAGCCATGGCGGAAGTCTCATGTACATTCGTCGAGATGTTCCCCAAATACCCATGTCTATACGTACAACCCTGCAGGCAGTTGTTGTACAAATTGATATAGGGAGAAAATATACAATATGCTCTCTGTACTTACCTCCAAATGATAATATTTTATATGATGATTTAGCAGAGGTCATTCAACAACTCCCTCAACCTTTTCTCTTACTGGGAGATATGAATGGTAGACATCCTTTATGGGGTGATGTTTTGGCCAACACAAGGGGCAATATTATCTCATCAATTGTGGAGAATGAGGATGTGGGACTCCTTAATACAGGAGAGCCCACACACTTCCATGTTCAGACAGGTACTTTGTCATGCATTGACCTTTCAATTGCAAGCTCTAACTGCCTTCTTGATTTTGATTGGAGGACATTAGATGATTGGCATACTAGTGATCATGCACCAATCATTATAAATACCAACAAGGGTCCGCCTTTGCAAAGATCGCCACGTTGGAATCTAGACAAGGCAGACTGGGTTAAATTTTGTGAGCTAAGTGAAATCGAAGGGAGAGCAGAACAATTTGAAAGTGTTGATGATGCCATAGACCTACTGAATGGAACTCTTCATACAGCAGGAGTCAATTCAATTCCCAAAACAACAGGGTTATTCAAATGACGACCAGTCCCGTGGTGGTCTTCAGAACTAACTGCACTCCACAGAGCCACAAGAAGATCTCTAACACGATTGCGTAGACGCAGAACTGATGAGAATTTAATAATGTACAAGAAATGTAGAGCACAGTTCCGTCGTGCCATGAAAGAAGCAAGGCGCCAGTCATGGATGTCTTTTGTTTCCTCTATTAACAGTAGAACACCACCATCTTCTGTGTGGAGGAAAGTAAAAAAGATAGCTGGCAAATTCACCCCTAACCCACCACCAGTGTTGAAGGTGAATGGCCAGTATGTAACTGAAGCAAATGAAGTTAGCAATGCCCTGGCTAATCATTTTTCAAATGTATCCAGCAAGTGTGAAGGAGCCCCTGGTCACCAGTATAGGAGCACTGAAGAAAAGAAAATTTTACATTTTGCAACAAGAAGGGAAGAGTCGTATAATTCTCCTTTCACTGAAAGAGAATTTGATTCCGCACTTGCTCATTGCAACGATACAGCCCCTGGACCCGATGGAGTTCCATATGCAATGATTAAACATGTACATTTTAATACAAAGCTATTTATTTTAAGCATTATTAATAGAATATGGCATGATCATAGCTACCCAAGTGTTTGGGAACTAGCCATTATTTTAGCCTTTTTAAAACCCGGTAAAGACAAGTTTTTAGCAGCAAACTATCGTCCTATTGCATTGACATCTTGTTTATGTAAAATCATGGAGAAGATGGTCAATGCAAGGCTGATATGGTACCTTGAAAAGAAAGGTATTTTATCACCGATTCAATGTGGATTCCGAAAAATGCACTCAACGACTGATGTGTTGATACGACTTGAGTCATCTATTTGTGAAGCCTTTGCTTCCAAACAGCACCATGTTACAGTATTTTTTGACCTTGAAAAGGCATATGATACCACATGGAGATATGGTATTCTTAAAACCATTCATGAATTGGGATTGAGAGGAGAGCTGCCACTATTTATTCAGGCATTTCTTTCACGTAGAGTTTTTCAAGTGAGAGTGGGGGAAACTCTATCAGAGAGTAAGTGCCAGGAAGAAGGAGTTCCTCAGGGTAGTGTGCTGAGTGTAACCCTTTTTGCACTAGCAATTAATGGGATATCCTCAGCCATTCCCCAGGATGTTCTCTCAACACTATTTGTGGATGATCTCTCAATATCATTTGCTGGCACTAGAATGGCAATGGTTGAGAGAAAAATCCAACTCTCTATTGATAAAATTATCCAGTGGGCTGACATGAATGGATTTAAGTTCTCGACAAGTAAAACTACCATTGTCCATTTTTGTCGTATCCGGGGAGTACATCCAGACCCGGATATATACATTAAAGGTCAACGGATACCATGTGTATCGGAAACCAAATTTTTAGGTTTGATATTTGACTGTAGACTTACATGGGTTTCTCACCTAAAAGCGCTAAAAGCTAAATGTGTTGAAACTCTGAATATCTTAAAAGTATTGTCCCATACATCATGGGGGGCAGACCGCAATACTATTTTAAAATTATACAAGGCCTTGATTTTTTCCAAAATTAGTTATGGTTGTGAGGTATATTCTTCAGCCACCCCAAGCCGGTTAAAAATATTAGACTCGATACATCATGCAGGTATTAGATTATCTACTGGAGCTTTTAAAACCTCGCCTATCCCAAGTCTCCTTGTTGATGCTGGAGAGTTACCTATAGACCTTTACCGAATGTCTTCCATTCTTCGGTATTGGTTTAGATTGCAAAGACTCCCTAGCTCTCTAGCCTTTCAGACTGCAAGCCTTGTAAGACACGCATCATACTTTGAGTTGCACCCAAAATCTCCTCAACCTTATGGCTTTCGGGTGAAACGATTTCTAAATAGTCTGGATATAATTAGAAATAAGGTACTTCCATTCAAGGTATCATCAACGCCTCCATGGAAATTACCTGACATATCTTTTTGTAAATACTTTATTGGAGTTAAGAAGAATATGACTGACTTAGAATCCAGGTCTCTTTTTATGGAACATGTCGAAGAACATAGGGGATCGACTTTTATATATACTGATGGCTCCAAATCTGATGCTGGCGTTGGATTTGGAGTACATAGTAATGATTTTAATTGTAGAGGTGCACTTCCTCTAACAGCTTCCATATTTACTGCCGAACTGTATGGCATATTAACCGCTATTGAGAAAATAGCTTTGGAAAAGGAGGGTAATTTTACAATTTTTAGTGATGCAAGGAGTGTTCTTCAAGCTTTAGAAGTTTTTAATTCTAGTAACCCTCTAGTTTTAAAGATTTTAGAATGGCTTTTTATTATTGGACGGAAAGGTATAACTGTTCGATTTTGTTGGGTTCCAGCACATGTAGGTGTGTCTGGGAATGAGAAGGCAGATTTACTGGCGAAGAATGCGGCATCAGAGTTGCTACCAAGGAGGTATCCCATTCCATGTAACGATCTCCTACCTTACATCAAGAAATTGGTTTGTGATAAATGGCAACAGCACTGGGACAGTCAAGACGGCAATAAAATGAGGGAAGTAACAAATATCATATCACCTGGGAGGTATAACATGATTCCCCGAAAATGGGAGACGACTCTTTGTCGTCTCCGTATTGGTCACACACGGTTGACACACGAGTTTCTGCTGAAGGGCCAACACCAACCGTATTGCGAGGACTGCTTAGTACCTTTAACAGTGGGGCATTTGTTGACCGAATGCCCTAATTTTACTAACTTAAGAAATAGATATCTGTTTGAGGCTCGAGGTGAGGATGGCAGGTTTATCCTTGCCAAGATTCTTGGACATGATGTGTCTTACTATGCGAGCGGAATTTTTAGATTTATTTCAGAAGCAGGTCTTCTGAAAACTATTTAACTATTTTAATGACTTCTTAATTTTTATGGTTTTAATCGAATTCTCTTTTAATTTTCTTATACAGTAAATGGTATCGGCGTCAATGACCTTAGATGTCAGGATGCCAGAAAACTTTCAATCAATCAATCAATCTAGCTCCTGTCTCAGTGTCATCTCAGAAGACACTGTCTCCACCGACCATGTCCAGTCCCTCCAGACAGAACGCAGTCTGTCTGATCTTATCAAGGTTCTTGACTCCAGGAGGAACCCCAAGCCTGGAATCTTCCAGCTGGAAACTGGCCAGAGTTTTGCCCGATTCCTGAGGGATTTTGAGGCCTACTGTGCCAGTAAGTATGTATACCGCAGGAAGCTCTGGTCGATGGACTGTTGATCTCGGGAAATTTCTGAAGGGAGAAATTCATGAGGCGTTCTCAGCCATGGGGGGTCCCGAGGTCTCATACCCCGACATGAAGGAACGCCTCCTCGACTGGTGCCGAGAAGCCCGAGAGAGGCGTGATGCGGGCAGGAAGGCCCGGTTCAGCAGTGCTACCTGTGGCGAGGGCGAACTGCTGAAAATCTACGCCGTCCGGTTAGCTTCCCTGTACAAGTCTGCCTATCTTCGCCGTAGTTTGGACCGGAGGGAGCTTAGGCGGAAGCTCCTCAGAACTGTTCCGAGCAGAGCTGCGAGTTGGCTGGAACAGTCTCTGGCCACCATTAATGTCTCCGCTGGCCGTCAGGCCACTTGGCAGGATGTTCTACACCTGTTGAGTGTTCTCGACGAGGCATCCCGTCAGCGAAGCCAGAAGGCAGAGGATTTGGCCATCAGTCGTGTGGGACAGTCATGGCACGGCTCATATGCCGACAGGGTTGCCATGGCTGCCCCCAACCGTTCACCTGGACCTGACAGAGCGTATTTACGCACTCCTCCTCGACCGGTCCCCAAACCTGCACCTGTGGAAGTGCGCCTGCCACCATCGCGCACCCTGGATAGATCTCCCCAATTCCAGAGGAGGTACTGTGCCTGGTGCCGAAAACCAGGGCACTTGGTGGACGAGTGTCGCAGACGCCTCAACCTCTGCCTACGTTGTGGCTCGTCCAACCATCATGTGGCACAGTGTGGACGACAGGCGCCAGTTATGAGCAGATCACCTGTCCAGAACACAGCTAATGCCCACAGCCCTGGGAGGGAGACTACCTCTGTCCAGACTCCTTCAAGGTGGAGAGCAGAGTACCGGTGAATGCTACTCCGACCCCATCATCCTATTCTGGATCAACCAGTAGCCAGGAGACCCGAAGTGGGAGCGAGTCCAGTGCTCCTTGTCGGACTGTGGGGAAGAAGAAGAAGAAGAGCAAGAAGGCAAAGCCCAGGAAGTCAAGAACTTAGGAGTATCATAGGGCTTTAAACACCAGGCCTTCGGTGTAGAAGATGGGGCTACATCGAAGGAGGGTGTGAGTGCTAGGGTGCATGCTCCTAGTATTCCGGTGGCAGCCTCGGAAATCTCGATTTCCAAGGTTACCCCTCAACCTGAAAAAGTCATTGCACCTCCAATGGCTCTTTCAGGATTGGCCTGTGATAACCTGTCCTCGACACAGTCCAGAGCTTCTCCAACTGACTCCTCCAGGGAGAAAGCAGAAACTGAGGCTGTATTGAAAACCCTTCGTAGGGTTAACCTGGCGCAGTTGGCTCCTGTACCACTCATGGTTGTCCCAGTGACCATGTCTGAGTTTCCATCGGGAGCGTTGGATGCTCTCATTGACTCCGGAGCTGAGGTCAACCTCCTGTCATCGAGAGTAGTACAGGATTACCAGCTGCAGATGGTACCCAACACCATTGGACTGAAGGGTTTAGGGCAAACAGGACCTAAGACCCTAGGTACTGTACTGTTGACCCCTATACTGCATGGAATGACATACGCCCCGGGTGTGTTCCATGTAGTGCCTTCAGGAACTATGGCTGAGCACGTAGTGCTCGGTTACCAGTTCTTGAGAGCAAATGGGGTGATAGTTGACGGAGCCCGAAATCGGCTGAGCGTTGGCAGTACTCCCCAAGAGCCTCTTTGGGAGTATTATTTCCCGATACGTGGAGCCTGTTGTCAGCAAGTGCTTTATGCACTTGATGTCCACGCAACCGATTCAATGAAGATTGCCAGTATTGAGCCAGTACTTGTTCCAGTAAGTGTTAACTTTCCTAAGGGACTTGACACGTCTTTTAGGTGCCCTGCTTGTCCGACCAACTGTTGGCCGGAAATGTATTATGATGGCGACATCATAACCCCCAGTCTGTCAAGGAAAGTTACAGCAATTCCTGGCATCCTCGAACTGAAAGATGGAAAAGCCTCAGTTTTAATCAAGGGTTCATCTGAAGAAACTGCCAAGATCAAGAAGGGCGATCTCTTGGGGAAAGTGTTCACCATGGTAATGGTGGATGCTCCTCTATCCTGCCTGATAGCGCAGGAGTGTGACCTGTCTCCTGAACCGAGCGTATTGGAAGAGATAGACAATCTGTCTATCTCCGACGAACTGGACTCTTCTCAGAAGGACCAGTTTTGTCAAATGCTTCGACGTCATCTTCCAGTCATCAGTACTGGTGATGATGATGTTGGAGAGTGCTCAAGCACACCAATACGCATCCACCTGTATGACGAGACGCCCATTTATCAGAGAGTTCGACGGTTTGCCAAACCCGTCGCTGACGCCATCGAGGAACAGTGCAAGGAGTTGCATGAACTGGGTATTATTGAACCCAGCATCTCTCCTTGGTCTTCACCCATTGTTCCAGTCCGAAAAAAGGACAATAGTATACGGTTGTGTGTGGACTACTGTAGACTGAATAAGGTGACTGTCTCTGATAAGTTCCCGATGCCTAACAGGGCCGACTCTGTATTTGGACTTCAAGGAGTCAAATACTTTACAACCCTTGACCTGGTTCGTGGATACTACCAGTTACCGTTGGCAGAGGACAGTAAGGAATACACGGCTTTCTCTACTGCCTTTGGACACTGGCAGTTCAGACGCTTATCGTTTGGACTGAAAAATGCACCTGCAGTGTTCCAGAGAGAAATGCAGAGTATTCTCCAAGAGTTCCCGAAAGCCAAGGTGGTTGTCTACGTTGACGACATATTGATACTTGGGTCTTCTTTCGAGGAACAGCTGAAACTGGTAGAACGAGTTTTGGCTACTCTCCAGAAGCACGGACTCAAGATAAAACTCGGGAAGTGTTCTTGGGTTCAAGCCGAGGTCCAGTATCTTGGTCATCTGGTTGGACGTTCTGGTATGCGTAAGCTACCAGAATACATCCAGAAAGTGGAAGACTTCCCTAAACCGACCACTGTGCGTGAGCAACGGGGATTCCTAGGACTGGTCAACTTCCAAAGGAAGTTTATCCCCATGTGCTCACAGATAGCCAAACCATTATCTGCGAAGACTGGAGGACGAAAATCTCAAGGAACTAGGAAACTGAAGTGGACTGCAGAAATGGACAGTGCCTTTGTGCGCTTGAAGGAACTGATCAAAGAGGACATTATGTTGCCATACCCTGACTACTCCGCTGATGCTAAACCCTTGGAGTTGTTTGTTGACGCTTCGGGTGAAGGTGCTGGTGCTTGTCTGTGCCAAGAGTCCTTGGAGCATCCAGGGGAGCGTCGGGTGATAGCGTACGACTCCATGACTTCCCTTGACTGCGAGACCCGTTACTCTACCATTGAGCGTGAGTTGGCTGCTCTGCGATGGGGAGTGAAAACCTTCAGGGCCTTCCTTTATGGTCAGTTCTTCGTGATCCATTCTGATCACCGTGCCCTGATGTACCTTCATGACATGAAGATGGTGGACAGTCGTCTAGCACGGACACTGGAGGACCTGTCCGAATTTAACTTTATTGTTAATTACTGTCCAGGAGATCAGAATGCCGCTGCTGACTGGTTATCCCGCTGGCCCGCATTGACTGACAATCTGTTAGCTACTGAACCCAGCACTCCGAAGTTGCCTACTGGACTGGCCTTGTATAAGGAGGTTTGTGGTGGTCCAGATTCTCTCATCGAATCCTTGGAGCTAGTCATGAACTGCTGGACAGAAGGGTCAGGTGTCGCACCCGACTCTCCGCTGAAGGGAGCCAAGCTCCGGGATGCCTTAGTTCAGCAGTTTCTGAAAGTCGCCGGTCGACTAGGCTTCAAACTGGACAAGACCAGCAGGAACAGGATCAAGGCAATGAGATTTCCTGGTACAGTCCCAGCTCTGGAGTTGCTATTGGCAGCATCAAAGTTATTGAACCTGGAAATCTGGGTCCATTGGGGTCCCACTTGTCCCGTAGTCTATCGCGATCCATCCGTTACTGAGCCTCAGTGTGTGCATCTTCAGTGTCTGTCTGGAGTGCATTTTAATCCTCTGATTGAGCTCCGCAATTACGTCCCTCCAACTGACGTGATTCTGGGCCATAAGGCGGAGGTAAAATCTCGTGTTCGTGACGCTGAGGGCTTGATCACTGATGATCAGGAAGCGCCGGAGGATTGTCCTGTAATCCAGTACGTGACAGAAAAGGCACCTCGTCAGTCCAGTTGTACCCATGTGTCTCAACACTCGGCAGTAGGTATAGTAATGATGCAGGAGACCTTATTTTGTGCTCTTGTTGATACAGGAGCACAGGTTTGTCTAGTAAGTGAGTCTGTACTGAGCCAACTTGGCATAGAGTACCAGGTACTGTCAGGAGAACAGCTAGAGGGGTTGACTGGTTTCTGCACCAGCATTCTAGGCTACGTCCAGTTAGAGGTGAAGTGTCCTTCTGGGTGGGGGCTACCGCTGTTTATCTATGCGGTGGTAGCTGCCAAAGACATTAACTTTTGTTATGTTCTTGGTAGGAATATACTGGACGCAGCCTACCTGACACTGGATTCACCCCGAGAACAGTTGGTGTATGAGCACACTACTGTTCTTCAGTTGTCTCCCAAGGTACTCTCAGTCTCCTCCCTGCATACCGAGACCACTGTTATGAAGGTAACTGATCCTGAATCTGATCAGGGAGTGTTCTCTGGAAATGCTCTTCTGTCCTTCAGTCAGGTGTCCAAGATCCAAGGAGATCATCGACAGATTCAATCTGTCATTAAGATGATCTACTCTGGGGTTCCTGCATCTCGAGTTCCACGCTCCTGTCTACCCTATAGAAGATGTTGGTCAAACCTGGAAGTTCACCAGGGTTTGCTAGTGAAGCGGAACCCAGACGGCTCAGTAGTCCCAGTAGTCACCTTCAATGTCCTGATTGACCTAGTTGCCGAGACGCACCTCCAGAATGCTCACTGGGGGATCGGAAAAATGATTGCAATGCTCCGTCGACTCGTCTGGCACAGATCTTTAATTAATGTAATCAGAGATATGTGCCGGACGTGTTGGGAATGTCAGACTTGTAAGGTCTCAAGGGAGGTGGTTGCCCCTCCGACCTTGAAAATAGTGACCTCTTCTCCCTTTGAATTGGTTGCTATGGATCTTGTGAGTCTCCCAACAACCAGTACTGGTTTTATTGGGTGTCTGATGGTAGTCGACCATTATTCCAAGTGGGTAACGGCAGTACCCATAAGGAATAAGAAGAGCAGTACGATATGCCAGGCGCTTGAAGACCGAGTTTTTCCTGTTATTCCTCATGTTCCAGTCCGGATATTGACTGATAACGGCCCTGAGTTTATTTCCCAGGAATTTACTGAGTTGTTGGAGCGGTATAATGTTGTACATGTGAAAACAACTCCGTATAAACCCTCTAGTAACGGTGCAGTGGAGCGAGTGAATCGTACCATTTGTGAGTTACTGAGGGTGATTTCTGGGGAATCTCGGAAATGGGACCAGTTCTTATCCCGAGCAGTTCTCAGCTACAACCATTCCCACCACACTGAGATTGGCTGTACACCAGCTGAGAACATACTGAAGGGTGCTCACGATGTTGATAGTATCCCGTAGCTATCAGCAGAAACGAGAGACCCATGGGCGGAAGGACATCCTCGGTACAAACCGTTTAAAAAGGGTTCTTTGGTGCTTAAGAAGGTGCACCTGTTGGGACACCTTCTGCCGAACAAGCTCATCCCTAGGTTTGAGGGGGTATTCCGTGTTACTAAGGTACACGAGAATAAGGTCACCTATGAGCTGCAGAGACTGTCTGATGGTGAACTGGTAAAAGCTCACCATATCCAGTTAAAGGCCTGGTTTGAACCTCCAGTTTATCTTAGGAGGCACTTTCTCTGGTATCCGAAGGGCCCTGATCCTGTTACAGAGACTCTGAGTAGTCCAGAACTCATGGATGACAGTCCTGTTTCTTCTGAAGTCTCTGAGAGTTCTAGTTCTAGTAGTGATGGCGACTCCTATGGGGTAGCTGCAGTAGTGGCGTCCTACCTTCTGTCTCGAGATTGTAACAAGTCCCGACGACAGAGGAAAAGTTACCATCCTACTAGGGCTGCTACTCAGCCTAAGCCCATTCTTAAGCCAGCTAGGACTTACGAGAGAAAGAAAGCACTGGATGCTTGGTTATATCCTCCGGAAAATTGTGATGAGACTCCTGTGTTAAAGCCTGAATCGTTTCGAGATCATTTGGTCCTCCAACTATGGGAGAACAGCCCCACTGGAATGTGTAAAACCCCTATTTTGTCTCCCGAGTCAGTGGTTCACTGTCCTGTTCCTGAATTGCCAACGCCCCAGTTCTTAGCTTCTTCTTTCCAAGAGGAAGGTATCGTTCATCCTCCGGGGAGTTGGGAATTCTGGGAAGTTTCCTGTATTCCATTATTGGAACTACCTTCTGGTGTTTCCAAGAGTTCCAGTCCAGATTGGTCAAGACCTGCTACTTTAGAAAGCCCTGTTTCTGAATCGGCAGTGTCTAATTATCCTGATAATGACTTTCTCGGTTTATTGCCACCCGATTGTGATGACCGACTGTCACCTGAAGATCCCACCTTTAGTGGATTTAGTCCCCCATGGACTAGGTCAAAGGGTCCTGTTCTTGACCTACCTTTAGTTCAGTCTCGAGTCCTGGAGTGGAGACCTCGTCTCACTGACCAGACGAATATTATAGAGAGGGAACCATCCTCCATTCCTAAGTCACCTCAGAATTTAAACCCTTTCCTACATTCTGATGGTGGATTAAAACACCGGTCAGAGCTCGAGGCTGAAGTGGCACAGTCAGGTATATCAAACCTGAACGCTACAGCACTGTTTGGGTCGCCCGAAATACAAAGTTGCCCCAAGTCATCGCTTGATTTTTCGGGATTTTTATTGTCCTCTTCTGAGTCTACGGATTCTGTCTCTGTTTTACCTCAAAGTATGTCGATCACCCGCAGATACCAACTGTTATGTGAGGTTATCGACCGATTAAAGACACCCATCCTGTATCTGGAGAGTCGCCGGCTTAGCCTGTCTCCTGTGCTGCGAGAAATTAATATGGCTCGCCAGCAGATTGCTGAATCCCGGCGCATGTCCCGAGACAGAATTTTGAGACTCAGAAGAACTGTAAATCTCCCACGGAATTAATCTTGGTACAGTTTTTAAAGAAAGTTTTGATAGTAATTACCCTTTTTTCTTATTAGTTATATTTTAATTCCCACATTGGGTATCTGAAAGGCTGGGAAAGGGACACGTGGTGTGAGGAAATCCTTATTTAGTCAAGGTTTCTGTAACTGTTGTATTTATTGTTGTACTGTAAATTGACTTTGACCGTGACAGTTATAATAAATTCAGTAAATTGCTTTTATCAGGTAACACCTGTTGTCCAAAATCAATGAGTTTTGTATGTTTTTTAAATTGATTTTGGACTGCAATGGATGTAATTTTTTTCCCTTTTTAGATCCTGAATGTATACCTGTAATACTGATGTTTTCTGTATGATATGGAAATTGTTATATTGTATATTATTGAAGCATTGTTGGGAAGAATAGACAATAATCTAACTTTTTATTTGTAAGTACTGGACCTCCATTGTGTTTAAAAGGTTGTCTATTCCTATTGCTTTTTGTCAAGTCATGAGTCTGTGGAAAAAAAATGTATTGTACCTAGTGTAAATTTATGTAATTTGATATGTAACTTAAGGAAGGGATGATGAATTAAATCTCTAGTTGATCATCCTACCTTTTTACTGAATTTTTTTTGCAAGGTAAATTTTCTTTTTCCACTTGAATGTACAGAGTTTGTGTGGGGTGTTGCTGTCAGTTACGAGACATTTTTTGGATGGGCTTGAGGGCTAATGGGGGGGAATGCAATATATAAGGGTTTGTGACTGAGAAAACTTTAGTGGTTTGCGTGTGTATGAAATATATTTGATTTTATTTTTTTTCTTTTGTATCCCTCAAGCCCCCCTTTTTCCAAAAATGTCTTAATGTGTTATTGTTCCTTTCCAGGTATTGACAGCAGCCCCTACACTCAGTAGGGAGTGTAAGGGAGAGCAAATTTAGAATATTTCCTGTTATCAGTCTGTACTAGTCTGTGATGCTGTTCTATATCCATACCTTGTAACTAGAAGTAAGCTACTGTGTTGCTATATGAGAGTGTGTCATGAACATTAACTAGTTAACATGAGCTATGGAAATGGCCTATCTGGTCAGAGGCCCAAGAAGTGAATTCCGATGTTAGGAAGAGGGTGACTTTTGAGTTTAGTATGAATTCAGACTTATTCAAAACCCCTTCCAAGATTGAGTGATTTCAAATGTGCTGTTGACAAACTTTTCGAGACATTGTAATGGTGGGCCCGCACAGACCTGTACGACATAGTATGCGGCTGTACTTTTCAGAAATTAGGACTGTTTAAGTGACTTTGCATCCCAATGGTGGATGGGAGATTGATGAGAACAGTATTGATTTAGGGAAAATTGTGGTACTGTATTTTTCACCGTTATGTTCTTTATAGATGGCATACTGGTACTTGGCCAAATAGATACACGGTTAGGTGTGCCTTGGTTTAGACTTGGCCTGTATAGGAACACTTATGAGTGTCCCACCTGGGGGAAGAAAATTTCCTGTTTGTTATCACTGTTACCCTGTTGCTGAAGTTTGACGTTAAGGAATGCTAATTTTCAATATTAAACTTAGCCGGTGATCATATAGCTGTCAGCTCTGCTGCCCGACAGAAAAACCTAAGGACAAAATACGCCAGCGATCGCTATACAGGTGGGGGTGTACATCAACAGCGCCATCTGTCGAGCAGGTACTCAAGTACTCCATGTCAACACAGAACCAATTTTCTCTCTGTCGTGCCACTGGCAAGACCTACTAAATACGCTGTTACTAACTGGATTTGTTTTCACAACTATTTGGTGAAGTACACTATTCCAGTTTTGAGCTTTCGCTATGCAGGGGTTTTATCTTCATCTCAAAACTTGAACTCGTTTTGGATAGATTTAATTATGGTGACAAAGAGAGTATGGACTCTCTTTCACTTTTAAATGGCCGACCCTTCCCTTAGACGGAAGTGTGTTTAGGTTTTTTAGTAATTTTGCTTAACACGTTATAGATCTACATATTTTATTTCTCTCCGCCTTTATTAGGCCTCTTCGATTAACTTTCCATTTATTATAAACATATAAAAATAAATTTTTATGTTTTGTTTATATGCGACCTTTCCTGATAGTAGGCGGTCCTAACTTGGAACCGAAGTTAATCAATGTTGAGCCCGTTATATCGTATTTAGCCTTTAAAGAATTTAAAACTTTTTAATTTTAATGTTTTATGAAAGAATTTCTTTGATAGTCTCGTACTGTTTTCAAAGATGAACTAACGTTTAGTTTTTTAGACTACGCAGTTGTTGACGTTCAGGACGTTCAACATGCGCTCTATCGTTACGATAGAGAGAGAGTGTATCACGGTTTCACTTTGCAGTAAGAGTAAATCGATTCTGACGTTTCGTTCATTCTTTCATAGCTTAAATGGTTTAAATTCTAAATTAAAGGAACTTTTTATTTGGAAAACCTTTCAGTTTTTTCCTTTAGCCAAATAACATGTTTTGACGATATATAATTAGGCTCTTCTCTCAGGTGCGAAATCAAGAGAGAAAGAGAGAGAGAGATAGAGACGGAGGGAGAGAGAGGAGAAAAAACGTTCCGTTCAAGCGGGTAACGTTGTTGTCGTGTTACTCTCCTCCCTAGTCGCTGTACGGGGAAGAAGGTAAAACGTTTCTAGGGTTTTATTCTTGTCCCCAGGCTATGTGCGGTGAGAGATTGTAAACGTAGTTTATTTGAACTAGTGTTTAGTCTCTTTTCCAGCCACTGAATTCTTTATCTTTATATATGTTTTCTGTTTTTGCTAGTATTAATTTCGATTTCAGTGAAATAAGTGCAAAACAGAAAATCGAAGTGATAAAGTGATATGCGCAAAGTGTTACAGTGTTGCGTTCGAGGGTTCGTCTGTTCGTGCCTGTCGTTCACCTAGTCCGGGACCTCTTGCAAGCTCCCAAGCCCAGGGGAGAAGTAATGTCGAACGACTTATGGGTTCGTCAGGCCTTGATCAACGAACAGACGTTTTTCCCTCCGTGGTTTCGGGCGTATCTACCCAAGATCGCCCCACCCACACAAAGACGAGAGAGCCCATTTACTTCTCGTCTGCGGAAGAGGTTTCTCGTAAGAAACCTTGGACCAAGGTCTCGCAGCTTATTAAGCGCAAGTCGGTCCCTTCCGCGCAAGTCCAACGGCCCAGGTGTAGCCACTGGGTCAGTTCGGACTCGCTGCAGTCTTCCGATGACTGCACACCTCCTAAGAGAGGCAAAGTGGTACCGCAACAGGCAGTAACACCGTCTGTTGCCGCACCTGCTGCTGTAGACCCTAAGTGGTCTTTGCTACAGTCTATGCAGACACAGTTAGCATCTTTTATGCAGGAGTATCGTGCGGAGAAGGTTGACGCTGCACCCGTTAGCCTTCAACCAACCACGGTTGTGCGTACAGTAGACGCTGACGCTACCTGCTCCCGCACTCCGCCTGTGAGAGTTCCACCTCCCATGCGCAGTGTACCCTGCCAGCCGCACGTTGACGTTCACAGACGCACGCTACCCTCCGTTGACGTTCGTGAGTTGCCACAACAACAGGAGGGTGGAGTTAAGTTGCTTTGTTTTGACACTGTGCGTCAACCTCCGCAACCCACTGTGGTTACCGCTACTCGCCTGCAGCAGACTAGTCAGTCAGGAGTAGAGGCTTTGCTTCCCCACACAGCTATGGTTGTTGCCAGCTCACAGACTGTCTAGCAGTTACATGACGTTGCCTTCTGGTCTGCTACTAATGCACCAGTGCTGTATGTCTTCACGCACCTGTTGTGGTTGACAGTTCAGTTTTTGACAGTTCACAGACTGTCAAGCAGTTACATAACGTTGCCTTCTGGTCTGCTGCTAATGCACCAGTGAGACCCTCACTGAGATACCTAGCTTTTCTCGGACAAGGTTCCTGTAGATGAGAAAGTGCTGTTCTCCCTCCTACTGATATTCCTTTGAGGACTCTGTCATTTGGAGAGGAGCCTTAAGCTGCTTAGCCTCCTATGGACTTTAATTAAATCATGATGATTTTTTAAGGATCTTTGTCCGGATCTTGTAACTGCTGCTCCTCGTTCGCCTCACGTCAGAACTTACACTAGGCCTAGCTACTTCGAAGCCGTTGTTGTTAAGCTAGTGCTCTCTCGCTCTCCTAGAGAGCGTTACGTTGGCTAGGCGACTGGTTTTTGCACCAGGAGGAGTTTTAGGGATACAGCCTTTGATTTCCCTTCTTTTAAACTGGCTTATAGAGCGAGAGTCTGATAGGACACGAGAGAAGTTCTCGGCTTGGGAGTTCATGCCTCTGCCCAGGTAGACTTCTCAATTCTGGTAGACTCGCCCTGGCGCCTAGCCAGGAGACGCCCCAGTTGTTTACAGGTCAACTTCTCAACTTTTGTCGAGCCTTTGAAGTTTTGCTGTACTATTATGCACACATAACAAGGCTTCCAGGGATGGTAAATGGTTCCGCCTCAGTCGCTAACCCCGTCTGTTGCCACACCTGCTCCCGTAGACCCTAAATGGGCTTTGCTGCAAGACATGCAGTCCAAGCTTGTGTCCTTGATAGAGGACTTAAATACGGAGAAGAACCTTCTGGCCAACAACCTTCCTACCGGTTGGTTGTGCGCCCTGTTGACGCTGAGGTATCCTACTCGCGTCTGCCAGTTGAGGTGGTTCCTCCACCGATGCGACCCAGTGTGGGTTGCCAGTCGCACGTTGACGTTAAGCGACGCTCGGAGGTGGTTGTTGACGTTCAGTGTGTCACTAGGAAGACGTTCAACAACCAGCAGAGGTGACTTGTTGTGACGCAGTGCGTCAACCTCAGCAACCCGGTAGGGTGTTGACTGCACAACCCAGACAGTCTAGACAGTTTCGGGTTGACGCTGTACTTCCTCGCGCACCCATGGTTGTTGACAGTTCACAGACTGTGCAGCAGTGCCATGATATTGCGTCCGGCTCCGTCACGCATCCACCAGTGCGACCGGATTCAGCGAGTCAGACGTTGCCCACTCCGTTGCCGTTTCCCCATCAGTTTCAGATGAGGAACCCTCTGATGAGGACGTTGCTGAACAAGACGATCAACCCCCAGTCCTGCTATCCATCCAGAAGATGCTGAAGAAGGAACGCTGCCCAGTCAGGCTGTGGATGAGTCTGGTAGGGACACTGTCATCCGTGGATCAATTTGTGTCACTAGGAAGACTACACCTCCGTCCTCTTCTATACCATCTAGCTTTTCACTGGAAAAAGGACAAGATGCTAGAAGCGGTCTCGATCCCGGTTTCCGGAAAGATAAAGTCTGGTCTGACTTGGTGAAAGGACTATATCAACCTTAGAGAGGGTCTTGACCTGACTGTTCAGACTCCCAACCACGTTCTCTTCTCGGACGCATCGGACGTAGGCTGGGGTGCGACATTAGACGGTAGGGAATGCTCGGGATTATGGAACTCGAGTCAAAGGATAATGCATTTCAACTGCAAGAAGCTACTGGCAGTACGTCTGACCGGGAAAAGCTTCAGGTCTCTCCTTCAAGGCAAAGTGGTGGAGGTGAACTCGGACAACACCACGGCTTTGGCGTACATCTCCAAGCAAGGAGGGACCTACTCTCTGACATGGTACGAGATCGCAAGGGACCTCCTCACCTGGTCAAAAGGTCTAGCCATTTCACTAGTAACGAGGGTCATCCAAGGCAACTTGAATGTCATGGCAGATTGTCTCAGTCGGAAGGGACAAATAATTCCAACAGAATGGACCCTCCACAAGGATGTATGCAAGAGACTTTGGGCCACCTGGGGCCAGCCAACCATAGATCTCTTCGCAACCTCGATGACCAAGAGGCTCCCAATATTTTGCTCACCAATCCCGGACCCAGCAGCAGTTCATATAGATGCCTTTCTACTAGATTGGTCACATCTAGATCTATATGCATTCCCTCCGTTCAAGATTGTCAACAAGGCACTGCAGAAGTTCGCCTCTCACGAAGGGACAAGGTTGACGCTAGTTGCTTCCCTCTGGCCCGCGAGAGAATGGCTCACCGAGGTACTTCAATGGCTAGTAGACGTTCCCAGAACACTTCCCCTAAGGGTGGACCTTCTACGTCAGCCACGCGTAAAGAAGGTACACCAAGGCCTCCACGCTCTTCGTCTGACTGCCTTCAGACTATCGAAAGACTCTCGAGAGCTAGAGGCTTTTCGAAGAAGGCAACCAGAGCGATTGCTAGAGCAAGGAGAACATCCACCCTTAGAGTCTACCAATCGAAGTGGGAAATCTTCCGAAACTGGTGCAAGTCAGTATCCGTATCCTCGACCAGTACCTCTGTAACTCAAATAGCTGACTTTCTCTTATATCTGAGGAAAGAACGATCTCTTTCAGCTCCCACTATCAAGGGTTACAAAAGCATGTTGACATCAGCCTTCCGTCACAGAGGCTTAGATCTTTCCAACAATAAAGATCTACAGGACCTCCTTAAGTCTTTTGAGACCACGAAGGAGCGTCCTTTGGTTACACCTGGTTGGAATTTAGACGTGGTACTAAGATTCCTTATGTCAGACAGGTTCGAACCGCTACAATCAGCCTCCCTGAAAGATCTCACCTTTAAGACTCTTTTCCTGATATGCTTAGCCACAGCTAAAAGAGTCAGTGAGATTCATGCCTTCAGCAAGAACATCGGATTCTCATCCGAAACGGCTACATGTTCTACAACTTGGTTTTCTAGCCAAACACGAGCTGCCTTCTCGGCCTTGACCAATATCGTTCGATATTCCAAACTTATCGTATGGTTGGAAATGAACTAGGAAGAGTCTTATGTCCTGTAAGAGCTCTTAAGTTCTATTTAAAAACCTTTACGAGGCCCGTCTGAAGCTTTATGGTGTTCAGTTAAGAATCCATCTTTGCCTATGTCAAAGAATGCTTTATCCTATTTTATCAGACTGTTAATACGAGAAGCTCATTCCCATCTGAATGAGGAAGACCAAGCTTTGCTGAAGGTAAGGACACACGAAGTTAGAGCTGTCGCAACTTCCGTGGCCTTTAAACAAAATAGATCTCTGCAAAGTATAATCGACGCAACCTATTGGAAAAGCAAATCAGTGTGCGGGTTTTTTTTTCTTAAGAATGTCCAGTCTCTTTACGAGAACTGCTACACTCTGGGACCATTCGTAGCAACGAGTGCAGTAGTGGGTGAGGGCTCAACCACTACAATTCCCTAATTCCATAACCTTTTTTAATCTTTCTCTTGAAATGTTTTATTATTGTTTTTGGGTTGTCCGGAAGGCTAAGAAGCCTTTCGCATCCTACTTGATTTGGCGGGTGGTCAAAGTCATTTCTTGAGAAGCGCCTAGATTAGAGGTTTTGATGAGGTCCTTTAGTATGGGTTGCAACCCTTCATACTTCAGCTCCTAGGAGTCGCTCAGCATCCTATGAGGATCGCGAGGCTCAGTAAGGAAGACGTACTTAAAAAGGCAGAGTAATTGTTCAAGTCGACTTCCTTACCAGGTACTTATTAATTTTATGTTTGTTATTTTTGAATAACTGCTAAAATGAAATACAAAATACTTAGCTCATAATGTTAACATATTATGCTGGTCTCTACCCACCCCCCTGGGTGTGAATCAGCTATATGATCACCGGCTAAGTTTAATATTGAAAAATGTTATTTTCATTAGTAAAATAAATTTTTGAATATACTTACCCGGTGATCATAGATTAAAGGACCCTCCCTTCCTCCCCAATAGAGACCCAGTGGGCCGAGGAGAAAATTGGTTCTGTGTTGACATGGAGTACTTGAGTACCTGCTCGACAGATGGCGCTGTTGATGTACACCCCCACCTGTATAGCGATCGCTGGCGTATTTTGTCCTTAGGTTTTTCTGTCGGGCAGCAGAGCTGACAGCTATATGATCACCGGGTAAGTATATTCAAAAATTTATTTTACTAATGAAAATAACATTTTTGTCTTTAATTTTCTATTTGGAATGATGGGTCCATGCTAACATAACCCTAACAGTTTTGTACAAATAAATTTTATTTTCTTGTTTTTGAACACTGCATATCATTCCTGTTCCTACACCAATGTGCCCCCCTTCCCCAGCCACTGTTTTTTAAGATCTTTTAAGTACCGTAACTTATCATAATTCTTTCCTCCCACACTGTGTCCCGTAATTAATTAAACAATATTTCCTTTCACCTAATGTTCTTATACTTGTACTTATGATCAGCAAGCAAAAGGGAGGAGAAGCAAATGGGTAAGTCAGGTTCTAGCTGGGTCCCCTTGCCCAGTATAAATCAAGGGGTGGTTCCCAGTACTCAGGTCTGTTGAACTGTTACTCAGGTTTTTTGGTATTCCACTGTTGTATATTTTTTGTGTAGTGAACGTCGGGTTGTGGTCGGCATTCGGACACTAGGCAGTTCGGGTGCTACCTCTGGCCACAGTCCGCAAACCACTACAACGTTCCGAACTCCAGCCAGATGGACGGCTGAGAGGTGCTATTGGTTTGAGGCCGCCAGGGAGAAGATTGCTACCATCACATGATTGATGGGACCTGACTTGGAGCCCCTCTGTTTAGGCAACGGACTATGACTTCGTTGTCGAGAACTATCCTCAGATGTTGTTTCTTGGCTGGGGAAAGACGTTTCAAAGTTAGTAAGACCGCCATGACCTCCAGGACGTTTATGTGGAATTGTTGGAACATTGTGGACCAAAGGCCCTGAACCTTCCTGTGTTGGGAATAGCCTCCCCAACCTGATAGGGAGGCGTCCGTGTGGATGACTATCCTTGGAGGGGGGTACTGCAACGGAACCGACTTCGATAAGCTCTTGGCGGTTGTCCATGGGAGAAGCCTCTTCCGAAGAATGGGAGGAAGGCGTGTCTTCTTGTCTCGACATTTGTTGTTCGCTCTGGAGCGCCAAACCCGGTTGATGTCTTTCAGTTTCGCTTTCAGAAGGAGGTCTGTCACTGAAGCGAATTGTAGGGATCCTAGAATCTTCTCCTGGTTCCTTCTGGAAGTTATCTTTTCCCCGAGAAAGCGTTTGGTATTTTTCGCAATCTCTATCCTCTTGGACCTGGGGAGACATAGAGTGTGAGAACGTAGGTCCCACCGCAATCCCAGCCACTGAAATCTGGTCTCTGGTGTCAGACGAGACTTTCTGAAGTTTATTTCGAATCCCAGAAACTGAAGATACTGGATCACCTTGTTTGTTGCCTTGAGACAATCCTCGACGTTGTCTGACCAGATTAGCCAATCGTCCAGGTATGCGACGACTTGGATTCCGTGGGATCGGAGTTCCTGAATGACTGATTCCGCCAGTTTCGTGAAAATTCTGGGCGTGATGTTGAGCCCGAAAGGCATCACTTTGAGCGTGTAAGCCTTGTTGTCCAGTCTGAATCCTAGGAATGGGTGGAAGTGTCTCGCTATTGGAACGTGATAGTAAGCATCCGATGGAGGTGATAACGGCCCCACGGGGAAGCAAGGTTCGCACCTGCGAGACGGTAAGCATGTGAAATCTGTCGCATTGAATGGACAAGTTTAGTCGGGACAGATCGAGGATGACCCTCCGGCAGTCGGAGTCTTTCTTCGGAACGCTGAATAAGCGACCTTGAAACTTCAGATGTTTCGTTTCCTTGATCGCGTTCTTGCGAAGAAGATCTTGGGTAAACAGAAGTAGGTCCGGTGTCGAGGGTTGATGGAATTTGTTCGGTGGAGGAGGCCCTTCTATCCAACTCCACCCCAGGCCCTTGGAAATTATGCTGAAGGCCCAAGGACTAAACCTCCAGCGACTCCGGAACGCATAAAGTCTCCCTCCTACCTGAAGATCTTCAGTAGTTGGAGGTTTTACTGCCTCGGCCACCACGTGACCCCTTTCCACGGGAGAAATATCTCCTTTTGCCTCTGTTCTGAAAAGAACCTCTCGAACCGAGGCCCTTGCCTCGTTGGTATCCTTGGGAGGAAACCCGGGACTCATAGACTGGGTTATAAACAGGAGTTCGAGGCCACTTGGCTTTCAGGAACGAGGACATACTTCTCTTGGGGCTGAGACTTGGAGGTGGAGGGCTGGATGCCCTGAGTGACCGGGACCGACTGGACTACTTGAAGAGGTTGGCGGAATTGAGTAGAGCTATAAGGGTGCAGCCTCTTCCTGCCCCGGGAGTGAATGCTCGATTGTTCGAACTTCCGTTTGGGAGTGAGGCCCCAACAGACCTTAAGGCTCTGGTTTACTCTGGCAGCTTCGCTCAATACTGAGTTGACCATGTCCTCCGGGAACAGGTCCGGACCCCAAGCGGAGGCTTTAATGAGCTTATTCGGCTCATGGCGGATAGTAGCCTCTGATAAGACATGCCTATGGCAACATCTTCTGGCCACCAAGAAGTCATAGCAATCTTCTAACAAAGATTGCAGGGTGGCTTTAGTCATAACCTTAAAGGCGTGTTCCTCGTCATAGTTAAGAGAAAACATCTCCGCCATAGTCGAGACGTTGAGGCTCTGGCTAAACCTAGACCGGGACTCGAACTCGAGTCAGATTAAGGTTTCAGGTAGTCTTGGGAGGCGTTCGCTGAATTGTGTCGATGCACAGTCAGCAGATAGCTTACCAGAAGTGAATGTTGATTGGATGTTAAGCCAACATTCATTATCTGATGGGAGCAGAAGAGATGTAGGATCTGTCTCCCGGAGTTGTGGCAAAGGTTTGTCTTCGGCCACTGCCTGAAGGGCTAATTCAACCATTTTGGTGACGCAAGGGGTGTGGGTCTGTTCGTCCACAAGAAACATGGTGTAAGTACTCTTGTGGGGGGTCAGCATGGTGTTTGTACAACCCCACTCGTTTAAGGTTCTAACCCAAACAGACTGAGCCTGTTCCTTCGGAAAGATAACGGTCTCCTTAGGGACCTTATCTAGCCGGACAAGAGCCTCTTCCGTTAGCCGGGCGAAGCCGGGGAAAGGGAATTGAAGGCCGGGAGGGAAGAACTCAAAATCTTCAATGGGCCGGGTCCCAAAACCCTCAATGGTTAACATCCCGTCCGTGAAAGGGCAGTGGAGCGCCATTTTCCACGGGTTGTTCTTCGTGAAAGGCGGGAGTTTTGAGGCGTCCGGGATGAGGAACTGCTGTTGTTGAGGCAGTCCTCCTTCCAGGGTGTCTAGTCTCCTGGTGACGGCAGAAAGCATAGAGCTAATCTGCTCTGAAACAACCCTCGTCATCATATTGGTGAGAGCCACCGGGTCGAGGTTGGTCGTGGTAACTAAGGGGGATGACTGCACTCCTGGGTCCTGAGACATAGGGGCGGTGCTAGCCGAGCCACCAGGGGCTCTGGGGAGGGGAGCCCTCTTGGGCTTGGATGATTTAGGTAGTGTGGGATTCTTACGAGTCCTCACTAATGGTCTCTTCTGAGATTTGACCTTAGGGAGTAACCGGGTGCGATCTCGGAGAGGATTAGCGGTTCCCTTCAAAACCTAAAAAGGAAGAATTATTGGAAGTTGAAGAAAAAGAGGGGCTAAGAAGAGAGGTCTTGCGCTGGACCCACCTGCCTCACCTACCACCTTACCCTTTTCCGATTCGTCTAAAACCATGGGCTCTATGTCTAAGTTCAGAGCCGCAACATTGTTTTCAATGGGGTCCGGGTCGTCAGCGATGTCTGTATCCTGAACGAGATTGAGTTCCGCAGTTTCTGCAATGTCGGCAATTATAGGGGCCGCCACTTCCTTAGGCACTGCTGCCGAAGATTTTGCGTTCGTGTAGATAAGATTACAATAGTCTTCGGAGAGGACGTAGGGCTTCTTGGCCTTAACGTTACGGGTGAAGCCGCCTACCCACACTTTCAAAGTGGCTCTTGCGGAGGTCTTAGCCGCCTGGGAACTCTGAAACGACGGGGATAAGATTAGCAAACCCGAGGGACAAACTGATGAATGAAACCGAAGATTCATAACAGAAGGCAAAGGGATGTAAATACAAAAACGACTGAAAGAGGCTCACCGAATCTGAAGAGAGGGTGGTGATAAGGTCATAACAGACAAGGCAGTTGTCAGGGTGCCATACAACAATATCGTCCATCTTAATCCCACAGTCAGCGTGGGATTGACAGACCGCATGTCCGCAAGGTTGTTGAAGGACGGCCGCGCAGGCTGTCATCCGGCAACGGACCACCTGTAAAAGGAATAGTCTATGAGCATCTACTAGTGTCTCTAGAAGGGGTCCCGGAGGATCTGGGACCTGCCAATAAAATAAAATGTATAGCCTTAGACTAAACATGCAGAGAACTGAGACTATTCCAAGAGGAACCCGGCAGAGCCGGGGATGAAAAAGGATGGAAAAAACAGTGATGAATAATGATAATCATAACTAGTTCCAGGGCCCCAGGGGCCTGGGAACAGGGCTGGTAAGTAAACTTAAAGTAACTTAAAGTAAACTTAAAGTAACTTAAGATACATCCTTAAATACATAAATAGAAAACTCCAATTTTGATCTAAAAACTAATGTCTGTAATTGAATAGGGCTCCTGGAGGGAGGTTAGGAATCAAAAACTGTGTCAGTGTCAACAGATCCTGTAGTTATAAGGCCGGAGGCTCCGATGTCTGATGACGGGAGGGTACAACGGGGGAGCGCTGGGGGAGCCAATGGAACCCCCAACTACCCTACCAGAGGTATCGGGACGAAGGTAATGATCCATGTAGAATATAATATATATATAATGATGTGGGATATTAATAAGTCCTATACGGACGATAATAGCAGGAGGTACCGTAGGTGGGGACACTCCTAATATAAAAGTGCTCATTCTTACAACCATAGCTAAAAGCAAAGGCTACACCAAGAAGGTGTAGGAATACCGACTAATCACGTGTGATAGTCCCCGGTGTTCCCGGCCCTCCCCCTCCCCCGACCGATGGCCAATCGGGGAGACGAAAACCGCCTGGTATGAATGAGACTAAGCCACACCCCGTGGGTTCACTCAGTCCTCAATATGTCGGAACGTTGAGGGAAGACTGAGGAACAAGCATACTTGACCCGTATGTCATAACCAACAACCATCGAGTGAGAGGAAGGGTGTACACTGGAGGAGGGGGGTGGGGTGGAATAGCCTCCCCAAGCTGTGGGGGGCGGGGGTATGGTACAGGGGAATCACCAGTGCGGGTGGTGGTAGACAGGGCTACCAACTGGAGATCCCCTCAACATGGCATGAAAAATCCCAACAATATGATCATAACGGAGTAAAACAATAAATACAATATCAATGCACAAATACATAAAAATGATTAATGAATTAAAAGCGTAATCACGTAAGTAAGGCTAGGCATGCAGAAATAATATGGTGAGAGAGGGACTCGGGCGAGTGGTAAGGGAGGGAGCAGGACGCAATCCGCAGATGGAAAGCAGGGGTACCAACCTTGTTACTGAAGCGGTAGATATCGAACAGTAAAAACAAAGATACGAGAGAGTCCCACTCGAACCAAACGTAAAACTAGGTGGAGCGTAATAAAACTAATAGGTTTAATAACAACAAGTGAGACGGTCGTCTTTAATTACTCCTTGAACTAGCGAAACAATCTCAATGGTGACGCTATCCACCAACATGCACGAATGCAGGCATACCAACATAACCTACGCCTTGATGAAACGCTAACACTGATATCATAGAATAACATTAAAATAACGCTAGATGAAAGCATATAATCGGTGTACTATCTGAATGTAAGGAAAAAACTCCTGAAAGTTCGAATGAATATTAATGATGACAGAAATAACGAACGAACTAGCGAGAAAGGGCAGAGCCGAACCATGAACGGTAAGAACGGGGACGCCGTTCATTTATAAACACTTCTCCATTAATAAAAACAAAGGCTACACTGCCCAATCACGCTTAAACTCATGGATAAAGTACAGTACTTAACTTCGATGGGGTATCTTGAGAATCGGCCATCGATGCGTAAATAAGGAAAAATCCAAGGGTACACACGAGAAAAAACACGATGGACTAAATAAGAACTGGTGCTAGGAAGGAGTGATGGGCAAGCGTGGGTAGAGTTAGTAGTACTGATCTACGCGGCAGGGGGAGGTTGAACCGCACCTCACTATTGAGGGATTTCGAAGAGGAGAAGTCTAAATGGTACGAGACCTCTGGTATTTCGCCCCAGTTTATACCGACACCATTAGGTGAGCGAGCTAGTTCAACCTAGCATTCCTATACATTTTTTCTCTGGTAATATTAGCAGTTATATTCCTTAGAAATGGTGCATTAGGAGCATTTCACTGGCCGGCACAGGTTGAGCCCAGAAATGGAGTTTTTATGATAAAACAAAGTTTTATGAATACTTACCTGGCAGTTATATATATAATCGAAGGCCCACCCAATTCCCCTCAGGAGACAGGTCGGGCATAGATGAAGTGAAGTTTTGGACACGGGAATGATTCCTTGTACCACCCTGTGACAGGTGGGACCACCTACCTCCCAACCACCACAAGGCGGTTGCCTCGTTTTGAAAAATTCTGCCGATTTAGAGATATCAGCTATATATATATATATAACTGCCAGGTAAGTATTCATAAAACTTTGTTTTATCATAAAAACTCCATTTTTTGTTGGTCCAACTTGGACAGTTTAATTTAACTTGCTTTTCAAGATGGCTCCTCTGTTGTTAAACTTTGTGTGTAGGGCTAGACTGGCTTTCAAGCGGCTCTTGATTCCCACACATTTTGTAGCAGAGGGCATGTGTGTATTTGTTTTCTTTTTTATGTTCGTAAGATTGAAATGGATAGGATCAAGAAATTTTTTCCCCCTACTTTATTAACTAACGAACAACTCTTTCACATATAATGGAAGGGAAAACATTTAAACATTAAAACGTCACAATTGTGTGACGTAAACTCTTAGGTGAAATCTGAATGCCTTGAAGGAAATCAGTCCGCCATCGCGATGACGTCACAATCCTGTGACGGGATCTACTTAGTATGACTTGCAATATGTGAATTATTTTCTTTTTCTTGCATGAAATGTTTAAAATATTAACTTAGTAAGCATAACTGTTTTAATTTTTATAATGTAGGGAAATATATTATTTTCAAGTACTGTATATATTTGCCCTATTAGTATATTTCCTTTAGTTAACTTTCGATTTATATAGAGATTTCACGAGCGTACAGTCAATTTACGCTATGTAGTACTCTTGACGATCGTTATTGTTTCACAATACTGGTATCGTTATTTAATATTTAAATTTTGAGAATACTAAACGGATTTTGAGCGAAGCGAAAAATCTATTTTTGGGTGAGATAGCCATGGCGTCCTGATGGAAGGTTCCTTTTTGGTAGCTTCCTTGGGTAATCACTACTAGGATTTTCCCAGAGAATTAAACCACAGGTTATCACAGAATTCTAACTTCTGGAGCGAGTATCTTAAGGGTTTCCCCTTAAGACATCGTGTATCAACAGGGGACACGCATGTATAGACGTGCCACATAGCTATCTGCACCCCATACAGAGTTAACTCTTCAATATGGCGGACAGGGAGTGGCTGGGAGCTGAGCCGCAGCCAATCTAGATGTGGCGATATCGGTACTCGCGATGTAAACAGACGGACGCCATTGCTTTTGATGACGTCACGTCCATCCTCATTCCGAAAGTCTGGAGCTCGCTCATCACCATGATACAGCGGCGCAGGGCGGGACCTGATAACAGACAGGGTGGGTCCATCAGGACGCCATGGCTATCTCACCCAAAAATAGATTTTTCGCTTCGCTCAAAATCCGTTTTTTGGGCTCAAGCCATGGCGTCCTGATGGAAGAGTACCAGAGAATTAGTGTATCGTGGTAGGCTTTTTCCCCTTTATAAGTGAGTGCTAAAACATTGATCCGAAAGCATAGTGGTCTATACTAGAGCTATCGTGAGGCAGTTGCCTTCCTGCCCCCCTGGCATGGAAGTCCCCACGGGTTATGCTGAGATCAAAGTGGTCATGGGAAGGCTATTCATATAGGCTGAAGGAACAGTGAGATCCATAAGATAAGTCAGAGCGATTTGGTATTCGCGTCGAAACAAACTTGAAGAAGTGGTGGTTGTACACTTCGTGCATGGAGTTGACTCATCTTCATAATGGAGTAAGTATTCGCTAAGGAAACTTACTTGCTCTATATAAATAAATGCCCGGAGTAACTCCTGGCATTTTCCTTAACCAAGAATAAAGGGTAATAAAACTATGACAATTAGTATATTTCATAGTAAGAAAGGAGCAAGGGAGACGCACAAATAATAAAATAGACATTTTATTATATAATTGCAGGTAAATCAATACATGTCATGCAATCAATAGTAAAAAACATTTACATTGATAAAAATGTACATAGTCATAAAGGCGTGCTCTTGAGTCTGAAAGGGAAGAATCAAGTATTAGTAGGCACTCGTTCTACGGAACGTTAGTCTTTATGTAACACACGTCATGCACGTGGCATGTAGCACTCATGTGGTAATCTACTATGACATTTCACCTGAGGTAAGAACAGTTAAAGAAAACACAAGGTGGTTTCTGCTTCACTACGTATCACTTGAGGGTCAACATAGGCACCCGACGATTTAGAGTCCCTAATAACTCACTGTTCTAAGCAGAGTTCAGAGCAGGTTTCATAACACTACCTGCGGCTACCACAAAATGTTTCACTTCGTGCACTTGTTTCGCATAATGTTTAAGGAAAACACGCGAGGATTTCCGGCCTGTATAGTTCTTGAGGCTTTCGAAATCCATACTCTGAAAGAAATTCAGAGACGAAGCGACTTTCCTAGGATCATGACCAGCGGGTGTACTGTCTGGATCCGCTCTGCGAATGAAGTAGGTGATTTTTGCTCTCAGTTGTTTCAGTGACAGGTCGCTGCCCGATGTTTCTCTTTTGAAGAGTTGGCCTCCACCAAAGATTGAAGTTCTATGAAGATAGACCTTAAGGCTCTCTACTGGACATAAAGAGGCATCTTCCTTCAAGGGGCATATCCTCCACGGGCCCCACCGTTTGGTAGGTAATTCGTTCTTTGCGAGAAACGTCGGATCAAGGAAGAGGGAGAGGTCTCCTGAATCGTTGAAAACGATAGGTCCCTCTTCTCTAGATAGTGCCACTATTTCGCTGACTCGGGCTCCCGAAGCTAGAGCGAAGAGAAATATAACTTTCTGAGTCAGGTCCTTAAGAGGGCATGAATCATTGTCCAAGTTGGAGGCGAAGTGGAGAACTTTGTCTAGAGACCAAGTGATTGGTCTCGGAGGGGGTGCCGGTCGTAAACGGGCACGGGCCTTCGGTAGTTTGTTGAAGATGTCGCTAGACAGATCTATTTGGAAGTCATATGACAAAGGTCTAGTCAAGGCCGATTTGCAAGTAGAAATCGTGTTGGCTGCCAAGCCTTGTTCATGAAGGTGAATGAAGAAGGACATGCAAAAACCTATGGTGATTTTCGAGGGGTTCTTTGCCTTGACGAAGGAGACCCATTTCCTCCAAGACGATTCGTATTGCCTTCTCGTGGATTCGGTCTTGTATTCCTCGAGGAAGTCTAGACTCTTCTTCGAAATCCCAAACCTTTTCTTAGCGGCTAGGGTGAGAAAATCATGAGATGAAGGTCCTTGATTTTCGATGATGAAGCGAAGACAGTCGACTTCTGTATTTGCTGGGAGAGAACTGGGTCCAGGAGGGGGATCAGCGTTGGCTGCATCTCCAGGATCAAGGGGTACCAGTTGCTGCGGGGCCACTTGGGAGCCACTAGAGCTGCGTTCCCTTTGAAGGTTCTCAATTTGGAGAGGACCTTCAGCAGAAGATTGGTGGGAGGGAACAGGAAAATCTTGGCCCATCTGTTCCAATCCAAGGTCATGGCGTCCACCGCTTCCGCTTTGGGGTCCTCGTACGGCATATCGAGGAAGTTGATGGTTGTCGCTCGTCGCGAAGAGGTCGATCTGGAGTTCTGGGACTCGGTGAGAGATGAAGGCGAATGATCTTGCGTCTAGAGACCATTCCGACTCTATCGGGTTTGTCCGAGATAGAGCGTCCGCTGTCACATTGCGGAATCCTTGTAGGTGAACTGCAGACAGGTGCCATTGAACTGCAGACAGGTGCCATTTCTTCCTTTCTGCCAGACGGAAGATTGTCAGGAGCACCTGATTTATCTTGGGCGATCTTGAGCCCTGGCGATTGAGACAACGCACTACCACAGAGCTGTCCAGGGTCAGGCGAATGTGTATCGACGGGGGCGGGGAAAGTTTCTTCAGCGTCAGAAGAACCGCCATGGCCTCCAAGATGTTGATGCGAAACGTCTTGAATAGGGGAGACCAAGTGCCTTGAGCCTGTTTTTGGTGGGAGTGACCTTTCCCAACCCTCCAACGAAGCGTCCGTATGGATGTTGAGAGATGGAGGTGGGTGTTGGAGAGGAAGGGACCTTTTTAGGGCCCTCGCTTCTGACCACGGCTTGAGAAGAAGTCGAAGTCTGCTTGGGAGCCGTCTCTTGAGGTCTCTTCGAGCGATGGATGCGGAACGTCTCCAGACTCCCGCTGCATCCTTTAGCTGTGCACGAAGCACTGGGTTTGTGATCGAGGCGAACTGTAGAGAGCCTAGAACTTGTTCCTACTGGCGTCTTAAGATCCGTTTGGATTTTAACAGTCGCTTGACAGACCCTGCTATTTCCTTCCTTTTCTTTGCTGGAATGGAAAGGCGGTGTGACTGAAGATTCCAGTGGATGCCTAACCATTGGAACTTCTGAGCTGGAGATAGGCGAGACTTTTTCGCGTTTATCTGGAATCCCAGGTGTTCGAGAAACTGGGTAACTTTTCTGCAGGATTCTATACAATCCTCGGGCGAGGGCGCCCACACTAGCCAGTCGTCGAGGTAGGCCATCACCTGGACGTTTCGGATGCGGAGCTGTTGTACTACTGCGTCCGCTAGCTTTGTGAATATCCGAGGGGCCACGTTGAGTCCGAAGGGCATGGCCCGGAAGGCATAGCTTTTCCGTTGGAGTCGGAATCCTAGGTAGGAGGAAGCGTGATGGTTCATTGGTATGTGCCAGTATGCGTCTGCCAGGTCTATCGAGACCGTGAAAGACCCTCGAGGCAGGAGGGTTCTGATCTGTTGAAGAGTCAGCATCTTGAACTTGTTGTTCGATATGAATACGTTGAGGGGGATAAGTCCAGAATGACTCTGAGTCTGTCTGAGACTTTCTCGGGGACACAAAACAGTCTCCCTTGGAACCTTGTGGACTTCACCCTTCTTATCACCTTCTTGTTCAAGAGGTCTAGCACATATTCTTCCAGGAGGGGGGTTGAACGTTGGAAGAATTGCTGGAAGGTTGGGGGCGGTTGCGCCCATCTCCAGCCCAGACTTTCTTGATGATGCTGTGTGCCCAGGAGTCGAAGGTCCAACGATCCTGGAAGTGGCGGAGTCTTCCTCCCACCGGAAGCACTTCATTGCTTCTGGGGTCCCAAGGACTTGCTGCCTCGGCCGCTAGCTCTCTGACCTCCTCTGCCTCTGGAGGGCCGGCGAGAGGAATCTCTGCCGGAACCCCTGCCTGATCTTCTACCTTTGGGACGAAAGGTAGTGGAGTGCTGCTCGAAGGCGGGGTTGAAAGCCGGTGATGAGGACAAAACCGGCTGTGGGACCAACTGAAAGGTCTGTGGCGGCTGAGCGGCCACTTGGGGAGTAGCGGGTGCCGGAAACTGACGTCTGTGCTGACGTTGCTGGGGTCTATGCTTCGACTGCTTCCTCTTAGGCTGAGGACCGTCATCCTGAGAGGGCTTTCTCTTCCTAGACATGCCCCATTTGTTGAGAAGGTTCCTGTTCTCAGATGCGGCCTTGTCTGTGATCTCTTTCACTAGATCAGACGGGAAGAGGTACTTGCCCCAGATGTTGGAGGAAATCAGTTTCCGGGGTTCGTGTCTGACAGTGGCACTGGAGGACACGAGTTCTCTGCTGGCTCTACGAGCTCGCATGAAGTGGTACAGATCCTTGACTAAGGTTGCCATATGAGATTTGGCGAGGACCATGTAATGGTCAGGGACTCTGGTGTCGCCAGCCATTACGTCCATCTGGACCTGGAGAGTAAGAGATGCTGCCAGCCTCTCCTTCGTTTCCTGTTCCCTACGAAGGAGGTGATCGTTTAGCTTGGGGAGGTCCTCATTAAACTGACGTCCAGCAACGTCAGGATCTAGTTTGCCCACCACGAAGGTGTGTTGCACATCCTTCCAGTGTTTAGTGTCGGGCGGGGTGACTGCGGAGAAAGGCCTGCATTCCTCCAATGCAGGGCAGGATTTCCCTTCTTCTACAGCCTTAAAGCAGGCAGCGAAGGCCTTTTCCGTGAAGGGTATCATCACTTCATCGGGCGCAACGTAGGTGGGGTACTTCTTGCTCAGAGCCGGAAGTCCAGAGCAGGTAAAGCCTCTGCTCTTAAGCGCTTTGGCAAGCATAGCCTGGGCCTTCGAGAGATCGAACACTATTTTCTCCGGTTCGGTCTCTTCCTTTGAAGATGGTTCTGAACGTAGACGGACGTAACAGTCCGGATACGCCTCAAAGCGGGGGAAGAACTCCACTTCTTCCAGGGGTATGGAACCGATCTTATCGCTGACGAAGATCTTGTCGTCAGCGATGACCATATGCTCGGCGAATCGCCACGGGTTGTCGCTCGAGCATGCGGGGAGGTCCTCGATGGAGATTTTTCGAGATTCCTTGGAACCTCCCAACGACCGAATGATCTGGTGAGTTTCTTGGAGCTTCTGCTCCATCACGGATTCAATGAGCCGAATCATATCCTGTGCCGTAGGTAGAGGAGTCGTGGTGGAGGACGTAGACGGGAGAGACACTTTCGTCGGTGTAGGAGTAGGAGGGGGGATGGAGGGAGGGGCATCCTCCTTATCGGACTCGGTATACACTACCCGGTCCTCTTCTTCATCATCCTCCCCTTCACCCTGGGCCATAAGGGTTTTCTCGGTGTCCTCCGAGATCTCTGACATACGTTCATCATGTTCTGAATCCAGGTGATAATCATTCATGGACTGAGCCATGACAACATCAGGTTCCACTGTAATCTGGACTACGGGGATCTGTTCGACTGGGACCACTGAGTCTGGAGAGGCCTTTGGGAACAGCAAAGACCTCATTTCTTCTGTGGCTAGGTATGGTCCAGTGGCGTTCTTCTGAAAGCCACGTACCCACTTGCGTAGGTTGTCCCGAGTAGTATCCCGAATCTCCGTTGAGGGAGAATCATGGAATGCTTTCTGTAAGCATTCTTGGCAGACCGAACAGGTGGTGGGGCCCCAGTACTTGAGATCCCCTCTCTTGTGAGCACAAGGGGCGTGTGTCCTACACGCCGTGTGTCCATAGAAGTGTGGCCGACGGACCGCGCAGAAGTCGTGGTCACACATGACGTACTCCTCCTGTAAAGGAAAGAGACGATGAGTATTGTAGAGTCATAATATGGCTCGTATATAAAGTTAATTATTAACAAGTTAATATTAACTTAGATTAATTGTGATGCACAGAAGGGTGGGTGAAAGGAGACAGACGCATGCCTCGTGTAACCCGCCCGGCTGGTTGCCGTAGCATCGGACAGTCCCAGGTGGCCGTAGGCCTCCATGGAAGGTGTCTTGATAATGGGAATTCCATCTAGAATAACCATATTATAGACTAGGCTTGAAATCTTATCAAGAAAGTCTGGGGATCATGAGATCCTAGTAAGGTTCCGGCAACCAGACGTGCCAATTACACGTAGCGTGCTGGAAAGATGAAACACACAAGAAGACAGAGTGAAAACTGAACCAAATGTACGATTCCGTACCAGTTTGTCTGCGTTAACAAGCCGTCTAGGTGCGGTTTTTTGGGAGCTATCGCTAGTAAAGATAGCTGAGAGAAGGGGTGCAAGGCATCTTGCCGCCTCCGGACGGGTCCGGCATACCCCCGGCACGCCGGAAGCCGCTCGAGCAGAGTTTCTGGCATTCAAGAATGATCATTCTATGGTCAAAGAAGCCAGGGTGGCGGCAGCCGGTAGCGGCGGCCGCCGGCAAGGAGCGGCGGTTCCGGCAGCCGGAGGCAGTCGGAGGGTGACAGGGGTAAGGATAAAGGAGCATAGCCGGGGCCGGGGGCCGGCTGCTAGTGCCGGCACTCCGGGAGGGGTCGGCAGTGTGCCGAGGCTATGAGGGAATGGAGAGGCCACGGCGGTAAGCCGGCGGCCGGCGGCGATCCCCCGGCACTCGGGGGAAGGCGGCAAGGATAAGGAAGTCACCCGTAGCGGCGGTAATGCCGGGGTAGAGGCGGCAAGGGACAAGCACCAAAGATGGAGGTGGGATGGCAAGGCTGTACTAGCCTAGTCAAGACACCTCTGGAAAAGGTACCACCATGATAGAGGTGAATCTATCATCCTAAGCAGGGGCCGCAATGGCCGGGGGCTAAGGCAGTCCAAGAGAGGACAGGGTGTACCCAAAGAAGGGGTGGAGACTCTTCATGTCGACCAAATGATAACTGACTCCATAGCACTATGGAGGGTCTATGTATCAGAGCGGACAACACTGGGAGCACCACGGGGTCCAGCACTCCAGCCTAGGGTGGAGTGTAGGACAGGGGACATATGAAGCCTAACCTACTGGTAGGTTAGGCTAGGCAAGAGATAGGTTGGGGGGGGGAAAGGGTCTTCTTATAAGAAAGGATGGGTTATGCACCAGAGCGGCCACCTAGGAAGGGAGATGCTCACCCTAACCTATAGTAGGTGGACCAACTGAAAAACGGAACACGCGTATATTTCAGCAAGGTACATAAACCAGCCCTCCCAACCTAACCTGGATTAGGGTTGTTAGACCCTAATCAAGGAAGGGAGAAGACGTATCGCAAGGAAAAGGTCAAGGACCGATTCAGCTTAAAGGAGGTGATCCTACCTTTAAGGTCCGCAAAACTAAGGGAGGGGTCATTCCCTTAGGTGGGGAGGCGATACAGTACTCTGAGGAGTCTTGTCCTATCACATGTAATAGGGTACAAGATTACCAGAGGGAAGCCCTAGGGCTAGGGATGAAGAGAGCATACAGGGGTCCTATCATAAGGTTAGGTTAGCAAGGCACTCAAGATAACCTACCCCCTATATGGTCCCTGAAGGCGAAAAACACTTGCATCACTGTCAAAGGTATTGTAAAATAATGCCAAAATCTTCATAACTAACACTAGGATCACTGAAATATCATGCATTAACACTGGTATAGGCTCACTGGCCTAGGGGCTAATCAAAGCCTACTGGTATGGGGTCAGCGAAGACCCAAACTAATGCGTCAAAAACACGATATAAAGTTCCTAGCTATGAAGACTAAATAACTAATAGCGCTGATTAGTGATTTATATACCGGTAAGGCTGTTGCGGCTAACTAAATAAGGCATGCAAGCAACAGCAGCGTCATAAAATGGCGCTGACCGGTCTGGCAAAGCTCTGCCACAAATATGCAAATATCTCGAAAAGTAAGATTTACTTTAAGGTCAGAGCTTATTTAAACAATACTTAAACCTTTGTACTCAACTTTCCAGAAGAAGGTGAGGCTGAAGGTTGAGACATGGCGAGGATGCAAGCAGATAAAGTCGCACAAAGGGAAAAACACGTCCAATCAAGCGAGCTACTAGCAAAGGAATGGAGATGGACGTGACGTCATCAAAAGCAATGGCGTCCGTCTGTTTACATCGCGAGTACCGATATCGCCACATCTAGATTGGCTGCGGCTCAGCTCCCAGCCACTCCCTGTCCGCCATATTGAAGAGTTAACTCTGTATGGGGTGCAGATAGCTATGTGGCACGTCTATACATGCGTGTCCCCTGTTGATACACGATGTCTTAAGGGGAAACCCTTAAGATACTCGCTCCAGAAGTTAGAATTCTGTGATAACCTGTGGTTTAATTCTCTGGGAAAATCCTAGTAGTGATTACCCAAGGAAGCTACCAAAAAGGAACCTTCCATCAGGACGCCATGGCTTGAGCCCAAAAATATTAATTATATAACCTATTGTATTTTCTTTCTAGCCCTTGGCGAAAGAGTATAATCTCTCGCAACGGGAAGGTCTATTAAGATCTAATGTGAAATAGTTAAAAGTGCTAGTGTTCAGTGGCATGTAAAATGACGCAGTGCAGAGGAGGATGCGTTTGTTCGTGTCCGTCATACTCCTAGCCCGGGACCTCTTCCATGCTCCCCAACCCCTGGGAGAATTAAAGTCGAAAGGCGAAGGGAGATGTTAGACCTTGATCAGCGAATGAACGTCCCCTCGAGCAATCCTGTTGACGTATCCCAGTACGCTCACCCTCGCCATTGAAAAGGCGAGGTAAAAGTGTTTTACTTGCCGTCGGTTGATGCGAGGCTGGCGTTTTACATTTTCCCTTCCCGCTAAACAAGAGAGTTGCTCGTCATGGGACCGAGCGTCGATATCGCCCTCTCACAGCGAACTGGATGCGTTTTTGGGAGGCGGCATAGATCTTTTCGCTCCCTCACTGAATGCTGGACGCATGCAGCATGCGGGACGCATGCTGGGCGCATACAGCATGCTGGACGCATGCGAGCGGGCCGCTTCCTGGCGTCAGTTTCGCGAACGTCAGTTCCAAGCGCGCTCTCGCGGCAAGAACGCACGCGAGCTGCAGCGCTCATGGACGCTCCCTCGTAGCGATCTGGACGCGTTACAGGAGGCGGCAAGGATTTTGACGCTCCCTCACAGCATGCTTAACGCATGCAGCATGCTTAACGCATGCAGCATGCTGGATGCACGCGAGCTGAACGCATACTGTACACACGTGAGCAGGACGCTCCTCCGCGTCAGAATCACGTACGTCATAGTTCCGAGCGCGCTCTCGGGGCAAGAACGCATGTGAGCTGCAGCGCTCATGGACGCTCCCTTGCAGTGACGCATTTCGGGAGGTGGCAAGGTTCTCCCTCGCGGCATGCTGGACACATGCAGCACGCGGGAAGTTTACAGCAACCTGGACGCATGCAGCAGTCTGGACATATGCTGGACGCATGCAGTCAGGATTTGTCCCCACAGCATGATTGACAAACAGTTGTCTCTCCTTCGCGACTTGCTGCACACAATACTAACGCTTCTTCGCATCACGCTGTAAACATACAGCAAGCGGGACGCATGCGTGCTGCATGCGTCCCGCTTGCTGGAACCTCTCGGCAACATGGAAGCTTGCAGCATTCTGGACGCATGCTGGACTCATGCAGTCAGGACTTGTCCTTGCTGCATGATAGACAAGTGGTTGTCTCTCCTTCGTGACTCTCTGAACGTGCAGCTAACGCTCCCTCGCGTCATGTTGTTGACATACAGCATGCTGAACGCACGCTGGACGCATGCGAGCAGGACTTTCTCTCGCAGCATGGGGGTCATGATGTTGATGCTTCCTTACAGCATGATGGACTTATGCTGGAAGCACTGGAACCTGTCTCTCTCTTGAGACTTGCAGACCGTAAACTTGATGCTTCTTCGCAATTGGATGGTATCCTTTACGATGTTCCATCAGGACAGGATGAGTTCTTTATGGAAGACGATAACCGACAGGATGACATGGTTTTGTCTCCTACCCATTCGACTCAGAAGATCGATGTTCCTTTAGCTGAAGTTTTAGAGGACGAATCTCAGGATTTGCTGCAGGCAGCTGACCTTAAAAGCTACTGACAGTTTTAACATCTCTGTATCCAGAGGACTTTACTCAACCTATGCCTCAGAGCCCGCCCTCTCAGTTTTTGAAGGGCAGACCCCGAAAAACATCCTCCTTCAAGAAGATGGTTCTTGCTAGATCAGTTAAGAGAGCTTTCTCAACTCTCAACCAATTGATGTCCAAGAGGAAAGATCTAGGGAAGGCCTCCTTTTCCTTTCCTCCAACTAGTTCCTCCCAGGGAGACTTCTCCAGACTTGTTGAGTCTTCACGCAGGTCAGCCATGAGTAAATCAAAGATTATGTGGTCCAATTCTGAAATGGACCATCTGTTGAAGGGAATTTTTAGGACAATAGAAGTCTTCAGCCTTATGGACTGGACTCCCAGAGCTTTCGCAGAGGCCACAGACCCTAAGAACGAGGCTCAGATGCATCTGATTGCCTATCTGGATAAGGCCGTGCGGGATGGCTCCTTCGAACTTTCCTCCCTTTTCACGGCAGGAGCTCTTAAAAAGAGGGCTATGCTTTGTTCCTTCTTATCTTCAGGTTTGTCCCTTGTTCTGAGATCTGAACTTTTATTTGCTCCGTTGGGTAATCATCTTTTCCCTCCGGACTTTGTGAAAGATTTGTCGGCAGCTCTGGCACAACAGGCTACGCAAGATCTTATCTCTAGGACTGCTAAGAAAGTCCTCCAAGCTATCTTTTTAGCAAGGAAACAAAAGGAGGCTCCTTCCACTCGTCAACACTTTCGTGGGAGAGCCCCTTCAAGGGGAACTCAGAGGATTGCGGCTGGAGGTCAAGCTCACAGATTCCCAAGACAGCAAACCAAATCAAGAAACGGAGACATGCAATCTCCAGACACTATTGGGAGCCAGGCTTTCCCACTTTTGGCGAGAGTGGACGATCAATGTCCTCAAGGTGGGATATAAGATCCCCTTCCTGAGAATGCCTCCCATGTCGTCGATACCCGTAGAGTTGACAACAACCCACTCAGGGAACAAGGCAACAGCTCTTCAAGAGCAAGTGAACCTTATGCTGTCGAAATCAGCCATAGAAGTGGTAGAGGACACCTCCTCGGAGGGGTTTTACAACAGACTTTTCCTAGTTCCGAAAAGCTCGGGGAGGATGGAGACTTGTTCTGGACGTCAGTCCATTGAACAAGTTCGTCTGCAAAGTAAAATTTGCCATGGAAACTTCAGCGTCAGTCCTTGCAGGCATCAGTCAGGGAGACTGGATGGTGTCATTGGATCTGCAGGACGTGTATTACCATATCCCGATACACCCAGACCACAGAAAATCTCTAAGGTTTGTGTTTCTCAAGACCACTTATCAGTTCAAAACACTCTATTTTGGACTGAGCACGGCTCTCTACTTTTTCACCCGGGTGATGTCCAACGTGGCTCGCTAGCTTCACCTAAAGGGAGTAAGGATTTCTTTGAACCTGGACGACTGGCTACTCAGAGCAGAATCACAAGTAAAGTGTCTGGAGGCTTTTCAAATGACAATGTCCTTAACGCAACAGTTAGGTCTAATGGTAAACCTGGCTAAATCTCATCTAACACCCTCACCGAATATCATTTATCTGGGGATGAGAATTGGTTCAGGCGCTGGAAATGTCGTAAGGACTTTCCCCAGGTGGTCACCCGACTACGGTTGACGATCCCTCGCAGCGATCAGTACACGGTTCAGTTTGCGCACACGGCGTGCATCAAGTGTCTGATCTGTCTGAACTAAAGAGGTCAATTTCGTCCCTGTTTGACGCATATGATTCTCGAACATAAGTATCAAAGAGTTAGTGGCCATTCACCTATCCCTCATTCACTTTCAGAAGGAAGTCCGAGGAAGATTGGTTCAGATAAACCCAGAAAACACCACTGCGTTGGCTTACATCAAAAAGCAGGGAGGCACTCATTTGGCCTCACTTTACGAGGCTGTGAGAGATCTACTTCTCTGGGAGGAAAGCGACGGACATAACCTTGATTACTCGCTTCATAGAAGGGGAGAAAAACATCAGGGCAGATCTGCCTAGCAGAAGAAGGAAAGTTCTAACTACAGATTGGACCCTGCATCACGAGGTGTGCACCAGCCTTTGGATGTTGTGGGGTCAACCCTGGATAGACCTCTTCGCCACACAAATGACAAAGAGGTTGCCGGTATTTTGCTCTCCAGTCCCAGACCAGGAAGCAGCCGCAGTGGACGCTTTTCTTCTAAACTGGGAGGGTCTAAACGTGTATGTTTTTCCTCCATTCAAGATCCTGGACAGAGTCCTGGAAAAATTCAGGGAATCGCCCAACGTCCGCATGACCCTGATAGCTCCATTTTGGTCCATGAGACCTTGGGTTGCAGAGATGATGGAGTGTTTGGTAAATACCCCTAGAACATTACTACTATTAGGGTTTACCAATCCAAGTGGGACATATCTAGAGTATGGTGCAGGAATAACAAACTTTCCTCTACTAGTACCTCTTTAGCCAAAATAGCAGATTTTCTGTTGTATCTGCATTCAAAAGAGAAGGTGGCTGTGCCTACCATCAAGGGTTACCGCAGCATGCTAGCCTCCGTCTTTCGTCACCGACACATTGACGTGTCAGGTAACAAGGATCTTTCAGATCCCATTAGATCTTTTGAGACGATAAGAGGAAGGACAATCCAACTTCCTCTTGGAACCTGGATGTAATCCTGGCCTTTTTAACCTCAAGTAGGTTTGAACCCTTGGACAAGGCATCTTGGAAGGATCTTACCAAGAAGACACTTTTCCTATTTGCATTGGTTACAGCCAAAAGAATAGGATAGTTACAAGCCATCAGCAAGAAGGTGGGCTTTAATGGAGACAATGCAGTTTGCTCCCTTCAGCTAGGCTTTCTCGCTAAAAACGAGAATCCTTATCGACCTTGGCCAAGATCTTTTACCATCCCAGAGCTATCTCACTTAATTGGACGGAGAAAGGAGAAAGGCCTTTGTCCAGTGAGAGCTCTAAAATTTTTATCTGCACGCGTCCAAACACCTGAGAGGACAAGCAGACGACCTCTGATGCTCATTTAAAAAGTCATCTTTGCCTTTATCAAAGAATACCCTGGCTTTTTTCATTAAGGATTTGATAAGGGAAGCTCACCAGAATTGTGAAGTAAGAAGTTTTCCCCATCCTTAAGGTAAAACCACATGAGGTTAGAGCTGTAGCAATTTCTATGGCTTACAAGCACAATAGGTCAATGAAATCAATTTTGGAGGCTACTTTCTGGCGAAGTAAATCAATCTTCACGGACTGTTATCTCAAGGATGTCCAGACACAGTATGAAGATTGTTATTCCCTGGGTCCTTATGTTACCTCCAGCATCGTATTTGGAGAAGGGTCTACTGCCTCTTCCCTATAACCTTTTTTTATTAAATACCCTTGCCTTTTTTTTTCTTGTACTTGTGTTCACAGGCTGTCTGTGAAGGTTGTTGCAGCCTTCCACAGTCTGGGATGCAAGTCAAGTTAGTTTTTTATGATGTGTGTTTTTAACTTTGGAGTAGGTGGTCAGATTCATTATCTATGGCTATGCCAGGGTAGCAAGGGTGGAGGTCTAGCCACGCTAAGGTTGAGGACCTTGTGGCAGCCCCACAGAGACTTTTACAGCCCCCTGAGTGGATTGCTGAGTCTCTTAAGGAATGCAGTCAAATGAGGCAGAATAACTATGAAGCCAGGTTCCTTATCAGGTAAGAACTAGATTATTGGTACTACTAATTGTAGCTATTAATAATTATACGAATTCCCGATAGGATGAGGTTTTCTACCCACCACCAGTGGTGTCAATCAGCTATATATATATATATATATATATATATATATATATATATATATATATATATATATATATATATATATATATATATATATATATATATATATATATATATATATATATATATATATATATATATATATGTAACTACCAGGGAAGTTACATATTTGAAAATGGAATTTTTATTATAAAATTAATTCTTAAATATACTTACCTGGTAGTTACATATATAAAAGGGTCCTCCCTCCTCCCCTCTGAAAACAGGGGCATGGAATTTCTGAGGAATGTTGGGAATATTTCTGGTAACCTATGAGAGATGGCGCTCATGTACGACCGCTTACTGTCATGGTGTCGATTGCCGCGAAATTTGAATTTCTGCTATGTATGCGACGAAGCGCTGGATTTAAGCTATATATACTGTATGTAACTACCAGGTAAGTATATTTAAAGATTAATTTTATAATAAAAATTCCATATTTAGTTTTTATCACTTTCTCTTACATAGAATACAAACCTTACATTCTTTTTATAGAAGAAATCAGCAAAAGCTGGCATACTGCTATAAAACTTTTATCACTCACTCTTACCTTATTCTCTTTAATCTCACCTGAGATTTTAACAACTGTAGCCAGCTTAGCTGAAAGCATACTCCTATTAAAGGACCTAGATTTGTATAGTCAGGAAAAATACAAATTACCTTAAAAATATTCTGATGCTGTACTCTACATTTATGTACTTTGATTACCAGTTTATGAAATTTTTTATGTCTAATGAAATTTTTCAATCTCTATCTTTTTTTTTTTTTCAGTGGTTGTGCAAGCGGGTTAATCGCGTATTGTTGGTAGCTTCTCTTTTATAAGCAGTACTTCAGTATCTAGTAATAGGAGTCAGAATGTTAGAGATCCTCTTTTGGAATCTGTTTATGTTTGTTGCGGGAGGAGTTACTGTGTTGCTCTCAGCTTGGTGGTGGATCGCAAACCAGGAAAAGCCCAATTTAGAGCAAGAACGGCCAACCATAACCAACACTGTTTTGCCCAATGTCCTGATTGATAAGCTGAAGCAAGGCCTTCACAGGCGAGAGACCTGCTTTGCACTCAACCTGGTGCTCCAATTCTTTTTTCAAGTAAGTTCACCTTTGTTCCTTTAATTGTTGAAAAGAGTACGTCTAAATTTGTAGGTATCGAAAAGCATTTGCTCCCACACAGATACAAAACATCGCTCTATAGAAGTATAATTGTTCAGGCACAAATACAAATGCATCGTCCTTTACATAAGAGAGATAACAGTGAATGTTGAGAATACGTTAGTTAAAACTTATTATGAGGTGTAAACAGTTGGCAGGTAGTTATCTGGCTGGAAGTGGCGACTTTGATAGCAGCTGTCAGTGGAGACAGACATTCTTCCACCGGCTAGAGACTTTGGCATATCTTCAATCAATTTTTTTAGGACTCTCTACTAAGGTACATGTCGAGGCCTCGCTCCTCGTAAGGGTTAAAACTGTGCCTGTGGAATCGAAGAACCCCAAGACCGAGTCCTCATTCCTTGATGTCCCTGCCCTCATTTGTTGAGTACAAAGTTCTCGGGAAAGGTAACAGGGGTACCTGTGAAAGGGGATAACATCCATTGATTGGCATATCGGAGCCCCTCAAGAGTCTGAGCATGCCCTTGAGTGTCTAGGGTGGGAGCTTGCTCATGGAGCTTTGGTAGGTTATTTTGCAGATCTCGTCACTTGAATTTTCTACGCTCCAGCCAGTCAAACAAGATCTTGCCTCCCCCATTCTCTTGACAACGAAGATTCTATGTACAAGATGGCCTGGTTGATGGCATAGTTCCTAGGAGAAAGACAAGTATGAGAGCACCTTGTTCATTGTACTCAAGTTTGCCGCCATGGCCAGCCTCCAAGCTACTTCCTGGACTGACCACTGGTTCAAAGTAGTTGGCTACTTTGCCATGACCAAGGATTTGTGTAGTTAGGAAAAATACAAATAACTTTTTGGGCTCAAGCCATGTCGTCCTGATGGAAGTTCCTAAAGGGTAGCTTCCTTGGGTATATATAACTACGGCGATATTCCCAGAGAATTTACCTTAAGGTACCCAGAATTCTAACTCCTGGAGCAAATTACCCTAATAAAAGAACCAGGGATATCGCGAAATATCAGAGGACGTATTCTTGACACGCCACATAGCAATCTGCACCCTGAACAGAGTTAACACTTCGAAGGGGTCAATTGGCAAGAAAACGAAAAACGAGAAAGAAAGGAGAGCCGCTCGCAAGGTATCTCTCCTCTCCCGTTTCGTAAGCGTGCATTGCGCCGCTCACGGCGCCATCTGTATTCCTTTTTGCGTAGCTCAACAACTCCGTGTTTTTTCCCTGTGTTATCTCGCAATTCTTGGTTTATTTCAACATTATAATGCTTTCTCCAACTTCTGCTTCTGATAAGTTGAGTATTATCTCTTTTATGTATAAATGTAAGCTCTTGGTGATTTTAAAATAATTTGATATTGATATCGTTGTTACAAGAGCGGTTGCCTACCGGAGGCGTCCTGGACGCTGTCGCTCGCTATGCATGAGTTCTTTAGTTAGCCAGAGCGACGTTCCCGGCTGTTTCGCTTTAATAATTTTAGCTATTCAGCGTTACATAGGATTTCTTTATATGATGCTTTTAGTATTTTCGTTTTGGCGAATGATTTGCCGATTCTGGCCTACGCTAGACCTTGTAGCCTAGTCGTTTGGCCCTAGTACTTTCCTGCATGATATTCAGATTTCCGAGTGTTTTCAAATTTTATTTAAGCTTTAAGCAGTTTTATACATTTAAGATTGTGTTGATTTTCTTCCAAGATAGTATACGAGTGAGTTTCGGTGATTTAGGAAATCGATTCTCTTCGCGCCTAGGCTAGTTGTCTATGGGGCCATAGTATATTTTCTCACACTCCCCGGTTGCTCTCTTCTCTTCGGAGAATGTGTGCAATCCCTTTCCCTCTGCTTAAGCCTTGGGCTTAACCCTAATGGTTTATCTGAATTGACTTTAGATACAACTATATTAGGGTGTTTCTGTTCTTTCCTGTTTCCGGTAAGTCTGGCTTCAGGAAGGGGGCAGGACATCAGAGTTCTTAGTCTGAGTCTGTTTCTGTCTAGCTTGTGGTTGAGATTCCCTTGCTAGGCTGACAGCAGACATAGGAGGCTTAGCCTCCTTAGTTCACTTTCGAAGGTTTCTGTACGAGATGATTCCTTCTTTTTGTGATCTATCAGACTAGTCCATTGTTGTTGTTCTCGGTGTGGAGGATGAGATCCTCCTTTTCTGTGAATAACAACGCCTTCCTTGCTTTGGTTCCAAGGGAGTTGGCAGGTATTGATGGCCTCCCTCCTCGGATCTCCCCTAGGCTAAGACGAGTTTTCTTGGCTGCGGGTGATTCATTATTAGAGTAAGGTTGGCAGGACCCTCTTTCCCCCTTTCCCCCTCTTTCCTTAGTGATGGCCTAGCCATTGCATCCCTGTCCGTCATTCTACATCTGTACCTAGCATAGGTTAGGATGTGGAGTTGACTTAGTCCCTTGCCGGCCGGCAGTGCGTGCCGGCCGGCAAGGGTCTTCTGCTTTGAGTGCTGCCCGGACCTCCCTTGGTCTCTCCTCCATGTTTGTCTGTAGAGCCAGATGGCATTGGTCAAGGAAGCCTGAAGTTATATTCTCCCCTTCCTTATGTGCACTCTTTCGGGTTGCCGGGCTATGAGGCAGTACAGTCTCTTATCCCGGCATCCATTCTGTTTTTCTTCTAGTGTTTGTACCCTAGCTCGGCTGCCGGCCTAAGTGGCCGGCAGCCGGGTAGTTGGAAGTTCTCTGGTTCTTTTGCTGCCGGCCGGCATTGGTTGTATACCTTTGCCGGCCGGCTATATTATCACACCATAGTTCTGCCGGCCGCTATGATTAGTGGCCGGCAGCCGGGTGCTACCGTTGTTTAGTTGCCGGCCTGCAATAGAAACACACCGAGGTTCTGCCGGCCGCTACATTTGGCGGCCGGCAGCCGGGTGCTATCTTGTGTAGTTGCCGGCCGGCACACGCATTTGAACCAGCGTTCTTCCGCCTTATAGTCTATAAGTAGTATACTTTGGAACTAGTTAAGGTGTGTGCCGTCTTGTGTAGTTGCCGGCCGGCAGTCACTGCCGGCTGGCACACGCATTTGAACCAGCGTTCTTCCGCCTTATAGTCTATAAGTACAGTGAGCCCTCGCTACTTCGCGGTTCGACCATAGGGATTCACCACTTCGCGGATTTTTTTCATAACGTATGTATACACATATATCGCGGATTTTCCGGAAATTTCGAAAATACCGCGATGTGACCGATGGTGCGAGATTGGAGAAAGTAAGGAAAATTGAATCATGATTGATTTTCAATATAAATGAAACTTTGAGGAGCAACAAAGATATCATTTGTTAGAGAGAGAGAGAGAGAGAGAGAGAGAGAGAGAGAGAGAGAGAGAGAGAGAGAGAGAGAGAGAGAGAGAGAGAGAGAGATGTTTAAATGTAATAAACAAAAAAAATTGATAGGTTATAACACATTGGTGCTTATGTAATATCAATTGTATACTGTAGACGGTTTGAATAACTTAAGAAATTGTATAAATGATACTTTGTTAGTGTACAGTATTCATACACTCTCGAGCGGCAGCTAGATGTCAACTGATCTAATCACAGCCAAAACTAAAACAAAAAGAAGTCAACAATACTCGATTTTTAAAACACAAAAGTTCACGGTTTCTTAATGTGCAATTAACTATTTAAAGAGTAGCAATTTTCTAGAATAAGATGATGTTTCCCAAAATATAGTGGTTTGCTGATGAAATCGGATGCCGTATTTTTAGCTATGATTGAAATGGATGTAGACTCGGCATAACTTTTTCGTTTCGTATGTAATTGACACTAAGGAAACTAATTTTAGTTTCTTCATCTAAATGTAAGTATTGTATAACACGAAAGAGAGAGAGAGAGGGAGAGAGAGAGAGAGAGAGAGAGAGAGAGAGAGAGAGAGAGAGAGAGAGAGAGAGAGAGAGAGAGAGAGAGAGAGAGAATGAATCAGCTGTTGTAATCAAATGGCGGGTTTTTGTTTCGTGAGAATTTCATCGCCACGACTATAACAACAACATACTGTACTGAACTTTACAGTATTATACAGACTACTGTAATATGATAAAGTAAAATATTTGTAATCTATTTTATATGAAATGGGGCTTTTTTTTTTAAATTTACATTTACGTATGTAAAATAACTCTCTCTCTCTCTCTCTCTCTCTCTCTCTCTCTCTCTCTCTCTCTCTCTCTCTCTCTCTCTCTCTCTCTCTCTCTCGTAAATTGTTTTCCTGCTTTGCTACGTATGCATGATTTTATATAGATACGATAAATAATATTTGTAATAACATATTTTATAAAAGCTTTTACTGTAATATCATTATTTATCACTTTCATCATGCGCGTTAAATGCCTCCGTTTGTTTACTGAGCGTACTTTATGACGCCGTCGTTTCAGGCGGCGTCATGAAGAAAAACATTTCATTTGGAAGTCCTAATAAAAATTAAGTAAAACATTGGTAATAACAAAATCAACATACTGTACTGAATAATCGATATAATCGATGCAAAAACTAACCTATACACAGATGTGTAAATGCGTTTGTTTCTTCATTATGATCAGAGATAAACGTAAACAAAACATTGGTTGCCATTTTTTATGGTGCTTTTTGGCGTGTTTAGGAAACGCATGATATAAAGTCGCCTTTAATATTTGTGCCTGTTTTAGTTTAGGGTACTGTAGTACATGCATTAAGTGTTCTGTACATTAAAGGGTAGTTTGTTAACAGTACTACGTACAAGGGAAGGTTTTAAAATTCGGAATATACATGTTAAATAAATAGGTAAATATGGTGTCACTACTAAGCGGATTTTCACCTATCGCGGTCAGGTCTGGAACCTATCTACCGCGATAAACGAGGGTTCACTTATACTTTGGAACTAGTTAAGGTGTGTGCCGGCCGGCACATTACCTTCTATACTGTAGCCAGTATTTTTCAGTATAGTATATACTGTACTGTAGGGAGAAAACTATAGTATAGTATATGTTACAACACTAAGTTTTTCTAACACTCTTGTGTTGTCTTGCACAGCCCTTTGGTGTAACCATGCAGATAAAGAAAGTGAGTTCTTTTTTTCTACTATCCAGTATTTTAAAATCACTTATTTGGGTGTGAGCTACACCTGTTTTCCTCTGGAAATTTTCTTGATCACTCTAGAATAGAATAACCATACAATTTTATTATCTGGAAGGTTGCAGCAATTGACTGTGCGGGAAATACAAGTGTGTGTCTTTCCTTTCTAGTTTAGTTATTCTAAGCTATGTATATCCAGTGATACGTAGTTCACTTGATACTCATGGAATTTTCTTCTCTTTACAGGAATACCATCCGAAGTGTGGAAGTGTTTTCTGCAACGTTCGCAGCAAGAACTTCTGCGGACATGACTTGTGTAGGAGGCACGCGGCATGCGCAGTCTCCAAAAGTGATCTCCGGTATTGGGACCCGCAGGTATGTACCGTATGCACAAACCTGATTACTGAGGCTTTTGATTCCCCTAAGACGGCGGAGTCAAGGGACGCAGCAATGGAGAAGCTTCGTACCTGGGTAAGGGGCTTTCAGAAGAACACTTCTGGCCCCTATCTTCCAAGGGAGGAGATGGGGGCTTACCTTTTCCCCAAGGCGTCAGCGGAGGCAGTGATTCCTCAACCTCAAGCGGAGATACCGTTGGTGCAGATCCCGGTGGATGCTGAAGTCGCGGACGCCCTGCAGGACATCCAGTTGGACGATAGGATGTCGGAGGTGTCCGAGTGTCTGGAAAAAGACCTTTTGGCAGAAGACCAGGAAGAGGAGCAGGCTTCAGACAATGAGGAGGAAGAGTTCGACGAGGTGTCGGCTACTCCGCTTCAGGCCCCTAAACCTATTCCCTCAACATCGTTCTCTCTCCCAGATGAGCTGGGAAAGACCCTTTCCTCCTTCGTTGGATTGATCCAACAGATGCAGAGGGAAAATAATGAGAAGGCTGCTGCAATGAAGCTGGCGATGCGGAGACTTGCAGCATCACGTGGGCCCCAGAAGCAGCTCAGCGGGAAAGACCTTCCCTTGTGCTCAGATGCCAACCCTTGGAGGTATGCCGAGCACATGCCTATGACGACGGGAAAAATCGTCATTTCGGAGAAGTTGGGCTCAGTCCCCCTTGAGGAGGTGGAATTCTGGCCCAGCAAGGAGTCGTATCCGGACTGTTATGTCCGTCTAAGGAAGGAACCAGCCTCAAAGGAAGAAACGGAGCCGAAGGAGGTCATAGTTTTTGACCACGCTAAGGCTCAAGCTTTACTGTCAAGCTCGATGAAAGAGAGGGCTTCACAAACTCAAAGGTACCTGCTTTGAGTAAGAAGCACCCTTCTTTTGTGTCCTCTCCTTCTAGAGCTTTCCCCTTTATGCAGAAAGGGTTTACAGCTGTGCTGAAAGCGATTGAGGCAGGTAAGCCATGCACCTCCTTGGAGGAGTGTAAACCTCTGTCTTTGGCCCTACCCATGTACCACAAGGACTGGAAGGACGTCCATCTTACCTTCTCAGTTGGGAAGTTGGAGGCTGATATTGCCGGACGTCAGTTCAGTGAGAACCTCCCCAAGCTGTCTGACTTTCTTTTGCGCAGGGAGCGTGAGACAAAAGAAAGACTTGCTGCCTCAATGTCTCATCAAACGACTCTGGAGACAATGGCAAGTGACCCCAAGGTCGATGAAATGTTTATGGTAGTGGCTAAGACACACCTAGCCACAGTTACAAAGGACCTTTATAGCTTCGTCAAAGCTAGGAGGGCTTGTAGGGAGTTCTTGTTCTCCTCGGCTGCGGTGAGGCACGAGCCAAGGAAGCTAATCTCCTCCAGCATTTGGGGCAAAGACCTCTTCCCTAGCGAAGCGATCAAGGAGGTTGTAGATAAGGCCGCCACGGAGAATAGAAACCTTCTCCAGAAGTGGGGCCTATCTCTCAAGAGAAAGTCTTCCCCGGATGAGGGTCCCCAACCAAAGAGGAAGACTAAGAAGACTAGGCTACCCTCTCGGCCAGCCAAGCCATTCAGACAGCAGCAGCAACAACTTCCTATGCCTACAGTGCCCCAGATGGTGGCACAAACCCCGACCACGTACCAGTGGGTACCCCAAGCCGTGTCTACGCAGTCTCCGGCATTTAACCCAGCGTTCGAAGGGCAGTTGACTACCTTTCGAGCGAAGCCTAGAGGAGCAGCCAGAGGTTCGTCTAGACGCCTCTCAAGGGGAAGGGGATTCGGGGGTGGTCGCGGTCAAGGAGGCAAGATCTCAGGGCAACAGCAGCCAAAGTGAGATGATACCGGTAGGAGGGAGACTTCAGAATTTTCGGGATCGGTGGACCTTCGATCCCTGGGCCCACAGCCTACTCAAGAATGGACTGGGTTGGAGCTGGTACAGCACTCCACCTCCGTGCCCTAGATTTTTTCAACACTCCACCCCCGTTCTGGAGGAGTACATTCAAGAGCTGTTGGAGAAAAGAGTAATCAGAAGGGTAAAGTCCATCAAATTCCAAGGGAGGCTGTTTTGTGTTCCCAAGAAGGACTCAGAAAAACTCAGAGTCATTCTGGACTTGTCGCCACTCAACATGTTCATAGTGAACTGCAAGTTCAAGATGCTAACACTGCAACACCTAAGGACCTTACTGCCCAAGAGGCATATACCGTCTCCATAGATTTGTCAGACGCCTATTGGCACGTTCCAATCAATCGCCAACTCTCCCCCTACCTAGGGTTCAAGCTACATCGAAGACTCTACGCCTTCAGAGCCATGCCATTCGGGCTAAACATAGCCCCAAGGATCTTCACGAAGCTTGCGAGCGCAGCTCTCAAACAATTACGCCTAAAGGGAATCCAGGTGGTAGCCTACCTGGACGACTGGCTGGTGTGGGCAGCATCCAAGACAGAATGTTTGCAAGCTTCCCTACAGGTGATCCAGTTCCTAGAGCATCTAGGCTTCAAGATCAACAGAAAAAAGTCTCTGCTTTCTCCATCTCAAAAGTTCCAGTGGTTGGGAATCCACTGGGACCTAGTGTCACACCAACTCTCCATCCTGGCGAAGAAGAGGAAGGAGATAGCTGGTTTTGTCAAAGAGACTTCTGGATTCCGAAAGAATATCAAGACGCGAACAGGAGAGAGTGCTGGGTTCTCTCCAGTTTGCCTCAGTAACAGACCCGGTGCTAAGAGCACAGCTAAAGGATGCAACCGGAGTTTGGAAAAGTTATGCATCAAACGCGCGAAGAGATCTGATAAGACCAGTACCACTTCGTCTACGTACGCTTCTCAGGCCTTGGTCCCAAGTCAGGTAACTAAAGAAGTCGGTGCTTCTTCAGCCACCTCCCCCATCGTTGACTATTCACACAGACGCCTCGAAGGAGGGGTGGGGAGGTCATTCTCATTGGAAGAAGGCCCAAGGAACTTGGTCCAATCTATTCAAGACATTTCACATAAACTTTCTGGAAGCTATGGCAGTACTCCTTACCTTGAAGAAAGTCTCCCCTCGTCGCTCGATCCACATAAGGTTGGTACTGGACAGCGAGGTGATTGTGAGATGCTTGAATCAACGAGGATCGAGGTCACCACCACTTAACCAGGTGATGTTGTCCATCTTTCGACTGGCGGAAAAGAAGAAGTGGTACCTGTCGACAGTTCACCTTCAAGGAGTCCGCAATGTGACAGCGGACGCTCTATCCAGGTTCACACTGATAGAGTCGGGATGGTCCCTAGATGCAGGATCATTCTCCTTCATCTTGAGTCAAGTCCCAGAACTGCAGATAGACCTCTTTGTGACGAAAGATAACAAGATGTTACCCCTTCACGTGTCCCCATACGAGGATCCCTTGGCGGAAGCAGTGGACTCGATGTCCCTCGACTGGAACAGATGGTCCAGGATTTACCTGTTCCTCCTCACAACCTTCTATTGAGGGTCCTCAACAAACTGAGATCTTTCAAGGGAGTAGCGGCAATAGGGGCTCACAAGTGGCCGAACAGCGTGTGGTTCCCTCTGGCATTGGAACTACGGCTGAAGTGTCTACCGTTACCAGATCCAGTTCTGACCCAGCGAGTTCAGAAGTCGACTGTCTGCGCTTCATCACAGAAAACCCGGAACCTGAAGCTCATGATTTTCTCTCCCTAGCGGTGAGAAAACGTTTCGGGATTTCGAAAGACAGTATAGACTTCCTAGAGGAATATAAGTGCAAATCCACTAGAAGGCAATATGAGTCATCATGGAGAAAGTGGGTGGCCTTTGTCAAGGCGAAGAATCCGCAAAAGATCTCGACGGACTTCTGCTTATCTTTTTTCATCCACCTCCATGGTCAAGGGTTAGCAGCCAACACTATATTAACGTGTAAATCTGCTTTGACAAGACCCATTTTGTATGCCTTCCAGGTCGACCTCTCTAACAATATTTTTAATAAAATTCCGAAAGCCTGTGCTAGGCTCAAACCATCAGCACCTCCGAAGCCCATTTCATGGTCTCTGGATAAAGTTCTTCATTTCGCTTCGCTGTTGAACAATGAGGAGTGTGCTTTAAAGGATTTGACCCAAAAAGTTATTTTTCTGTTTGCACTCGCTTCGGGGGCCAGGGTTAGTGAAATTGTGGCCCTCACGAGAGAGGAAGGTCGTGTTCAGTTCTTGGATGGGGGAGAACTGAACTTGTTTCCGGATCCTACGATTCTCGCCAAGAACGAGTTGCCCACCAACAGGTGGGGTCCCTGGAGAATCTGCCCTCTGAAAGAAGATGCATCTCTATGTCCAGTGGAATGCCTAAAGGTCTATCTTCGTAGAACTTCAGACTTCAGGGGTGGTCAACTATTCAGACTAAAATTTATCCCTGAAACAACTTAGGGTGAAAATCACCCATTTTATTCGCAGAGCGGATCCAGACAGTACACCCGCAGGTCACGATCCGAGGAAAGTTGCCTCATCCTTGAATTTCTTCAATAGTATGGATTTCGAACATCTTCGCTCATACACTGGCTGGAAGTCTTCCAGAGTTTTCTTTCATCACTATGCGAAGCAAGTGGAGTAACTGAAGAGGTCTGTGGTAGCAGTGGGTAGTGTCGTTAAACCTGCTGTTTAACTCTACGAGGAACAGTGTATTTAATTGGGACGATTAATTCTGGGGTGGGTGTGTAGTTACGAACTGTTCTACTAACCAAGTGTTAGGGCACGAGGGTGCCCACATTGACTGTTCCATATTTAAAGGTGAACCTAGCATAAGTGCAGACGTATGCCAAGCGTTTCCAACGCTAATGTAACTGATTAGTAATACAGACTTTTATGATTTTGATACTTCGGTATGTTAAAAGTGGCGTTATTGTTCTCTTTCAGATAAACAAGTTTTCAGTTTACTATCATGCTTATGCTTATTTTTTTGGTTATCCTCCTTTTATATATGTATAATTGTTGTTTAACCTGTTTTATTTTATTGTTTGTCAATAAACTAGTTCTTGTGAACCTTGCGTCTCCGCCTGTGTCATTTTCTTGAAATGATTTAGCATTACGTTTACTATGTATATTTATCTGGGATAATTCTAATAGATTTTTCCTTTATGCAAGCATTTTTGCATTGGTTTATGCTTTCCCCTAGCGGGAGGACTCCATGCCCTAAGGGGACGGTGGCGGATATGCAAGTTTAAATATTAAACTTAGCCGGTGAATATATAAATAGCTGACGTCTCCGACGGCCGACAGATTCCAAAAACTCGCGAGCGATCGCCATGAAGGTTGTCGGGTGTGCCCACCAGCGCCGACTATCGGCCAGATACTGCATATACTTCTCAACCAAACCAGTTCTTCTCTATCGGTGTTACAGACAACATTGGTTCCGCTCGTGCTAGACCTCGAGTTTTCTACCGAATTGGTGAAGTACTTGATTTTGGTTTTATTGCTTTCGCTGTGTTGGTTTTTTGCTTCAATAAAACTCTTGAAACCCTTTTTTGATTTTTGTTGATGAACTTGGCTTCCCTTTGGATTTTCTTTGGATTTTCATAATGGCTGACCCTTCTCCTGTCTATCGCATATGTGTGAAAGACTGTAACAAACGTCTTCCGAAAGCTTCTATCGATCCTCATACTGTTTGTGCTAATTGCCGGGGTAAATCCTGTCAATTAGGAGATCGTTGTGAGGAATGCATGGTTTTATCGGAATTCGAGTGGTTGGAGTATGAGAAATATACTCGGAAACTCGAAAGAGATAGGGTGAGGAGAAGCTCTTCTAGATCTTTAGATTTTTCCTCTTCCCATGCCCCTGAACCTAATCCTTCCCCTGTAGTGGTAGTTTCTGAACCCCCAATTGGCACTCATGAACCTTCAACGTGGTATGTTATGGGCTATTCAAGCGTTGGGTGAGAAGGTCGAAACCTTGGCATCGGACAGAAACCAGCTTATGTCCGACGTTAAGCTTTTAAAGAGTCGAAGTGGTAAAGTGGAAAGTCAAAGTGGTAAAGTGTAAAGTGCGACTAATGTGTTTAGTATTGCGACGGAGGGTTCGTCTGATCGTGCTTGTCGCTTACCTAGTCCGAGACCTCTTTCAAGCTCCCCTGCACCAGGGAGAAGGAATGTTGTAGGACTTAAGGGAGTGAGAGGTGTAAACCAGTCGTTCAGACGTTCCCTCAAAGGTATCAGACGTTGCTCCTCAAGCTCGTCCTTACCATAAGATGGGAGAAACTAAATTCTCCTCATCTTCCGATGATTTGCCGCATAAGAAACCTTGGCATAAGGTTTCAAGACCCTTAAAGCGCAAGTCAGTCCCTTCAGGACAGGTCCAGCGTCCTGGCTGTAGTCATTGGGACAGCTCTGACCGTATAACAGTCATCGGATGGCTGTTCACCTGTTGAGCGTAAACGTGACGCTGGGTCCGAGGGTCTCATTCGGTGCGATGATTTGCATGCACAGACGTTGCCGACGTCACGGCCCGTTTCGACTCCCGTTGACCCGAAGTGGAGTGTCTTACAAGACATGCAGTTGAAACTTTCATCTTTAACGGAGGTTTATGAGCATGACCAGGTTCGTAAAGATCCTTTGCTTGCGGGTCGCCAGTCCGACAAGCGTGACTCAGGTCTTCAACCGCCTAAGCGAGATTTGTCTCGTCATTTTGACGTTAGCGCTAAGGTTATCAATGCTGTTAAACGTGACTCTGATCGTGTTCCTCGTCAGTCACGTCAGTTACGTGACGTGGAACGTCATTTTCCGCAGACTCAAGGTGACGTTCAGCAACAATCACCGCAGTCTTGACGTGACGTTCGTCGGCTGACTCCGTTGTCCCGACGTGATGTCAAACGTCAGTCGACAAAGTCTGTTGTTGTTTGTCAGCCTCAAGACTTTCAGTCTTTGCAGTCTCGACGTGACGTCGTTACCTCTGCTTTTGCTGCGGCCCCGTCGCATATTGATATAGCCTGTCAATCGTTGCCTCCTCGGCATGCTTCTCCGTGTCGCGAGACTTTGCCGTTGTCAGATGATGTTCCTTCTTATGAGGAAGTTGTTGATCCCCTTCCTGCTGATGTTCCTTTGGGGACTCTTTCGGATGGAGAGGAGCCTAGGGTTGCTCAGCCATCCCTTGACTTTAAGAAGATAATGCTTATCTTTAAGGATCTGTTTCCCGATCATTTTGTTTCTGCTGCTCCTCGTTCACCTCCATCTGAGTTCACGCTGGGCCTGACTTCTTCGACTCCGTCGTTCACGAAGTTGGTGCTCTCTCGCTCTTCGAAGAGAGCTTTGCGTTTGTTGGGAGACTGGTTAATGTCCAGGAGGAATTTGGGGAAGTTCGCTTTTGCCTTTCCCCCTTTCAAATTGGCTTCTCGTGCGAGCGTCTGGTATGACACGGGAGAAGTTCTCGGCTTGGGGGTGCCTGCCTCTGCCCAGGGAGACTTTTCAAGCCTTGTAGACTCTCCTCGTCGTCTGGCCATGAGACGCTCGAAGGTTTGCTGGTCCTCTACAGATCTGGATCATCTCCTCAAAGGAATTTTCCGTGCATTTGAGGTTTTCAATTTTTTGGATTGGTCCCTGGGAGCCTTGAGTAGGAAGATCTCGTCAGCGGACTGAGATGTCTCTATTCAGATAATGTCGTGCATGGACAAGGCAATAAGGGATGGCTCTAATGAACTTGCTGCTACATTCACAGCAGGGGTTCTTAAGAAGAGAGAGACTCTGTGTTCTTTTCTGTCTGTAGGTGTCACTCCTTGTCAGAGGTCAGAACTTCTCTTTGCGCCATTGTCTTCTGCCTTGTTCCCGCAACAGCTTATTAGAGATATTGCTGCGTCTCTTCTACAGAAGGACACTCATGATTTAATGGCCACGTCTGCTCGTAAGGCTGTACCTTCGTCTTTTCATGTCAGCAGACCTAAATTTGACACGCCAGCGACAAGGTTTATCCCGCCTTTTCGTGGCAGAGCTCCCAGTAGGGGAGGCTCTCATGCCGATAGCAAGCGAGGCAAGAAGAGAGGATCTACATCCTCCCGTGGCAGAGTCTGACTGCCCACGTCCTCTGACAGCAGTAGGTGCCAGATTGACCAACTTCTGGCAGGCCTGGGAGAAGAGGGGTGCAGACCGGGAGTCTGTTTTGTTGCTGAAGGAGGGTTACAAAATTCCTTTTGTACGGAGACCTCCTCTGGTAAAAGATCCGATAGACCTCTCTCCCAGGTATCGAGAGGAGACAAAGAGACAGGCGTTACATCTTCAGGTGTCTCTGTTGTTAGAAAAGGGGGCGGTGGTGAAAGTCTCGGACCTTCAATCCCCAGGTTTTTACAACCGTCTCTTCCTGGTTCCGAAGAACACAGGAGGTTGGAGGCCAGTGCTGGATGTCAGTGCTCTCAACGTGTTTGTTGTAAAAACAAAGTTCACGATGGAGACCACCAAATCCGTTTTGGCAGCAGTCAGAGAGGGCGACTGGATGGTCTCTCTCGACTTGCAGGATGCGTACTTCCACATTCCGATACATCCAGACTCTCAACATTATCTGAGGTTTGTGTACAGGAATGTGGTGTATCAATTCCGAGCACTGTGCTTCGGCCTCAGCCTTGCTCCTCTTGTTTTTACGAGGCTCATGCGAAATATAGCGAAGTTCCTACATTTATCGGGGATCAGAGCCTCCCTGTATTTGGACGACTGGTTACTCAAAGCGTCGTCCCGTCATCGCTGTCTGCAGGACCTACAGTGGACTTTGGATCTTGCGAAAGAGTTGGGCCTCTTGGTGAACATGGAGAAGTCACAGCTGACTCCCTCCCAGACGATTCTCTATTTGGGGATGGAGATACAGAGTCGAGTTTTTCGGGCTTTTCTGTCTGCCAACAGGATCGAGCAGGCTTTGCTCAAAGTCCGTCTTGTGCAAGAGAAAAACCGTTACTCTGTGAGAGACTGGATGAGCCTCCTGGGGACGCTTTCGTCTCTGGAACAGTTTATCTCTCTAGGGAGACTCAACCTGCTCCCTCTCCAGTTCCACCTAGGCTCCCATTGGAACAAGGAGAAGACTTTAGAGATGGTCTTGATTCCAATCTCCGATCCAGTCAAGACTTGCCTAGCTTGGTGGGACAGCAATATAAGACTTCGGGAAGGTCTTTCTCTGGCAGTCAAGAACCCAAACCATGTGTTGTTTTCAGACGCATCGGATTTGGGTTTGGGGGGCGACTCTGGACAATCTGGAATGCTCGGGTCTTTGGTCCGCAGACCAGAGGAGCCTTCACATAAACTGCAAGGAGCTGTTAGCAGTCCATCTAGCACTAAGGAGTTTTGAGAGTCTGATTCGAAACAAGGTGGTGGAGGTGAATGCAGACAATACCACGGCCTTGGCTTACATCTTGAAGCAAGGAGGCACTCACTACCGCGCTCTTTTCGTCATTGCAAGGGACCTTCTCATTTGGTCAAAAGATCGAAACATCTCGCTTTTGACGAGGTTCGTCCAAGGGAATTTGAATGTCTTGGCGGACTGTCTCAGTCGAAGAGGTCAGGTGATTTGTACGGAGTGGACGCTCCACAAGGATGTGTGCGAGAGACTTTGGATGACTTGGGGTTAACCCACCATCGATCTCTTTGCGACCTCGTTGACAAAAAGGCTCCCGACTTATTGCTCTCCGGTCCCAGATCCAGAGGCGGCCCACATAGATGCCTTTCTTCTGGACTGGTCTCACCTGGACGTTTATGCCTTTCCACCTTTCAAGATCCTAAACAAGGTGCTGCAGAAGTTCGCCTCTCACGAAGGGACCAGGTTGACGTTGGTTGCTCCCCTCTGGTCCGCAAGAGAGTGGTTCACAGAGGTACTTCTATGGCTGGTAGACGTTCCAAGGAGTCTACCTTTGCGGATGGATCTCTTATGACAGCCTCACGTAAAGAGACTTCCTCCCCGCGCTTCGTCTAACTGCCTTCAGACTATCGAAAGACCCTCTAGAGCTCGAGGGTTTTCAAAGGAGGCAGGTAGAGCGATCGCGAGGGCTAGAAGATCCTCTACCATCAAGATCTACCAGTCGAAATGGGAGGTATTTAGAGACTGGTGCAAGTCCTCCTCTATTTCCTCTTCCAGTGCCTCTGTAGCGCAGATTGCGAATTTTCTGCTTTATCTGAGAAACGGTCGCTCCCTCTCTGCATCCACCATTAAAGGCTACAGAAGCATGTTAGCTTCTGTTTTCAGGCATAGAGGTTTGGATCTTTCGAATAACAAAGATCTCCAAGACCTGCTTAAGTCTTTCGAGACTTCTAAGGAGCGTCATATTTCAACTCCTGCTTGGAACTTGGACGTGGTCCTACAGTTCCTTATGTCAAACAAGTTTGAACCGTTAAATTCAGCCTCCCAGAAGGATCTTACCCTTAACACTTTTTTTGGTGAGCTTGGCTTCGGCTAAAAGGGTTAGTGAGTTACATGCTTTTAGCAAGAACATCGGCTTCTCAGCTAATAAAGCAGTATGTTCTCTTCAACTTGGTTTTTTGGCCAAGAATGAACTTCCGTCTCGTCCATGGCCTAAATCTTTTGAAATCCCTAGTCTTTCTGAGATTGTAGGTAATGAAGTTGAAAGAGTGCTGTGCCCTGTTAGAGCTCTTAAATTTTATTTATCTAGAACTAAACCACTACGAGGTTGTTCAGAGGCTTTATGGTGCTCCGTTAAAAAGCCCTCTTTGCCCATGTCTAAGAATGTGTTGTCTTATTTTATTAGACTTTTAATTTGGGAGGCACATTCTCATTTAAGTGAGAAGGATCGTAATTTGCTTAAAGTCAAGGCTCATGAAGTTAGAGCGATAGCAACTTCGGTAGCATTTAAGCAAAATAGATCCTTTAAAAGTATTATGGACGCGACCTTTTGGAGAAGCAAGTCGGTGTTCGCTTCATATTACTTGAAAGATGTCCAGACTCTTTATGAGGACTGCTACACACTGGGACCATTCGTAGCAGCGAGTGCAGTAGTGGGTGAAGGTTCTACCACTACATTCCCTTAATCCCAATATCCTTTTAATCTACTCTTGAAATTTTTAATCTTGTTTTGGGTTGTACGGGAGACTAAGAAGTCTTTCGCAATCTTTTTGATTGGGCGGGTGGTCAAAATATTGTTTCTTGAGAGTGCCCAGATTAAGGGTATTGATGAGGTTCTGTTATAGGGGTGTTCACCCTGGATATAGCAGCTCCTGGGAGTCTTTCAGCATCCTAAGAGGATCGCTGGGCTTCGTGAGGATAGCGGACTAATGAGGCAGAGTAATCATCAGAGTCAGCTTCCTTACCAGGTACCTATACTTAAGTTTGTTTTTTGAATATTTGTCAAAAACTCTTGAGCATATACGCCTTTATTGTTTTAATACTGGTCTCTACCCACCACCATGGGTGTGAATCAGCTATTTATATATTCACCGGCTAAGTTTAATATTTAAAAGTGATGTTTTCATTATAAAATAAATTTTTTAATATACTTACCCGGTGAATATATAATATTAAAGGCCCTCCCTTCCTCCCCGATAGAGACCCTACGGACTGAGAAGAACTGGTTTGGTTGAGAAGTATATGCGGTATCTGGCCGATAGTCGGCGCTGGTGGGCACACCCGACAACCTTCATGGCGATCGCTCGCGAGTTTTTGGAATATGTCGGCCGGCGCAGACGTCAGCTATTTATATATTCACCGGGTAAGTATATTCAAAAATTTATTTTATAATGAAAATATAATTTTTCCTCCTACCCAGATATACAGTAAACTTTTGTCCATTCCAGTAATCGAACAGGGAACTGGTCGATATTTCTTATTGACTCAATGGTTCTTTACAAACTATGCTTTACATGATATAGGGTGAGACCACTATATTGGCTTGTCTGTTATTTATACATAGGTATATGTACTCTTCGAGACTTTTCCAGAGTCTAGTATGACTCTTCCCTGTAGGGGGCAGGAAGCACTAACATGGTCTATGGTTAGATGAAAAGATGTATGACGGTAACATCTTAGGTCTCTAGGTCTAGTTGGCTGGGAAATACCTTCGGGGAGTACGGCACGTTTTGAGAATCCATAGATACAGTAATGCTCTGTTATACTTCCATCAGAACGACATGGCTTGAGCCCAAAAAAACGGATTTTGAGCGAAGCGAAAAATCTATTTTTGGGTGAGATGGCCATGTCGTCCTGATGGATCCGCCCTTCCCTTTTCCTCTAAAAACGGCTGTAGGTCCCCTCCCTACATACAGTATCTGTAGCACCTCGTGTATCGCTACAAGGAATACAGATAGCGCCGTGAGCGGCGCAATGCACGCTTACGAAACGGGAGAGGAGAGATACCTTGCGAGCGGCTCTCCTTTCTTTCTCGTTTTTCGTTTTCTTGCCAATTGACCCCTTCGAAGTGTTAACTCTGTTCGGGGTGCAGATTGCTATGTGGCGTGTCAAGAATACATCCTCTGATATTTCGCGATATCCCTGGTTCTTTTATTAGGGATATTCGCTCCAGGAGTTAGAATTCTGGGTACCTTAAGGTAAATTCTCTGGGAATATCGCCGTAGTTATATATACCCAAGGAAGCTACCCTTTAGGAACTTCCATCAGGACGACATGGCCATCTCACCCAAAAATAGATTTTTCGTTTCGCTCAAAATCCGTTTTTTGGGCTCAGGCCATGTCGTCCTGATGGAAGGTTCCTTTAAGTAGCTTCCTAGGGTATATTTGACTACAGTGATATTCCTAGAGAATTTAACCTAAGGTCTTCAGAATTCTAACTCCTGGCGCGAATATCCTTAAAGTTTCCTTTTAGGTGCATAATATCAGGGGACGTATTCTTGACACGGCACATAGCAATCTGCTCCCCGCATAGTGTTTATGCTTCGAGGGGGAAAAGTTGCAAAATAAAAGAGGAGCCGTTAATAAGGTTCCCTTCTTACGTTACTGTTTGAGTACACAGATGGTGCCATAATCGCCGCCATCTTTATTCCTTTTTCTGTAGCAATATCGCTTGGTGGTTTTCCCAGTGCTCTCTTGTGATTTTGGATTTATTATGCAATTTCCAGCCTCTTTTGCCTCTGGGAAGTTGAGTATTTACTTCTTATGCTGTATAAATATAGCTCTCGCCGTAAAGTAAAAATTTGAATCGAATTAAACATTTTTTGGCAGAGCAATTTCGGCGCTGTCGTTCGTAACGCACAAGTTATTTAGTTAGCCAGAACGACTTTCCCGGTATAATAGCTTAAATAATGATTTAGCTATTTAGTCTTCATTTCTAGGAATTGATTATATTATGCCGATAGTATTCATTTAGTTCAGCGAATTAGGTAGCCGATCTTGTTTACGCTAGGCTTCCTAGCCTAGGCGTTTTAGTTTACTCTTGCATGATATGATAAGTGTTCCTGGTGTTAATAAAATTTAAATGAATATACTGTATTAGGCAAATTATACATGTAAGATATATTGATTGCATATAAAATTTTCCTCTTCCAGGATAGTATACGAGAGAGCTTCGATGAGTTAGGTAGTTGATCTCACTGTCACTTTAGGCTAGTAGCCTATGGGCTTTAGTATATTTTCATACAATCTCCCCGGTTACCCTCATATATAGGGTAATCCCTCCTTCCCTCTGAGTGTAGCCTAAGATTACAATCCTAGTTAGTCTTGCCTTGAGTTGTCATTCAGGCAAGACTAGGCTAGGGTTCTTCTGCCCTTTCCCCTAGTTACAGATGGTAAGCTTTGGGTTTAGGTCAGAACCTCAGAGTATATGTCGTGTGCCGGCAGCTGGTTGACAGGGTGAATGTATTCCCCTGTCGGGCTTTGGTTGTTGGCATAGGAGGCTTAGCCTCCCTAGACTGCACTTGAAGGCGTCATGTGATCCCCCTTCTCCCTGCGGTTTAGTCGACTAGTCCTGGGCTTGCAGACCCTAGGCTGCAGAATAGAGAATTTCTGCTGCCTAGGATGGCGCCGGCACTGGAACTCTGTTTCTATATTAAGGGTGGTGGCTAGATGATGCCGGCCCCCTTACTGTATTGGCAGACCCTAGGCTGGGGAATGAATTCTCTGACGACCTAGGATGGCGCCGATTCTGTGGTAGGACCGGCATACTGCCAGCTCCTCTCACACCTTATACAGGACCCTTTCCCCTCCCCATTCTGTCCTTTAGTGATGGCCTAGCCATCACATCCCTTTGGCCGTCGTCCTAGAATCTCACCGCTTGCCGGCGGGTTATAGGGCTGGCTTGGACTTCTGCTTGTATGGCCTAGTTGTTCAGCTTCCCTATCGGACAGAGTGCTCCGGGATAGCTGTGTCGGCAGGACCAGCTGCCGGCAGAAGATCCATTGACTTTGGAGTGTTCTTCAGTCCTCCCTTGGGCTGCCATTCACATCCTATGTCCGGCAGGGACCGGAAATAGAGGTGGATGGGTGGAAGCTTGATTATCTTATATTCTCCCCTTCCATTAGAACATTCATTCCGTAGGAAGGAAGTGAGACAGTGCTCTTACATAACCCTTCACTCCTTGCTTTCTCTCTCTCTCTTGGCTAGTGCCGCCAGATACTAACCTAACTGGCGGCTGCCGGCCACTAACCTAGCCGACGCATTGCCGGCTAGACTTGTGGACTGACAGCCAATGATTTACTGACATAACTGACTTAGCCGGCAAGAGCCGGCCGAGTTCAGTCTATCGGCAATTACCCTGACACATAGAATGCTGTGCCCTCTTAATGAGAGAATGCCTTGATGAAGTCATTGAGCTTCAGCACGGCATTTCATTCCCGTGCTGAATCTTGGTGACGGGCAAGAGGGCTCTCGAACTTCGGGAAATTGCTCCCCCAGTTCGAATCTAAATTTCTCTCTTTCATCTTTTTCTTCTGCTTAATATTACTTCGACCTTCTCTTAATTTTATCAACTTTCTTTCATCTTGCTGTCCTATCTCTATGATTATTATTTTTCTTAGTTATATATATATGTAGATGTATGCATATATATATATATTTATTTATTGTATTTGTTCATTTATTTATTTATTTTTTTTTTCTATTTTATTTAAATGGCGTGGATATTTCCACATTCGTTATTACTGCCTGCTTAGATGAATGGGAGAAGGGATCACGGTTGGGAGGTATTCGCATTCAAAGCTATATATGAGAGTATTGGATGATCTCAGCCATCCCAAAGATGGTTTGGACCTTTTTGGCGGAACTACTCTCAAGGGTTGGGTCATCGGAATCCAGGGGGATCCAATCCTTGAGGTGGGACTCTTGGCTTTTGGCCGGAAGCCCATCATTACAGATATGGGGAGGATGATTCCATATTACTTTGGTCTCAGTCCTAACAGGCGGGTTTAGCTTACACCTGTGCCTCTATATCTGTTTTGATGCTATCCTTCGGGTAGGGTATGGAGTGGACCATCGGGGAAATATACTCTCATTGTGCCGATAGTGGAGAATGCAAATTTCCTTTCCAACGTATGATACTTTCTTATAATTCTCAAGCAGGTACCCCAACAAAACAACAAAAAACCTGAAAATCCCATCCTTAAATATGGACCCTTCAAATACTGACTCCCCATCCCCTGGATTTGCTGACTCCCCCCCGGCACTGTTGACGACTTCTGCTACTGTAATTAAGGAAAACTCTGTTGACGACCTTCGAACTAAAAAGGACCACTCTACTGATGTTAAAAAATCTAACAATTTGGGTAACACAGGGAAACTACGATTCCTTCATGTTTCCCAAATCCCATTAGAGACAAATTATGATGATATATATAGAGCATTTGAGTGCTATGGATTGATAAAGGAAATAAGGATGAGACTTGGAGATGAAAAATGGGACTCTTGGATATCTTTTGAAAGTCACGATGAGGCGTTTAATGCCATAAGTAATATTAGTAGTATCAAAATTAACGAATTGAACATCATGGGAGCTCTTTGTGATAAGGTCCCAAAGGAATTGGATGTGTACAAACCTGCTGATTGGTTTGAAAAAGATAGAAATGTACCCATGCCTTCACAGAGAAAACCCAAACCACCAATGTGGCTCTTAGCTGAACCTAAAGGGATAATAGGGAATTATTTTAAGATATGTAAGTTTATCCAAAAAAAAGTAGGAACCATAGCACCTGGAGATATATCTCGTTTTGGGAAGAACAGTTATCTCATCCATGCCAAATCTTCGACTCAGTCTGCAATACTGTCTAACTTACAGACAGGCAGTGATGAAATTACATTGGAAATGAAACCTCATCTTAATTTTAGTTATGGAAGGGGAGTGGTCTTTAATAAGGACCTATACGAATTTACAGAGGAGGAGATACTTTCTATGTGTCCATTAAATGTATGGAAAGTGCATAAGATTCCTGGAACTTCAATGATTATACTCACTTTCCAGGATGCTGATGTACCTTTCCATATTTTTATTGAAAATGAAAGGATTAAAGTTCGGCCTTTCAAACAAAAGCCCCTGCAATGTTTTAATTGTTTTAAATTTGGACACCCATCCAAAGTTTGTAAAAATGGAAAATTGTGTGGTATTTGCTCCAAAACTTATCATGGAGAATGTACACTTGAGGCCAGGTGTTCAAATTGCAATTTGAATCATAAATCAACTGATAGGAGATGCGAACTGTATAAGTTGGAGGAAGCTGCCCTAAACAAATCAAGTTTAGAACACATAAGTGTGGGACATGCAAAAAGATTGTTGAATAAATCAACCAGCTATGCAAAGGCCTTAAAATCAAAGGTAAATTTACCACAGGAGACAGCAACCCCACCTAGCACTGCCAGTAATCCTAAGAAAAGAAATACAACCTCTGATAATAAAGTACTGCATGACAAGGTAATCATATCGCCTTCTGAGGCTTTGCCACAGCGTATTAAAAATGGGTCATTGCCCATTTCTGTACAGCCTTCGTCCCCCATTACCAGCAATAGTACTAACCTCTCCCAGGCCATGTCCTTGCCTGATTTGATGGAGATGCCACCTGACACCAAGTTACCAGGTGCACCTGTATTGGGGAAGGTGCAAAAACATGGTAGCTCAAAACCTACTAATCGGAAAAGAGAGAGACCTCCATCTCTCTCGCCCCCCTCCATAAGAAATATCAAAATTACGACGTCAAATAAGTATGATGATTTGTCAGTTGATATTTCTGATCTGGAAGTCAATTTAAATAAATCGGAAATTCAAGTGGAGGTCCACCAACCTCCTCAACAATCAGATCAAAAAGACAAAAAGAAAATCATAAATTCTAAACCCAATCTATCAAGACCCTCTTTAATAAAACCACCAAAAAATAGTGTTAGATCAAACACTGCTAATGGGAAGACTCCATCCAAGGGGTCTACCAAATTATAAACCATAGTTTTTTCCTCCATTTTGCAATGGAATTGTCAGGGTTTAAGGGCCAAATATGAAGAACTTAAGCTCCTTATTCATGAGCATTCCCCCATAATTATTTGTCTACAGGAGAGCAAACTTGATCATAATACCCCTTGCCCTCGCGAATACATTAGTTATAGGACACCATATGATCACCAAGTGGGGAGCCATGGCGGAAGTCTCATATACGTTCGTCGAGATGTTCCCCAAGTTTCTCTGTCTATTCGTACACCTCTGCAGGCAGTGGTTGTACAGATCGACATAGGGCGAAAATATACAATTTGTTCTCTGTACTTGCCTCCAAATGATAACATTTTGTATGACAACTTAGTGGAGGTTATTCAACAACTCCCTCAACCTTTCCTTTTACTTGGAGATTTGAATGGTAGACACCCTTTGTGGGGTGATGTTTTAGCAAACACGAGGGGAAATATCATAACATCAATTGTGGAAAATGAAGATGTGGGACTCCTTAATGCAGGAGAGCCCACACACTTTCATGTCCAGACAGGTACCTTGTCATGTATTGACCTATCAATCGTAAGCTCTAATTGCCTTCTCGACTTTGATTGGAGAACATTAGATGATTGGCATACTAGTGATCACGCACCAATCATTATAAACACCAACAATGGTCCACCTTTACAGGGATCGCCACGATGGAATCTTGACAAGGCGGACTGGGATAAATTTCGTGAACTAAGCGAAATTGAGGGGGATGCAGGACAAGTTGAAAATATCGATGATGCCATAGACTTACTGAATGGAACTCTCCATACAGCTGGAGTCAATTCAATTCCCAAAACAACAGGGTTATTCAAACGACGACCCGTCCCGTGGTGGTCTTCAGAACTAACTGCCCTCCACAGAGCCACAAGAAGATCTCTAACACGATTGCGTAGACGCAGAACTGATGAGAATTTAATTATGTACAAGAAATGTAGAGCACAGTTCCGTCGTGCCATGAAAGAAGCAAGGCGCCAGTCATGGATGTCTTTTGTTTCCTCCATTAACAGTAGGACACCACCATCTGCTGTGTGGAGGAAAGTAAAAAAGATAGCTGGCAAATTCACCCCCAACCCACCACCAGTGTTGAAGGTGAATGGCCAGTATGTAACCGAAGCAAATGATGTTAGCAATGCCCTGGCTAATCAATTTTCAAATGTATCCAGCAAGTGTGAAGGAGCCCCTGGTCACCAGTATAGGAGCACTGAAGAAAAGAAAATTTTAAATTTTGCAACAAGAAGGGAAGAGTCGTATAATTCTCCTTTCACTGAAAGAGAATTTGATTCCGCACTTGCTCATTGCAATGATACAGCCCCTGGACCCGATGGAATTCCATATGCAATGATTAAACATGTACATTTTAATACAAAGCTATTTATTTTAAGTATTATTAATAGAATATGGCATGATCATAGTTACCCAAGTGTTTGGGAACTAGCCATTATTTTAGCCTTTTTAAAACCCGGTAAAGACAAGTTTTTAGCAGCAAACTATCGTCCAATTGCATTGACATCTTGTTTATGTAAAATCATGGAGAAGATGGTCAATGCAAGGCTGGTGTGGTACCTTGAAAAGAAAGGTATTTTATCACCGATTCAATGTGGATTCCGAAAAATGCACTCGACGACTGATGTGTTGATACGACTAGAGTCTTCTATTTGTGAAGCCTTTGCTTCCAAACAGCACCATGTTACAGTATTTTTTGACCTTGAAAAGGCATATGATACCACATGGAGATATGGTATTCTTAAAACCATTCATGAATTGGGATTGAGAGGAGAGCTGCCACTATTTATTCAGGCATTTCTTTCACGTAGAGTTTTTCAAGTGAGAGTGGGGGAAACTCTATCAGAGAGTAAGTGCCAGGAAGAAGGAGTTCCTCAGGGTAGTGTGCTGAGTGTAACCCTTTTTGCACTAGCAATTAATGGGATATCCTCAGCCATTCCCCAGGATGTTCTCTCAACATTATTTGTGGATGATCTCTCAATATCATTTGCTGGCACTAAAATGGCAATGGTTGAGAGAAAAATCCAACTCTCTATTGATAAAATTATCCAGTGGGCTGACATGAATGGATTTAAGTTCTCGACAAGTAAAACTACCATTGTCCATTTTTGTCGTATCCGGGGAGTACATCCAGACCCGGATATATACATTAAAAGTCAACGGATACCATGTGCAAGAGAAGCTAAATTTTTAGGTTTGATATTTGATTGTAGGCTTACATGGGTTTCTCACTTAAAAGCATTAAAAGCTAAATGTGTTGAAGCTCTGAATATCTTAAAAGTATTATCCCATACATCATGGGGGGCAGACCGCAGTACTATTTTAAAATTATACAAGGCCTTGATTTTTTCCAAAATTAGTTATGGTTGTGAGGTATATTCCTCAGCCACCTCAAGCCGGTTAAAAATATTAGACTCGATACATCATGCAGGTATTAGATTGTCTACTGGAGCTTTTAAAACCTCGCCTATCCCAAGTCTCCTTGTTGATGCTGGAGAGTTACCTCTAGACCTTTACCGAATGTCTTCCATTCTTCGGTATTGGTTTAGATTGCAAAGACTCCCTAACTCTCTAGCCTTTCAGACTGCAAGCCTTGTAAGACACGCATCATACTTTGAGTTGCACCCAAAATCTCCTCAACCCTATGGCTTTCGGGTGAAACGATTATTAAATAGTCTGGATATAATTAGAAATAAGGTACTTCCATTCAAGGTATCATCAACGCCTCCATGGAAGTTACCAGAGATATCTTTTTGTAAATATTTTATTGGAGATAAGAAGAATATGTCAGACCTAGAAGCCAGGTCTCTTTTTAATGAACATGTTAAAGAACATAGAGGATCAACTTTTATCTATACTGATGGCTCCAAATCTGATGCTGGCGTTGGATTTGGAGTACATAGTAATGGTTTTAATTGTAGAGGTGCACTTCCTCTGACCGCTTCCATATTTACTGCCGAACTGTATGGCATATTAACCGCTATTGAGAAAATAGCATTGGAGAAGGAGGGTAATTTTACAATTTTTAGTGATGCAAGGAGTGTCCTTCAAGCTATGGAAGTTTTTAATTCTAATAACCCTCTAGTTTTAAAGATTTTAGAATGGCTTCTCATTATTGGACGGAGAGGTATAACAGTTCAATTTTGTTGGGTTCCAGCACATGTAGGTGTGTCTGGGAATGAGAAGGCAGATTCACTGGCTAAGGAGGCTGCATCCGAGTTGCTGCCAAGAAGGTATCCCATTGCCTGTAATGATTTCTTACCTGTCATCAAGAACTTGGTTTGCAATAAATGGCAACAGCAATGGGATAGTCAAGATGGCAATAAAATGCGAGAGATAACAAATGACATATCTCCTTGGAGGTATAATATGATGCCCCGAAAATGGGAGACGTCTCTTTGTCGTCTCCGTATTGGTCACACTCGGTTGACACACGAGTTTCTGCTGAAGGGCCAACACCAACCGTATTGTGATGACTGCTTAGTACCTCTAACAGTAAGGCATTTGCTGACCGAATGCCCCAATTATAACAACTTGCGGAATAGATATTTGTTTGAGGCTCGAGGTGAGGGTGGCAGGTTCATCCTTGCCAAGATTCTTGGAAATGATGTGTCCTACCATGCAAGTGGCATTTTTAGATTTATTTCAGAAGCAGGTCTTCTGAAAAATATTTAACTTTTATTACATTCAAGTTTTATGATTTTAATTGAATACTCTTTTATTTTTTATTTTATTTTATCTTTTATTTTTGTATACATAAATTAAATGTTACCGGCATCAATGACCTCAGATGTCAGGATGCCTGAAAACTTTAAATCAATCAATCAATCATAGAATGCTGTCTTGGCTAGTGTGCCGACAGTTGGCGACCCGCCGGCGTCCGATAAGCCTCCGGCAATCCGGTGGGCCACCGGCTACAAAATTTTTCAATATTATGTCAGTTGAACTGTGCCTTAGGTACTAGCCTTGCTGGCTGCATGCTGGTGACAATTACAGTATATGTATATACAGTAGCCAGTATATCTGTAGTATAGAACATACTGCAGACAGAAAACTAAGGTATGAAAGTATACAGTAGTTAAATTTTCCAACATACTCTGTGTGTCCAGGCACAGTCTATTGTTGAGACCTGGTAGGTAGAGAAAGGATTTCCCTTTCTACTTAGTGATAGATGATCAGTTATTAATGACCCTCATTATTGATCCTTTTGGAAGTTAGTGTTAGCTACACTCTTCTATCCTTATAGGCTAGATTCTTCCACCGGGCCTCCGGAGGAGGATAACCCTAAGATTAATATTGAGGGAGGTCACAGCAATTGGCTGGGCGGGAAACACATGTACGTTTCTTTCCTAATTCATTTCTGGCTTATCTGTCCTAAGCTATATGCTATAAAATAAAATGGAAAATGTTAGTAATAATATTTGTTAGTTTATCTAGTGAGATGAACTACAGTATATTCATTTTATTTTCCTCTCTTTACAGGAGGACCATGTGAAGTGCGGCAGCGTCTTCTACAACCTACGTAGCAGGGACTTCTGTGGCCACCTGGAGTGTAGGACACACTTCCAATGTTCCATCACCTAGGGGCCTCTCAAATATTGGGACCCCCCAGGTATGTACAGTGTGCAAAGACTTGGTTTATGAGGCTTTTGAGAACCCAAAGACAAAGGAGTCAAGGGATGCAGCCCAGAACAATTTGCGCAGATGGGTTCGTGGCTTCCAGAAAAATGCCACGGGCCTTACCTCCCCAACGAGCGTATGAGGGCCTATCTTTTCCCCAAAGCATCTGCGGATGCTCTCATTCCTCAGCCTCACCCTGAGATCCCTTGCATCCAGATAGCCTTGGACACAGATGTCTCGGATGCGATGAAGGACATCCATCTAGATGATGAGAGGATGTCAGAGGTGTCAGAGGACACCGAAAAGGACCTTCTAGCTGAAGGTCAAGAAGAGGAGTCTACGTTGGCTCCAGAGACGAAAGAGGATGAAGTCGAAACAGTGTCTGTTTTGTCGGTTCCTGCCCCAGAACCAGTGCCCTCTACGTCCTCCGCTCCTCCACCTGAAAAGTCGGATGACACCCTGTCTGCCATCAAAGCCATGATGGAGATCTTTCAGAAGAAGAGTGAAGAAAGGGAAGCTGCGCTAAGGAAGGAGATTCACCAGCTTGCAGCGGCCCCTGGGTCTCATAGGAGACTTAATGTCAAGGATCTTCCCTCTTGCTCCGAGGTAAACCCATGGAGGCATGCCGAGTACATGCCATTAACGAACGGAAAGATCTTCATCTCAGAAAAGCTGGGAGCTGTCCTTATCGAGGACATTGAGTTCTGGCCCAGCTTTGAGTCCTATCCTGACTGCTTTGTTCGTCTAAGGACAGAACCCGTCTCCAAGGAGGAGACAGAGCCCAAGGAGGTCATAGTGCTTGACCATACAAAGGCTCAATCTTTACTAGCCAGCAGTTTGAAGGACAGGGGCTTCACCAACTCTAAGGTGCCAGCCCTGAGTAAGAAACACCCTCCCTTTCTTGCTCCAGCAACAATGGCCTTCCCCTTTGCAGAAAAAGGGTTCAAGGCAGTGGATGCTGGGAAACCTTGCCCTACTTTGGAAGAGTGTAGGCCCCTTTCCCTAGCCCTGCCGACAGACCAGACCATAAAGACTGGAAGGATATTCAGCTCACCTTCTCAGTCGGGAAGTGCGAGGCCGATATCACTGGACGTCAGTTTAGCGAAAACCTCTCCAAGCTGTCAAGAGTTCCTCCTGCGTAGGGAGCAGAACACGAAAGAAAGGTTTGCTGCCTCTGTCCCTCCAGGTGACCCTGGAGGCAATGGCCAGTAAACTTAGGTCCCCAGATATATTCATTGTCATAGCCAAAACACACTTGGCAACCTTAACTAAATACTTTTATAGCTTTGTTAGGGCTAGAAGGGCTTTTAGAGACTTCATGTTTGCCTCGTCTGCTTTAAGACGCGGACCCAGGAAGTTGATATCTTCCAACATCTGGGGGAAAGACCTCTTTCCAAATGAAGTGGTCAAAGAAATAGTCGACAAAGCCGCCACGGAGAATAGGAATCTTCTCCAGAAGTGGGGCATGTTGGCCAAGAGGAAGTCTTCCCCGGACGAGGGTCCCCAACCGAAATGAAAGACAAAGAGGCCAAGGTTGCCTTCTCGCCCTGCTAGACAACAACAACTTCCCATGACCGCGGTACCTCAGATGATGGCACAGCCCCAACCCACCTACCAAAGAGTTCCCCAGCAGGTGGTGACTCAGTCACCAGCCTTCACTCCTGCCTATGAGAAGCAGACCACTACCTTTCGCCATAAAGGTAGGGGGTCAAACAGAGGTTCCTCTAGACGTCCCTCGAGAGGAAGAGGGGGTAGGGGAGGACGCGGTCAAGGAGGCAAGCCCTCCGGAAACCAGAAGCAAAGAATTGCTCCGGTAGGAGGAGGACTCCGTCTATTTCGTGATCGTTGTACCTTCGATCCCTGGGCCCACAGCCTAATCAAGAACGGACTGTGTTGGAGCTGGAGGACAGCTCCAACATCATTTCCTCAATTCTTCCAACATTCCACCCCCGTTCTGGAAGAATACACCCGAGAACTCTTGAGCAAATGGGTGATAAGGAAGGCAAAGTCCATCAAACTCTGGATTTGTCGCCACTCAGCAAGTTCATAAAAAACGACAAGTTCAAGATGCTGACCCTTTAACACATAAGGGCCCTGCTTCCCAAAAGGGCATACACAGTCTCCATAGACATGGCAGATGCCTATTGGCACATTCCGATGAATCGCCAATTCTCCTCCTACCTAGGATTCAGGCTACAAAAATGAAAGTACGCTTTCAGAGCCATGCCCTACGGACTAAACATAGCCCCAAGGATCTTCACGAAGCTTGCAGAAGCAGTTGTTCAACAACTATGCCTACAAGGTGTTCAGGTAATATCTTACCTGGACGACTGGCCGGTGTGGGCAGCATCTGAGACGAAATGCATGCAAGCATCCAAGAAAGTGATCCAGTTCCTGGAACATCTGGGATTCAAGATCAACACCAAAAAGTCTCGACTGTCTCCAGCTCAGAAGTTTCAATGGCTAGGTATACATTGGAACTTGCAGTCACATCACCTCTCCATTCCATTAAAGAAGGGGAGAGAGATAGCGGGATCTGTCAAGAGACTACTAGAATCCAACAGGATTTCAAGACGCCAACAGGAGAGAGTGCTGGGCTCCCTCCAATTTGCATCAGTGACAAACCCAGTGCTAAGAGCACAGCTAAAAGATGAATCAGGAGTCTGGAGAAGATACGCATCAAACGCTCAAAGAGATCTAAGAAGACCAATACCGATCCGACTTCGATCACTTCTCAAGCCATGGTCGGAGGCAAAAAATTTGAAGAGATCAACACCTCTGCAGCCGTCTCCACCCTCAGTCATCATCCACACGGACGCATCATTGGAAGGATGGGGAGGTCACTCTCATCATCGGAAAGTTCAAGGAACTTGATCCTCTCTATTCAAGACCTTCCACATCAACATTTTGGAGGCCATGGCAGTCTTCCTTATGTTGAAGAAATTATCCCCTCTCTCTTCAGTCCACATAAGACTGATTGTGGACAGCGAGGTGGTAATGAGATGTCTGAATCGTCAAGGCTGGAGATCACCTCAACTCAACCAAGTAATGTTGGCCATCATCCTCTTGGCGGAGAAGAAGAGATGGCACTTATCAGCAGTTCACCTTCATGGGTTCCGCAATGTGACGGCGGACGCTCTATCCAGGCTAACCCCGATAGAGTCAAAATGGTCCCTAGATGCAAGATCATTCTCCTTCATCTTACATCAAGTCCCAGAACTGCAGATCAACCTCTTCATGACGAGCGACAACAAGAAACTTACTTGATACGTGGCCCCATACGAGGACCCTCTAGCGGAAGTAGTGGACGCCATGTCCCTCGACTGGAACAATTGGAGCAGGAGTTATCTGTTCACTCCATACAACCTGCTAATGAAGATCCTCAACAAGCTGAGATCTTTTCAAGGAACAGCAGCCCTAGTGGCTCCCAAGTGGCCCCGGAGCAACTGGTTCCCTCTAATATTAGAATTGCATCCGAGGCTGATTCCCCTGCCGTACCCAGTTCTGTCGCAACAAGTACAGTACAGAAGTTGACTGTCTTTGCTTCATTACAGAAATCCCAAAACCTTCATCTCATGATTTTCTCTCCCTAGCAGTAAGAAAGAGGTTTGTATCTCAAAAGAGAGTATTAGAGGAATATAAGTCTAAATCTACCAGAAGGCAATATGAGTCATCTTGGAAGAAATGGGTAGTCTTTGTCAAGGCAAAGAAACCAAAGGAAATCTCAACAGATTTCTGCTTATCTTCCTTCATTTACCTTCATGAACAAGGTTTAGTAGCCAACACAATATCTACTTATAAATCTACCTTGACTAGACCCTTGCTTTGCGCTTTCCAAGTAGACTTTTCTAATAAAATTTTTAACAAAATCCCTAAGGCCTGTGCTAGGCTTAGGCTGGCAGCACCTCCAAGGCCCATTTCATGGTCTTTGAATAAGGCTCTACATTTAGCTTCAAGTTTGAATAACGAAAATTGCTCTCTGAAAGATTTGAGTTAGTGAGATAGTGGACCTTTCTAGGGAGGAGGGCCATATCCATTTTACTGAAACGGGAGAACTGAATCACTTTCCCGACCCAACGTTTCTTGCCAAGAACGAGCTACCCACCAAGAGGTGGGGTCCCTGGAGAATCTGCCCTCTGAAGGAAGATGTCTCGCTGTGTCCAGTAGAGGTCTATCTTCGTAGAACTTCAGACTTCAGGGGAGGACATCTCTTCAAAAGCGAAACATCGGGCTCAAACTTATCCCTGAAACAACTAAGGGCAAAGATCACCTACTTTATTCGCAGAGCAGATCCTGACTACACCCGCAGGTCATGATCCTAGGAAATTTGCTTCATCGTTAAACTTTTTCCAGCTTATGAATTTCGAGAGCCTTCACTCGTTTACTGGATGGAAGTCATCCAGAGTGTTTTTCAAGCACTACGCGAAGCAAGTGCAAGAATTAAAGAAATACGTGGTGGCGGCAGGTAGTGTACTAAAACCTGTCGCTTAGTGCTGCGAGGAACAGTGAATTATTTGGGACTATAATTCTAGAGGGTGTACATGTTGGCATATTATGGTGCAACATGGTAAGTGAGATGTCATCAAGGTGACATTATGGTCTGTTCCAGTGTATATAGGTGAAGAAACATAGACTTAACACTTGTGCCGTGTGTTTTTACAGAAGTGTAAATAAACAGACTTCTCAGAAAGACATTAGAAAATTATTAAAAATTCTCTAATGAGTGGCATAAAATTTTATTTTCATGTAAAAAAAGTATTTCTGATTTGATTTTGTTTGATCTATGTTTGTAAATTCTATTTCACTTGCAATTTTTACATTAATATGAAATGTATGCTGAATTTTGGTTTATTGTCTGACAATAAATGTCTAATGGTTTTGTGCGTCTTATTTCGCCCTAAACATGTATAAAATGCTATATAAATAAAGTTATGTCTGAGCATTACTTTTATTCCTTACTATTCTGCATAATTACAGTGAACAAATATAGTAAATTTGTTCTTATACGTAAACAAACCTTTTCTGGCCAGGCTTACCTTGTTCTGATACAGATAGAAATGTGTCTGCTGTGGTATACAGCTAAGCTGATATACCTTGGATGCTATGGTGGCTTACATGTACCCATGTAGGGTTTATAAATACAAACTTTGGCTTAAGGCATACAGTGAGACCTGTACGCCCTTTTGGTTACTAGGTTGATCATATGAAATATGCAAACTTCGAGACTTTTTCCCGAGTCTGGCATAATTCTTCCCTGTTGGGGGCAGGAAGCACTAACGTGGTTCATAATTAGAAGTAATGACATATAACGGTAATGTCATAGGTCTCTAAGGTCTAAATGACCAAAGAAATATTTTCTTGATGTTTAAGGTACAACTGGGAAATCCACGGATACATTAATGCTCTGGTAAATTTCCATCAGGACGACATGGCCTGATCCCAAAAAACGGATGTTGAGTGAAGCGAAAAATCTATTTTTGGGTGAGATAGCCATGTCGTCCTGATGGACCCGTCCTCCTTTCATGAAAGGCCTTGGCAGGGTCCCTCCCAATAATACTGTATCTATAAGTACCGGCTTAATGCTACAAGGAATAAAGATGGCGGCGATTATGGCGCCATCTGTGTACTCAAACAGTAACGGAGAAAGGGAACCTTATTGACGGTTTCTCTTTTATTTTGCCACTTTTCCCCCCTCGAAGCGTAAACGCTATGCGGGGTGCAGATTGCTATGTGGAGTGTCAAGAATACTTCCCCTGATATTATGCAATATCCTAAAAGGAAACTTTAAGGATATTCGCGCCAGGAGTTAGAATTCTGGAGACCTTAAGTTAAATTCTCTGGGAATATCAGTGTATATCCCCTTGGAAGCTACTTAAAGGAACCTTCCTTCAGGACGACATGGTTATCTCACCCAAAAATAGACTTTTCGCTTCGCTCAAAATCCGTTTTATAATTTATCATTTGTTTTTAAATGTGTACTGTATTCAGTTACTTACTTGAATTAAAATACTAGGCAAAAATATGTCAGTCCTTTATACTGCTCAGATTGTGTTTTTAACTAATGTTTTTCTTTCTTATGCTGAAGGTAATTGTACCATGATTATAAGAAGCAAGTTGAATTACATATTGTTTCATTTTATCATAGAATATGCTTTAACTAATTGTATTTATTAGTAGCTAGTTGATTTACAATGTATTCTTTCAAATTTTGTTTGTTCCGTAACTGGAATACAAACCACGCTATTTAATAAGGGTATTACTTACGGAGTAGCTGAAATGACGAGCCATTAATTTTTAACGAGGGTTTACTACCCACACCGCTAGTTAGGCGGGGTAGGGGAGAGTAGCTTGCTACCTCCCCCTCTCACACCTGTGCTTGAGCACACTTTGCTCTCGGCTCGGATGGTGGTCGGACGTGTCCGCTCTCATCCTCGCCGTCATTTGGCAGCCATATTATTGCTTTTGTCTTTTCTTTTACTAGTTCTATATATGTGAAGTTGGCCTCTACGATCATGCCCTGGGTTTCCCGACCGTCTCTGTGGAACATTCATGTCGGCGGTCGAGACTAATCCTCACGCCCTTTGTCCTTCTTGTGGCGGCCAACTGTGTGATAGCAACAACAGGTGTAGTGAGTGTAGGGAGTGGTCTACCTCCCAGTGAAAGAGGTTTTCGCGACAACGGAAGAAGAAGTCCAAATGGGATATTTCTCCTTCGAAGGTTTCTTTGAAAGGAGAAAATCCCATGGCCTTTTCTTCCGTTGCCCAAACCTCCTCCGAAGCTCCCACTCGGTCGGTCTCTTTCGAGAGACTGTCGAGTGGTAGCGTAGACCGATGTACTGTATTGTTTACCAACCTCGGGACTCGAGAGATAACGTTGCATCCTCTAGCGAAGCAGCTCCACCTCTCCCTCCGGGGGAGGATATGTCACTAATCTCCTTATTTCAGGTTTGGTCTTCCTTGGGGCTTATGGGTTCGCCTTCCAAGGAGGTTTTGATGCTGTTTTTGGACGCTTCAAAAAAAGGGTGGGGGGCCCACATGCTGCACCACACGACCTCAGGCCTCTGGTCAGAGTCAGAAAAATACCTCCACAGAAATCTCCTAGAGATGAAGGCCGTCTTTCTGGCCCTTCAACAGTTCCAACAGTACCTAGCAAGTCACTCTGTGCTGGTGATGAGCGACAACACCACAGTAGTGGCCTACATCAACAAACAAGGAGGTACTTTTTCGCATCAACTATCCCCTCTAGCAGTTGAGATACTGAGATGGGCTGAAATCCACTCGATACCACTATCGGCACGCTTCATCCCGGGCAAAAGGAATGTGCTCTCCGACAACCTGAGCAGAGCATCTCAGATAATGAGTACCGAGTGGTCTTTGGATCATCTAGTAGCCAACAAAGTCCTGACTTTGTGCAGTTCTCCGACTGTGGACCTCTTCGCAACGGCCCTGAACTTCAGGCTCCCGCTATACTGTTCCCCAGTCCCAGACCCCAAGGCTCTCTGGCAAGATGCTTTCCAACAACGGTGGGACAGCATCGACTTTTACGCCTTCCCCCGTTCTGTCTGATGAGGAGGGTACTCAACTAGACCAGAACATTGGTCAATCTTTCAATGACCCTCATAGCTCCGCTATGGCATCACGCAGAATAGTTTCCGGACCTTCTGCAACTCCTAGCGGAGCCGCCAAGAGAACTCCCTCCACGACACAATCTACTAAAACAACCACATGCCAACATCTACCACAGAGCCGTAGGTTCACTACGGCTTCACGCCTGGAGACTATCCAGCATCTCTTCTCTGAGAGAGGATTTTTGCAACAAGTTGCGATCAGGACACCTGCAAAAGTCTTCAGCAGCAATCTACCAGGCAAAGTGGTAAGTCTTTTGTGGTTAATGTCGTGGAAGGGGTATCTTTCCACTCGATGCCACTATTCCAACAATAACGGAGTTCCTCGTATATTTGTGTGAAGAAATGCGCCTTTCAGTCTTGGCAGTGAAAGGTTATCGCTCAGCCTCAAGTCTCGCCTTCGGGCTGAAAGGAATGGACATTTCCTCATCGCTAGAACTTTCTCTACTCATACGTAGTTATGAACTTACCTGCCCTCAGTCGGAAGTGAGACCTCCCCCATGGAACATGGTTCGAGTTCTCAGGTCTCTTAAGATACCTCCCTATGAACCATTACACCAGGCATCAGATTGCCACCTAACCTGGAAGACGGTATTCCTGCTAGCTTTGGCCTCGGCCAAGCAAGTCAGCGAACTTCATGGTCTCTCGTATGACATTGCCCATTCAAGGGGATGAGATTGGGGAGAGGTAAAGTTCAGCTTCGTCCCTGAGTTTATTGCTAAGACTCAGAATCCAGGAGTGCCGGATTCTCGATTCGACTCCTTCTGGATTTTTAGTCTCCGTACTGTAACAGATGACCCAGACCATCTCTTACTATGCCCAGTAAGGAGCTTAAGGCTGTACCTCAAAAGAACAGCCGCTGCCCGTTCTCGTGTGCCAGCACTATTCGTCAGCACAGGAAGGACTAAGAGGAGGGTCTTCAAGAACACCATCTCTGCATGGATTCGCAGGGTCATTGACCTGGCACTGAATCCAGACCCTCCTCCATCACGTCACCCCAGAGCACATGATGTCAGGGACATAGCTACGTCCCTGGCCTTCAAAATAAATTTTTAAGTGATGCAGGTTCTTCAAGCTAGAGTGTGGAAACGTCAAACAACATTCACATCCCACTACTTGCAAGACGTGACCCACAGGAGACTCGATATGTTCTCTATTGGTCCTGTGGTGGCTGCACAACAGCTGGTTTAAAACCTCAAGCTCCTTATTGGACAGGTAGCAGAAGGTTGAGGGCATTGTTACCCGGTTTTAGTCTGCATGAATGAAAAGGTTTGACTGGCCCTTATTCTTTTCTTCATCATCCCCTCTCTTGGGGAAAGCAGCATCCTGGGTTCTCAGCATAGCTGACCTCAAACCACTGCAGGTAAACCATGCTCCCTTGTGTTCCTAGTATTAATACTGTTACATCCCCATACGCTGACGAGGTGGTATGGGGAAAGTCCTAGTCTACAAATTTCCATCTAAAGAACTTCAGAACAACTTTCTAGGACAAGTCACACTTCTTCATACCTTCACATAGCTTGCGTAGGCCGCAGACCTTGCGTAGCTATGTTGTAGCGAGGTGCAGGGACTCCTTATTTCTTGGGTGCTTACACATTCAAATAAGGAGTCCCTGGGCAAAGCCAAAAGCCAGACTGGCTGGGACGTCCAGCCTTCCTAATGGGTGAGTCACCCCTATTAAATAGCATGGTTTATACTCCAGTTACGGAACAAATGACAAATTCGTAGATACAGTAATTTGTATTTTTCCCAACTATACAAACCTTAGCTATTTAAGCAAACTTACCCACCAGCCCTATTCCCCTTGAAGTCCTACCTCCAAGCAAAGTGAGCTCAAGCACAGGTGTGTGAGAGTGGGGGTGGGGGGGGGGTAGCAAGCTACCCTCGCCTACCCCCACTATGTAGCGGTGTGTGTAGTAAATCCTCGTTAGAAATTAATGGCTCGTCATTTCAGCTACGCCGAAAGTAATACCCCTATTAAATAGCTAAGGTTTGTATAGTTAGGAAAAATACAAATTATCTACGAATTTGTCATTTTGTTTCTTTTTCAGGAAAAACGATATGAGGCAGGCATCATACGATGGCTCACAAACATGTTGACTTTGGAATTCAATGATCTCTTGAGGCATAAGACTTTATCAAAGTTTATCCATAATATGCAGGTGAGAAAAGGTTTCAATCTATTCTCTCAACTGAAGTTGTTGTTTTTTCATTCAATATTGCTTAAAAAGTTTTTTTGTGGATAATTTAATCCTGTAAATATGCTCATTAGACTTTTTTTATACTGTAGTTGACTTTTTTAAACATAAAACTTACCTGGTAGTTATATATATAGCTTACGTCTCTGACGTCACGGCAGAAATTTCAAAACTTGAGCCAATCGCCGATTGGATAGCCAGATGTACCACCTGTGCACCCTAGCGAGGTACCTTGAAACCATTCCATGTTTCCTCATATCTTCTCTGCCGCCGCTAGCGGCAACATCATTGGATTTTTCACTCGCTGTAACCTGTATTTGTTCCGTAACCGAAATACAAACCACGCAATTCAAATAGGGTATTACTTTCGGCGTAGCTGAAATGACGAGCCATTAGAATTTTAACGAGGTGAACTACTATGAGATTCAGGGCCTCTGTAACACGGTTTTTTCGCAATAATTTTTTATCTATGAATTTCATAAATATAACGCTTCTTCAGAATGCACATTATATCTACACATAAATTTTGACTATATTCTGCATTACGTAGGTTGAATAAATTTGGTACTTATAATATAAAAGTGACGTTTTTTGAAGACGGGCCAACTTACTCAGAGAAAAGGCTTCGAGCGCACTCGTTACGTAACTTATGACGGCATTTCTTCCCTCTTTCTCGATCGATGATTGGCTATACGTAACGAAGGCTATACCTCTGCCAACAATGGCACAAAAGTTTAAATAAAAGCAAAGCAGTACACCTTTATGAACTCTGAAACCTCTCCACTGATAATTGTCATAATGAACAAACCAACAAAATATGGTAATAAATAAAAAAACACTTTGATTATTAGTCTAACTCCCAAAATAAGTTTCCTAAGAAATTACGGCCTACTTTATAGGTCACTATCAGATTGACTGGGTAGAAGGAATTATGTAGTTGTTATGGGTGACTTAAATGCTAAAGTGGGCGCTGGAGAGGTAGAAGGTGTCATTGGGAAGTATGGCGTACCAGGTGAAAATGAGAGTGGTGAGAGACTGGTAGATATGTGTGTTGAACAAGAGATGGTAATAAGTGCTAGCTTTTTTAAAAAGAAAGATAAGAATAAGTATACATGGGTAAGAGTGGCAAATGGAAGAGTAGTAGAAAGGCCATTAATGGATTATGTGTTGATAACTAAAAGAATGTATGGAAGATTGAAAGACGTGCACGTGTTTAGGGGTATGGCTAACGGTATGTCTGATCATTTTTTGGTGGAAGGAAAATTGGTTGTTGCAAAAGAGTGGGGGAATAGAGTAGGTGGATGTAAAAGGGAGCTAGTGAGGGTTGAAGAGCTAATAAAACTGGGGGTAAAAAGTAAATATCAGGAAAGGTTGAAAATGGCATATGACGAGGTGAGAGTAAGAGAAACTGGTAATTTAGAGGAGGAGTGGAAGTTAGCAATAGAAAATTTTGTTGGGATTGCAAGTGATGTATGTGGCAAGAAGGTTGTTGGAGGCAGCATGAGGAAGGGCAGTGAATGGTGGAATGAAGGAGTGAAGGTAAAAGTGGAAGAGAAAAAGAGGACTTTTGAAGAATGGCTGCAGAGTAATGGTATAGAGAAGTATGAAAAATATAGAGAGCAAAAGGTGGAAGTAAAGCGCAAGGTACGCGAGACAAAGAGGACAGCTGACCTGAGGTGGGGTCAGGGACTGGGTCAGTCATATGAAGAGAATAAGAAGAAGTTTTGGAAAGAAGTGAAGAGAGTAAGGAAGGCTGGCGCAAGAATTGAAGAGACAGTGAAAGATGGAAATGGAAGGTTGTTAAAAGGAGAGGAGGCAAGGAAAAGGTGGGCGGAATATTTTGAAAGTTTGCTGAATGTTGAGGATGATAGGGAGGCAGATATAATTGCTGTTCCAGGTGTTGAGGTGCCAGTGATGGGAGATGAGAATGAGAGAGAGATTACAATAGAGGAAGTGAGGAGAGCACTAGATGAAACGAGAGTAGGAAAAGCATCTGGTATGGATGGTGTGAAAGCTGAGATGTTGAAGGAAGGGGGTGTGACTGTACTTGAATGGTTGGTGAGATTGTTTAATGTGTGTTTTGTGTTGTCATTGGTACCAGTAGATTGGGTCTGTGCATGTATTGTACCACTATATAAGGGTAAGGGAGATGTGCATGAGTGTTGTAATTCAAGAGGTATTAGTTTGTTGAGTGTAGTTGGAAAAGTGTATGGTAGAGTACTGATTAATAGGATTAAGGATAAAACAGAGAATGCAATCTTGGAAGTACAGGGTGGTTTTAGAAGAGGTAGGGGTTGTATGAATCAGATTTTTACAGTTAGGCAGATATGCGAGAAATATTTAGCAAAAGGTAAGGAGGTGTATGTTGCGTTTATGGATCTGGAGAAAGCATATGATAGAGTTGATAGGAAAGCAATGTGGAATGTGATGAGGTTATATGGAGTTGGTGGAAGGTTGTTGCAAGCAGTGAAAAGTTTCTACAAAGGTAGTAAAGCATGTGTTAGAATAGGAAATGAAGTGAGCGATTGGTTTCCGGTGAGAGTGGGGCTGAGACAGGGATGTGTGATGTCGCCGTGGTTGTTTAACTTGTATGTTGATGGAGTGGTGAGAGAGGTGAATGCTCGAGTGCTTGGACGAGGATTAAAACTGGTAGGCGAGAATGATCATGAATGGGAGGTAAATCAGTTGTTGTTTGCGGATGATACTGTACTGGTAGCAGACACAGAAGAGAAGGTTGACCGACTAGTGACAGAATTTGGAAGGGTGTGTGAGAGAAGGAAGTTGAGAGTTAATGTGGGTAAGAGTAAGGTTATGAGATGTACGAGAAGGGAAGGTGGTGCAAGGTTGAATGTCATGTTGAATGGAGAGTTACTTGAGGAGGTGGATCAGTTTAAGTACTTGGGGTCTGTTGTTGCAGCAAATGGTATAGTGGAAGCAGATGTACGTCAGAGAGTCAATGAAGGTTGCAAAGTGTTGGGGGCAGTTAAGGGAGTAGTAAAAAATAGAGGGTTGGGCATGAATGTAAAGAGAGTTCTATATGAGAAAGTGATTTTACCAACTGTGATGTATGGATCGGAGTTGTGGGGAATGAAAGTGATGGAGAGACAGAAATTGAATGTGTTTGAGATGAAGTGTCTGAGGAGTATGGCTGGTGTATCTCGAGTAGATAGGGTTAGGAACGAAGTGGTGAGGGTGAGAACGGGTGTAAGAAATGAGTTAGCGGCTAGAGTGGATATGAATGTGTTGAGGTGGTTTGGCCATGTTGAGAGAATGGAAAATGGCTGTCTGCTAAAGAAGGTGATGAATGCAAGAGTTGATGGGAGAAGTACAAGAGGAAGGCCAAGGTTTGGGTGGATGGATGGTGTGAAGAAAGCTCTGGGTGATAGGAGGATAGATGTGAGAGAGGCAAGAGAGCGTGCGAGAAATAGGAATGAATGGCGAGCGATTGTGACGCAGTTCCGGTAGGCCCTGCTGCTTCCTCCGGTGCCTTAGATGACCGCGGAGGTAGCAGAAGCAGGGGACTCAGCAGTATGAAGCTTCATCTGTGGTGGAAATGTGGGAGGTTGGGCTGTGGCACCCTAGCAGTACCAGCTGAACTCGGCTGAGTCCCTGGTTAGACTGGAGGAACGTAGAGAGTAGAGGTCCCCTTTTTTGTTTTGTTTCTTGTTTTTGTCGGCTACCCCCCAAAATTGGGGGAAGTGCCTTTGGTATATGTATGTATCAGATTGACAAGGTGTAGGGAATAGTTGGTAATTTTCAAAAACGTAGAAGACAAGCTTGATTTGGTAACTGCTATATCCAATGTCAAGCAATTTATATTTATTGTCTATCTACCTACCTATTTACTGTAAAAAAAAAAAAATAGCCTGCACCGTATTTTGGCTTTATACCTTCACCAATAATTATCGCCAGAATGTTGACTTCATGAGGCTCCACCCACTTTGGCCTCGTTATAATTCAGGATAACACTGAAGGCTATCATGGGCATTGTTGGATCAGAGAATTTAAATTCTGGCTATAAAAACTCATTTCTCGAGTAGTTGTAAGAAGTGCTAAATGATCCTCAAGGATCCCAGCAGTTGGCCTAAACGTTTAATTCATGTATACTTCGGTTGCGGCACTACTGCTACAGTAGTATTACTACGCCAGCACAGATACCTCTCATACATTTATGTATCGTTCCGCCATTCATAAGTCTTTGTAATGTTTTTTTCACTGTGCAATAAGCCATGGCCTCCTCGGAAATTAAGTTTGACATTAGATGATAGGTTATTTCATTAAGGTGACAAATTATGGCAACTGGGTATGTTATTGCCGATGTTGAAGCTAAAGATAAAGTATGGAATCATTCCTTCATTGCATTATCATCTGTACTACTATTTGCTTTGCAACATGTAGTTATTATTTTAAAGGATAAATGAATTATGTTCACTTATTTCTATAAATTCCCATTAGATGTACAAATAAAACTCCTAAAACTATTCCTGATTTATTTACTAAATGCAGTCATGCCCAAAACGTAGCCAACACGGTCGTAAGGCCTAAGAAAAAGAACAAGAATTATATCGGATGATCCGTTGGTCTGATGGAGAGTTTAGCACAAAATTCTTATTTTAACAAAAATAGTTATATAAAGACTGTTTACATACAATCTCTCTCTTTCTCTCTCTCTCTCTCTCTTGGTGGTATAGTGAATAGCTAATGGAAATGTTCAAAAGCCTGAATGACATTACAAGTACAGTATTATAATCATGTTACGCTACATACAAATCAGACCATAAACATTGGATTTAAACTAGAAACTGGATAATTACCTATTCAGGCTATAGTAAATATGGCCACAAGCTTTCTTTTGACTGTATAAAGTTGCAAGTCGTAAGACAAATGCATTTTTGCAACTACGGGGGCAATTCCAAATCCTGTTAGCCATTCTTGACTGTTTTGGGTTTCAGAGCCGATGGAACAAGGTGAATGGGTGTCTGGTGGATGGGCAGGGCAAAATTTTGTCAAAAGGTGTTTACATTGCTTACGTAATGAATGTTTTTGACTCTTGGCTCGTTATCACTGGCCATGGCGTCGGCTAGATCATTTTTACTCTATAAAAATTAAAACTATCGGGTTTAGGTTATTGATAATGCTGACAAAATTTGTGTGTGGTTGTAAAATATACATATGTCAACTTTCAGCTACATCCGATGCTTTGATAAGGAGCAAAGTCCAAAAAACCGTGTTACAAATGCCCTGAATCTCATAGTAGTTCACTTTGCTTTTGGCTCGGGTGATGAGCAGACGTGTCTGCTCCCACCCTTGCTTTGACAGCCATTAATGCCTTTTGTCTTTTACAGTACTTACTTTTTCTTATACTTAATATATATGTAAACATTCTTTATGTTTATGTATATATTTGTGTATAGAAATACTGTATAGTAAGTTTCCTTTTCAGTGTTTGTGCTGTGTGTATAGTGTATGACATCGTCACCGACGTAGTGCCAGGCCACCACGGTTTCACTTCATGGGGTGCGGCCTCTCCCTTGGTCTTTCGGTCGTTCCTTCGGCTTCCGATATTCAGCCGCCGTGGGGAATCGTCATCGCTGGACTTTCTTTCTGTTTTCTTCGCCGTTCCTTCTTTTCTTAAGGGGAACTTGGATTCTCAGCGAAGGGAATGTGGGAGTTTAGATTGACTATGGTCTCTCTCTCTACTTGAGATCGTTCACCTTTTACTACTACTACTACGTACTATTACGGAAGCTTCTTTCCCGTGCGGGTTGGGTTGCTTTTCCGTTTATTTGTCTCAATTATTTTTAATGAAATCTAATTGTATTTTTTAACTTGTCAGCATTCTGGGAGAACACTTCCCTTCGGGGGTCAGTGGTTCTTACTATGTGTGAACATTCTTAGATGAATTACAGTGAACCCTCATTTATCGCGGTAGATAGGTTCCAAACCCGGCCGCGATAGCTGAAAATCCGAGAAGTAGGGACACCATATTTACGTATTTATTTAACATGTATATTCAGGCTTTTAAAGCCTTCCCTTTACGTAGTACTGTTAACAAACTACCCTTTAATATACAGAATGTATGTACTACAGTACCCTAAACTAAAACAGGCACAAATATTAAAGGCGATTTTATATCATGCGTTTCCTAAACACCCCAAAAAGCACGATAAATAATGACAACCAATGTTTTGCTTACATTTATCTCTGATCATAATGAAGAAACAGACGCATTTATACATATGTGTATAGGTTAGTTTTTGCATCGACAGCAATCTTACCAAGTATTGATTATATGTTGATTTTGTTATTACCAATGTTTTACTTAATTTTTCTTCGGACTTCCAAATAAATGAAATGAATGCCATTTATATAATGTTTTTCTTTATGAAGCCGCCTGAAACGGAAACCTTCCATTCGTTTACTGTACGCTCCATCTTCGATCGTAATAAACAAACGAAGGCATTAAACGCGCATGATGAAAGTGATAAATAATTATATTAAAAGCTTTTAGTAAATATGTTGTTACAAATATTATTTACCGTATCTACATAAATTCCTACATACGTAGCAAAGCAGGAAAACAATTTTTTTTCTTTTTTTTTGGCGTTTAATCAACAATAACAAACTGCCACTAATGACCGAATGATAATTTACGATAATTCTAAACTGTTACTAAAGAGGATTCTCCATTCCATATCCAAAATACTTTTCCTAACTTCAGTTATAAGTCAACTTGTACCCCCCTCAATTATGAAACCATCAAAAAAAAAAAAAAAAAAGTAAGAGAAGAAGCAAGTACTAGGCCGATTTTTAAAGTTGTCGAACAATTAAGTTACCGCTATAACGTTCGATGTGACATAGTGCAAGATGGAGAAAGTAAGGAAAATTGAATCATGATTGATTTTCAATATAAATGAAACTATGTGAAGCAACAAAGATTTCATTTGTTAGTGAGATAGAGGCAAGGAATGAGAGGTAGTGAAAAGTAGCCCACAGAGAGAGAGAGAGAGAGAGAGAGAGAGAGTGTGTGTGTGTGTGTGTGTGTGTGTGTGTGTGTGTGTTTATTGCTAAGACTCAGAATCCAGGAGTGCCGGATCCTCGATTTGACTCTATTTTTAAAACACCCGAAATTTAAAAATAAAAGTACACGCTTTCTTAATGTACAATTAACTATTTAAAGAGTAGCTATTTTCCAGAATAAAATTATGTTTCCCCCAAAAAATAGTGGTTTGCTGATGAAATTGGATACCGTATTTAATGAAAAAAGTCCGCGAAGTCGTGAATCCGCGATGGTCGAACCGCGAAGTAGCGAGGGCTCACTGTTCATAATTATAATTCTGCTATAATTCTGTTTTTTTTACATACAGTTCTCCGCCCTCCCCTTCTCCAGTGAATGTCAGTGGGGAAGGAGGGCGCATACTCAATTTGTAATTCTTATGTTTTCTATTCCCTCGGGGTTTCTCTTTGGAGTTCCTCCCAGGGGAATTTCTGTTAACTAATTATTTATTTTATTTTCCCAGTTAACAATGCAGTTTTTCTTTGTTTGCCTAAAGTGTGCCAACGAAGCAGAGCTGTCCTATTTGTGCCTGGGAAGTCTGCTGTTGCTGCCGTCTCTCTAGGACATCGTCATGGGCGTGATCCCTTCTCTTAGAAGTTCTCCCGTGACAACTGTCAGCTCTTTAGTTCATCTTAGAACGCTAAGGAGGTTCACCTCCAGGGGTAGGTAACTTCCCTTCCGAGGGAGGTTCCCTTCCCAGGTGTGAGTTTTTTCCCTTGCAGAGGGGAAACTTCTCATATCTTAATAATTCCTGGTCCTCAGGCGGTTATGTTCTTGGTGCTGAGCGACCGCACTTGTAACCATGCTCAAGGAGGTGAGCGGTTGCAAGGCCGGTCACATGAAAACTTCAGGTGACTATGCTCTTGGGGCTGAGCGGTCGCACCTGCAGCTATGCTCAAGGGGCTGAGCAGCTGCAGGATCAGTCTTGTGACCTCTCTCGTTCATGAGGGAGGCCACTCATAAGGACTCCTCTTCGGAGGATTGCTCCTTATAGGTCAGCTTGCTGATCCAACACCCCTAAGGGGCGCCATCACCAGTGTCTTCAAGTCTCCTCTACGAAGTGTTCACCTCTCTCGTTCGCTAGAGAGGCCACTCATAGAGATTCCTCTTCGGAGTATTGTTCCTGTTTAGACCAGCTGGCTGTTCGGGACCTCTCCGCAGAATTGTTCGCCATATCCTAGACCTGCTGACCTGCCGTCTACGTTCCTGGCTGCTGACGCTGTGGGCGTCCACGCACCCTGTTATCCAACGGGAACCGGTCCCTTCGCGGCAAAAGGGGCTTTATCACACTGTGAGTAAGTCCCTTAAGCGCCAGGTATCCCCTGCGCGCCGTTTTCCTGCACGCTCGCCTACTGTTCCTGAGACTTCCATCCAGAGAAATCCTGTTCCAGGGACTATTCCTGAGTTAGCGCACAGGCGCTCACCAGCACTTCAGCCTGTGAGTGTCTTCTGGTCTCTTCTTCGAAGGGCACCTCTCCCGTTTGCGGGAGAGGTCTCTCATTAGAGACTTATCCTCTGAGTATCAAGCAGAACTTCCAGTGTTGATCGTCCCAGTTTCTGACCGTCCTGTCAGCTGTCCCTTTATCCTAGCGCGCACGTGCTCGCCGACGATATTCTTACGCCAACGATCTTTGTACGCGCGCAAGCGCCGACGATCTTCTTTTGCTCGCAAGCGCTGACGATCTTCTTACGCGCGAAAGCGCCGACGATCTTTCTTTGGCGAGCTAGGCCTGACGATCTTCCTACGCTTGTAAGCTCTGACGATCGTTCGCGAGCAGACCCCGATGGCTCCCCACGCCGACGATCTTCTTATGCGCGCAAGCACCGACGATTTTCTTACGGGCGCAAGCGCCGACGATTTTCTTACGCACGCAAACGCCGACGATTTTCTTACGCACGCAAACGCCGACGATATTCTTGCGTGCACAAGCGCCGACGATGTTTAAGCGTCGTCGATGTTTAAGCGCTGTCGATCTTCTTTCGCGCTCAAGCACCAACGATCTTCAAGCGCCAACAATCTCGTACGCGCGCGCGCGCCAACATTCTCACAGGCTCTTCATTCTGTTCCTGCACGTCAATCTGATTCCTGCACACCCTATGAAGTCTCGCCCACACACTCGCGCGCCCGCATGCCCGAGCGAGTGTTTTCAACGGTCTCTCGCGGGCGACCCCTGGGTTTTTCCCATCGTGCGAGCACCAGCGCGCTCCCTCTACCGATGTGAGGCCTTCTCCCACCGCACCAATGGGAGAAAACCCACCTCAAGCAGACTTCATTGTTGGAGTCCTATATTCCTCCTAGGAGGGAACCGAAGGACTCTAAGAGTCCCCCCAAGTAGAGCCTTTGGGGACGGGGGACTTTGCTGCCAGCTCTCCAGGGGGAGAGCAACAAGAGTCAGAGCATGCCTTCTGGCAGGTCTTGACTCTGATGAGGCATCTCAACGGGTTCAAGAACCCTGAGGCTCCTCCTCGTGAGGGCAAGGACACGGTCCTGGACCGAGTCTTTGGCACTCAGAAACCTGTTAAGGCCAGTGCGACTTTGCCCTGGTCCCAAGGGGCGAAGAGTGCCAGGGATAAGGTTGAGGGCCAGCTCTCCGAGCTCGCCTCCTCCAGCCGTTCTACTGCTGGCAACAAGCTCCTCCCACCTCCACCAGAGGAGGTATTTTGAGATCATGGAGGAGTCTGGCTTAGCTCTTCCGTTGCACTCTGTGGAAGAGCTTACTAAGGGAGTCCCTCTCGAGAGACTCTCTAGCCGGCAAGTGACTTTCTCGGCGACAGAGATCCTAAGCCAGGAGAAGGTCGCGAAGTGTGCCATGCAGGCTACGTACTTCGTGGCTGGACGTCTGGTTGGGGTTTCTTGGCATCCTGTTGCGATCCGAGGATCTGTCCAAAGAAAGCACCAGGAAGGCACTGGAGACCCTCCTCCTTTCAGGCACCAGCACCATTGAGTTTCTGGCCCACCAAGCCTCGAACTTGTGGGCCAATTTGATCTTGAAAGACGTGATGCGGTGGCAGAAAGGTTCCTTTCGAAGTCTGCAAGCTCAGACACTTCCCTTATGGGAAAGAGTCTGTTTGAGCCCAAAGAGAGGTGGAGGAAATCCACTCAGGACTCTCTCCTCCAAAGGGCTCTCACAACGAAGCCCTACCAACCTCCAGCACCTCAACAACCTCACCCGTCCAAGATGACGAAACTGGCAGTGGCAGCAAAGACAACGGTTTCCAAACAGCAGCCCTTTCCTGTCAAAGACAAGAAGGGCAAAAAGTCCTCCAGGGGAGACAAGAATCCTAGAGGCAGTGGCTGAGGCTGCAAACGCTAGGATTAGCAATCCCCCTGCATGTCCACCAGTGGGGGGATGCTTACAAAGCTGCGCATTCAGGTGGCAGCAACTCGGGGCCGATTCCTACACGATTTCCGTAATCAGTCAGGGATATCGCGTCCCGTTCACAACATCTCTACCTCCCCTGACAGCGAATCCAGTGTCGTTGAGCTCCTATGCCATGGGATCGGCAAAGGGGGTAGCCCAACGGGCAGAAGTCGAGACCATGCTAAAGAAGGATGCTCTCCAAGAGGTCGTCGACGGTTCCCCAATGGCTTCTCCAGTCAACTCTTTCTCGTAAAGAAGGCGTCTGGAGGCTGGAGACCAGTCATCGACCTCTCAGCTCTGAACAGGTTTGTCAAACAAACTCCGTTCATCATGGAGACAGCAGACACGGTCAGACTTGCAGTGAGACCACAAGACTTCATGTGTACACTGGATATGAAGGACGCGTACTTCCAGATCCCAATCCATCCATCTTCAAGGAAGTACTTAAGATTCAGCCTAGACAACAAGGTCTACCAGTTCAAGGTGCTGTGTTTCGGTCTCTCCACAGCACCTCAGGTATTCACCAGAGTGTTCACCTTGAACCCTTCGTGGTCACACAGGATCGGCATCCGTTTCCTCCGCTATATGGACAACTGGCTGATCCTGGCAGACTCGGAGTCGACCCTTCTTCGACACCGGGACAAGCCTCTGGGACTTTGCCAAGATCTAGGGATCATGGTAAATCTCGATAAGTCTTCTCTGCTTCCATCTCAACGACTGGTATATCTAGGCATGATCTTGGACAACAATCTCCACAAAGCCTTTCCATCAGACGACAGGATAGCAAGGCTGAGGAGGGTCGCAGATCCTTTCCTCAGACGAGAACTCCCAGCCCAATCATGGCTACGTCTTCTCGGTCACCTTTCCTCCCTGGCCCGTCTAGTTCCAAATGGGCGTCTCAGGATGAGATCCCTGCAATGGCGGCCCAAGTCCCGGTGGAATCAAGGTCACGATTCCCCGGACGTTTTGGTCCTTATGGATCCTGCGGAACGGACGGACTTTCATTAGTGGGTGACAGATGAAAACCTCCGAAAGAGAGTGGATCTTCTCATCCTCCCTCGGATTTGAAGTTGTTCTCGGACGCCTCAAAGGAGGGTGGGTGCCCCACGTTCTGAACCACAGGACCTGAGGCCTATGGTCAGAATCAGAAAAGGGCCTCCACATAAACCTGCTAGAGATGAAGGCTGTATACCTGGCACTTCAACAGTTCCAACAGTACCTGGCGGGTCACTCCGTGGTGGTGAGAAGCGACAACACCACGGTAGTGGCTTACATCAAGAAGCAGGGAGGTACCTTTTCACAACAGCTATCCCATCTTGCAGTAAAGATACTGAGATGGACCGAAGTCCACTCGTTTCCACTCTCGGCACGCTTCATTCCGGACAAAAGGAATGTGCTCGCCGACAGTCTGAGCAGGGCATCCCAGATAGTGAGTACCGAGTGGTCTAGGGATCCTCTAGTAGCCAACAAAGTCCTGACTTTGTGGGGTTCCCCGACAGTGGATCTGTTCGCGACAGCCTTGAATTTCAAGCTTCCGCTGTACTGCTCCCCAGTCCCAGACCCCAAGGCACTCTGCAAAATGCCTTCCAACAACTGTGGGTTAACATCGACGTTTACGCCTTTCCCCCGTTCTGTCTGGTGAGAAGGGTGCTCAACAAAACCAGAATATTGGTCGACCGGTCAATGACCTTAGTAGGTCCGCTATGGCATCATGCAGTGGGGTTCCCGGACCTTCTGCAGCTCCTGACGAAACTCCCGAGAGAACTCCCTCGTCGACACGAGCTACTCAAGCAACCACACTCCACCATCTCCCACAAAGCTGTAGCATCGCTGCGGCTTCACGCCTGGAGACTATCCAACATCTCCTCACACAGAGAGGCTTTTCGCAACAAGTTACAGAAAGGATGTCTCGACACCTGCGAAAGTCATCCGCTGGAGTCTACCTGGCGAAGTGGAGAGTCTTCTGTGGTTGGTGTCGTGGAAGTGGTATCTCTCCACTCGATGCCACTATTCCAGCAATAGCGGAGTTTCTCGTGTATTTGCGGGAAGAGATGTGCCTTTCAGTCTCAGCAGTGAAAGGCTATCGCTCAGCCTTAAGTCTTGCCTTCAGGCTAAAAGGAATGGATATTTCCTCCTCGCTGGAACTTTCGCTACTCATACGAAGTTATGAACTTACCTGCCCTCAGTCGGAAGTGAGACCTCCTCCAGGGAGCGTGGTTCGAGTCCTCAGGTCTCTTAAGAGACCTCCGTTCGAACCATTACGCCAGGCTTCTGATCGCCACCTGACTTGGAAGACGGGGTTCCTACTTGCTTTGGCCTCGGCAAAGTGAGTCAGCGAACTTCATGGTCTCTAGTATGAAGTCGCCCATTTTAGGGGATGGGTAGAGGTAACGTTCAGGTTCGTCCCTGAGTTTGTGGCTAAGACTCGAAATCCTGGAGTGCCGGACCCCCTGGTTCGACTCTTTCCGGTTTTCAAATCCCCGTTCTGTAACAGATGACCCAGACCATCTCCTACTGTGCCCAGTAAGGAGTCTGAGGCTCTATCTTAAGAGAACAGCCGCAATTCGTCCTCGAGTGCAACCATTGTTTGTGAGCACAGGAAGGACGAAGAGGAGGGTCACTAAGAACACTATCTCAGCATGGATTCGCTAGGTCATCCACAATTCCCTGAATCCAGACCCTCCTCCGTTACGTCGCCCTAGAGCACATGATGTCAGAGGCATAGCTTCTTCCATGGCATTCAAGAGAAACTACTCAGTGACGCAGGTTCTACAAGCAGGGGTTTGGAAGCGTCAAACGACCTTCACAGCCTACTATCTGCAGGACGTGACCCACAGGAGGCTCGATACGTTCTCTATCAGCTCTTTTTTGGCTGCACAACAGCTGGTTTAAACCTCAGGCTCCTAAATGGACAAGCAGCAGAAGGTTGAGGGCATTGTTACCCGGTTTTAGTCTGCATGAATTAAAAGATATGCCTGGCCCTTATTCTTTTGATCCTCCCCTCTCTTGGGGAAAGCAGCATCCTGGGTTCTCTGCACAGCTGACCTCAAACTACTGCAGGTAAACCATGCTTCCTTGTGTTCCTAGTATTAAGATAATATGGTCGCGTCCCCCATACCCTTACGAGGTGGTATTGGGAACGTCCTAACCTAGAATTCCGTCTAATGGAGTCCAGGTCAACTTCCTAGGACGAGTCACACTTCATTCCTTCACACACACGCTTACGTAGGCCGCTGTCCTTGCAGAGCAAGGTACTTGCAAGGTGCAGGGACTCCTTATCTCGAGTTCTACACACTCAGATACTGAGTCCCCAGGCAAAAGCCAAAAGCCAGTAACGGCTGGGACTTACTACCCTTCCTAAGGGTTAAGTCACCCCTATTTAAATAGCGTGGTTTGTATTTCGGTTACGGAACAAATGACAAATTCGTAGATAATTTGTATTTTTCCTAACCATACAAACCTTAGCTATTTAATCAAACTTGCCCGCCAGCCCTGTCCCCCGTGAAGTCCTACCTCTAAGCAAAGTGAACTAGTTCACCGGTGTGTGAGGGGGGAGGGGTAGCTAGCTACCCCTCCCCTACCCCTTCGCTAACTAGCGAGGGGGTAGTAAACCCTCGTTAAAATTCTAATGGCTCCTCATTTCAGCTACGCTGAAAGTAATACCCTTTTTAAATAGCTAAGGTTTGTATGTTTAGGAAAAATACAAATTATCTATAAATTTCTCATATTACAATTACAGTATCTTGGTGATGTACAATTTACTTTTAGCCTCGGTGGTTGAGTTTTATTTTTACTGAGTGTTCATGTAAAAGAGGTAGGATTGGGAGTTTTTTCCCCTGACTGTTAAACTAACGAACCTACTTTTTATTTACATAATGGCGGAGATACGTTCCGCCAACTTTATGATGTCACAATCGTGTGACGTAATCTACATAGTACTACGTAATATGTCTTGCAAAATTCTTTTATTTGCTTTTCTTGTAAAGAACGAAAAGGAATTCTTTCTTACAATAAGTATTTAACTTTTAATATAAAAAGATTATATTATTTTTAAGAAAATATTTGTCTTTTTAGTATTCGTACTTTTGAATCATTGATCTCTTTTCAAAGATTAAATAGAACTAGCGTATTGTTAATTTTACGCTGCGTAGTTCTCATGACAATCGATGCAGTCCCAGCAAGTCTTTGTATCGTTGTTTATTTTCTTTTCGATATTGGGAAATCTAGTATTAGTCATATATTCATATACGTATAGTGAACCCTCGCTACTTCGCGGTTCGACCATCGCGGATTCACCACTTCGCGGGGTTTTCCCATAACCCATATATATATACATATTGCGGATTTTCCGGAAAATTCGAAAATACCGCGAAATCTGAAGACAACCAAATACGATATTTTGTTACCTGTAATTCCATTAAATTAGTAATATCTGCTCTTACTGATTGTTCATTGCATTACATATGATATATAATTCAGCACAGAAAGAAATAAAACACGAAAAGAGAATGTGATCATACGATAATTCAGTACGTAGTAAAATTAAATCGAACATGAAACGCAAATCAGATGCAGTCATACCATATTAGAATGGTGTGTACTGTAATGGATGTGCTTCTTTTCCATGAATCTTTTGTATGTATACGTACGTAGTACAGTACTGCATCCAATAATATTCTTTGTTGCAAAAATCACAATTCGAATACTGTAAGCGTACGAGAGAGAGAGAGAGAGAGAGAGAGAGAGAGAGAGAGAGAGAGAGAGAGAGAGAGAGAGAGAGAGAGAGAGAGAGAGAGAGAGAGAGAGAGAGAGAGAGAGAGGCGTAAAATAGCGTACGTAAATTTTTATTATTATTGTTATTATTATTATTATTGTTGTTGTTGTTAATAAAATTATTATTGTTATTATTATTAATCATTATTATTATTATTATTACTGTACAGTATTATTATCATTATTTATTATTATTACGGTATTGTACTTAATCTACGTACGTTCAGTGTGCGCGGGACATCTTCTATGAGTAACCAACGCACCATAGTACTGTATAAGACGGGTTGTGATTGGTTCAAGCGCTGATAGATGACGAATCAAAACTCAAGTTTTGTTATCTAGCCTGTGATTGGTGTTTTGCCCGCATCTTCTACCCGCAGCATCAAAGTTCTCGCGGGGCTGCATCGTTCACTTTCTCTTTCCGCGTATTGCTGAGTAGACGTTCTTAAGTTTGTGAAGTTTAATCTGTGCTGTGTGCGACTGTTTTAAGTTGAACTTTTTGTTGAACTTTCTGTTACAATGCCTCCCAAGCGTTCTGCTTCTAGTAAGGCTGGTAGTGAGCCTAAACGCCACCGAAGGATGATGACGATAGCTGAGAAGGTTACGCTTCTCGACATGTTAAAAGATGGTAGAAGTTACGCGGCCGCCGGCCGCCATTTTGGCATCAACGAATCCACCGTTCGCTACATCAAGAAGGACGAGGCGAACATTAGAAAGACTGCTGCAATCACCTTTAGCAGATCAGCGAAGCGAGTCGTTACAACGCGTAATAAAACGATCGTACGCATGGAAGGTGCTTTAGCTGTGTGGATTGCCGACTGTCGGAAGAAGAACATAGCGTTGGATACGAACACCATCCGAACAAAGGCTTTGAGCTTGTATGAGAATTTTGTGGCAAAGGAACCTCATGACGACGATGGCGACCATGCTGAAGAAGATGATGATGTAGATGATCCTCAACCAGGGACCTCCACTGATTCCCAGCGTCAGAAACAACGTTTTTCCGCCAGCAAAGGATGGTTCGCGAAGTTTCAGAAACGCTTCGCCCTGAAAAGCGTTTCCCTGCATGGGGAGTCTGCTTCCGCTGACACTGCCGCTGCTGAAACTTACGTGAACCAGACTTTCAAGAACATTATCGCTGAAGGTGGATACAAGCCGGAACAAGTGTTTAATATGGATGAAACCGGCTTGTTTTGGAAGAGAATGCCGTCGCGAACTTTCCTGTTCAAAGAGGAAGCCAAAGCCTCTGGCTTTAAGGCATTCAAGGATCGCGTTACCCTCGTGATGTGTGGCAATGCTGCTGGATTTTTGCTAAAGCCGGGGCTTATTTATAAGTCGAAAAATCCTCGCGCTTTGAAAAATAAAAATAAGAATCTCCTTCCCGTGTACTGGATGCATAATCAAAAAGCATGGATTACGAAGATGCTGACCTCCAACTGGTTCCACCAGTGTTTCATCCCGCAAGTCCATGAATATCTCTTAGAGAAGGGCTTGCCATTCAAGATCCTTCTCCTTATGGATAACGCTGGTGGACACGCAACTGACCTGTCGCGTGAGGGCGTTCAGGTTGAGTTCCTGCCACCCAACACCACGTCATTAATTCAACCGATGGACCAGGGGGTTATCAGGGCGTTCAAGGCCCTCTACACGAAGAATACCTTGGCGGACCTCGTTGCGTGTGTAGATGCTGCCCAAGATGACGAGGATGAAGATTTCAACTTGAAGGCGTACTGGCGGCAGTACACCATAGCCACGTGCCTGCAGAATATTCAAAAGGCACTTCAAGAGATGAAACCTGCAACCGTGAATGCGAGCTGGAAGAAGTTGTGGCCCGAGATTGTTTACGACGACAAGGGATTTACTCCGTCGGAAATCCAACACTCTGCAATACGGAAATCTGTGCAGTTGGCTGCCATAATTGGGGGTGACGGGTTTGGCGACATGACGACTGAAGACGTCGACGAGTTGTTGGACTGCCATTCCCAGCCCCTAACTGACGCAGACCTCGAAGACCTGACGAAATCGGCAAGTGAGGAAGAGAGTGAGGGTGCCCAGGAAGAGACCCAAGAAAATGTCGAAGAAACGGGCTTAACATTAGAACGGCTTGCCAAGTTCTGCAACCATATGAAGGAGGCGAAAGAAATGTTACAAGAGTGGGACGAGGATATGGTTCGCTCGATGCAATTCTCAAATAAGGTCGATGACATCATGACTCCCTACAGGATGCTCTTGGATCGAAAAAAGAAGCAGCGGCAACAACTTCCGATCACAATGTTCTTCCAGCCTCGCAAAAAAGAGCCAGTTCCTCCTGCTAGTACGCCTTCGGAAGAAATTGAAGAAGTTGAAGAGGTGTCCCAGGAAAAGGCACCTCCGTCTGAAGAGACGTAAAATACTATCATTGACTGCACAGTAGAACACATCATCAGCTTCATCATCATCATTTCTACTGTGCAGCAAATTCATCGCCATCGTCATTCAAGTTTTTCTTGAACTTCTTTCGTGGTGAGTACAGTAACAATCTTTATTTTTTACTTTAACCTGTTTTATAGTTTAGTAATGTACGTACTGTATGCATTAAGTTAAAGGGAAGGTTTTAAAAGTCTACATGTTGTAACCTATCATATTTTTTTTGTTTAAAATTTACATTCGTACGTAAAACAATCTCTCTCTCTCTCTCTCTCTCTCTCTCTCTCTCTCTCTCTCTCTCTCTCTCTCTCTCTCTCTCTCTCTCTCAAATTGTTTTCCTGCTTTGCTACGTACAAGTACTGTATGATTTATATTTGTAAGGTAACATATTTTGTAAATGCTTTTACTGTAAATACTGTATGTACTGTATCATTATTTATCACTATCATCATGCGCGTTAAATGCCTTGTTTGTTCTGAGCGTGGTTGTTTACTGAGCGTACACGCCGTCGTTTCAGGCGGCGTCATAAAGAAAAAGATTTCATTTGGAAGTCCTAAGAAAAATATGTAAACTAAAACATTGGTAATAAAAAAATCAACATACAGTACTGTATAATCAATATAATCGATGCAAAAACTAACCTATATATGTGTACTGTACACTAAATGAGTTTGTTTCTTCATTATGATCAGAGATGAACGTAAACAAAACATTGGTTGCCATTTTTTATCGTGCTTTTTAGGTGTTTAGGAAACACATGATATAAAATCGCCTTTAATATTTGTGCCTGTTTTAGTTTAGGGTGCTGTAGTACATGCATTAAGTGTTCTGTACATTAAAGGGTGGTTTGTTAACAGTACTACGTATAAGGGAAGGTTTTAAAAGTCCGAATATACATGTTAAATAAATAGGTAAATATGCTGTCACTACTTCGCGGATTTTCACCTATCGCGCCCGCGTCTGGAACCTATCTACCGCGATAAACGAGGGTTCACTGTTCCAATTGTATTAAGCGTTGGTTACATATATTTATGTGTTATTCTTATATCTGTTCATTTTAATCATATAACATATAGCTTTCCTGGTAGTTATATGTAACTACCGTGTAAGTATTTATAACATTTAACTTTACCGGTAGTTATATTTAACTACCGGGTGAGTGTGTTCAAACATTTATTTTACAATGAAAATATCAGTTTAATATTTAATAAAAAATATTTTGTTACAATTTATATAACAAGAACTAGAAACGATATTGTATTCTCATTCAAGCCCTTAGCAGAAGAGTAAGATCTCTCACAACGGGTAGGACTAATTATGGTCTTTTGTGTTAGAGTTTAAAAGTGCAAGTTTCAGTGCAGTGAATTTATTCAGCAAAGTGGAGGATGCGTCTGCTCGGACCCGTCGTTAACCTAGCCTTAGACCTCTTCCAAGCTCCCCAACCCCAGGGAGAAGGAATGTTGATCAGGGAAAGGAAACGAGAAGCATTAGCTTCCGAGCAGACATCTCTTCGAGCATTCCTGTTGACGTTCCCAGAACGCTCGCCCTTGCCATGGGAAAGTCAAAGAGCGTTGGACGTCAAGCTACTAACACAGCTGTTAGAGTCTTGCATTGCATCACATATGCTGATAATAGCAATACTGTAAGTCTTAGATATTCGCTGATAATAGCAATGCTTATGAACCAACATAGACACGGTTTTTGTCCCAGAGCGCCAGTCGGCCATGAGAACCTTCTGAACGGAAGTCATTAAACCGAACGCGCCGAGCGGCGTAATGAAGATCATTTTGCTAGAATGCTCGGCGCCATGTCTTTCAGGACGCTCGGCGCCATGTCTTTCAGGACGCTCAGTGCCTCGTCTTCCAGGACGCTCGCTCTGTTGGCTGCTTGGCGCCATGTCTTACAGGACGCTCGGCGCACCTTACAGGACGCTTGGCGCCACGTCTTTCAGGACGCTTGGCGCCACGTCTTTCAGGACGCTTGGCGCCACGTCTTTCAGGACGCTTGGCGCCACGTCTTTCAGGACGCTTGGCGCCACGTCTTTCAGGACGCTCGGCGCCACGTCTTACAGGATGCTAGGCACCTTGTCTTTCAAGACGCTCGGCGCCACGTCTTTCAGGACGCTTGACATCAAAGATCTAGCTCGAGGCATGACATTGAACATGAGAACCTCGGACTTCGTGGTGACACTAGTTGAATCGAATGTCGAGATCAAGGATGTTTTTATCGAGCGTCTAGCCTTAGAACAGCACGGCGACAGAGGCAGTGATCTGGGTTCCCTTGACGCCAGAAGTCAGGACCTTAAAGAGATGTATCCTGATCAATAAAACGTCACTACTTCTGTTAGATCATTGTCAGAGGAAGACATAGACGATCTTTTTTCTCCTGTTGAATTATTTGAGATTATCAGAAGGAGAAGATCCTAAGTCCTTTCGTCCTTCAGTTGATTAAGAAATTCATGAAAGTTTTTAATGATGAGTTTCCAGATTATTTTGTGCTTGTTGCTCCACGGTCGCCACCCTCTGAATTTACACTTGGGAAGGCGTCGAAGAAGTCTCTTTGTTACCAAGATGGTTCTAGCCAGGTCAACAATGGAGAAGGACCAAGGAAAGGCAGCTTTCTTTTTACCTCTGAATAGACTGGCCTCTAGATCTTGTATCTGGTACGAGATTATTATTATTATTATTACTAGCCAAGCTACAATCCTTGGAAAAGAAAGATGCTATAAGCCCAAGGGCTCCAATAGGAAAAAATAGCCCAGTGAGGAAAGGAAATAAGGAAATAAATAAATGATGAAAAGACTCATGTCAGTCTGGTCAACATTAAACATTTGCTCCAACATTTCCCGGCTTGGGAGTTCCTGAGTATCATCCACCTCATGTCCTGTATGGATTATGCTTTACGAGATGGATCTAATGAGTTGGCAACACCTTTCTCAAGCAGTGATCCTTTAGAAAGAGCTCAGAGGTGTTTGTTTCTGTCTCTTGGGGTTACTACCTTTCAGAATAGAATTGCTTTTTACATCTGTCTTCCTCTCTGTTTGAATAGAGTTGATTAGAGAGTTTTCTTCTGCGTTACCCAAAGGCCAACCAAGATTTGGTTTCGGAAATGGCAAGAAAGGTTTATCATCTTCCTTCTCTAGCTGCAAACCAAAGGAAGAAACTCCTTTTCCGAAGTTTTCTCAGGCTTTTCGAGGGAAGACTCCCAGCAGGGTAGCTCCAGACCCGAGGGCAGGGCGAAGCAGAATCTGAATGCTTTCGCCTTCAGGCAGTAGAGCCAGACTACACAACTTCTGTCAATCTTGGGAGAAGAGGGGGGCAGACCTTTGGTCAGTACATCTTCTGAAGGAGGATTATAATTTCCTTTTATAGGGAAACCTCCTTTAATTTTAGCTCCAATAGATCTCTCTCCCAGATCTAGAGAGGAGTCTAAGAGGCAGACTATGCATTCAAACTTTATCTGAGGTTTGTTTACGAGGAGGAAGTGTGTCAGTTTTGGGCCTTGTGTTTTGGTCTCAGCTCCGCCCCTCGAATGTTCATGTAACTTATGCTAAATGTAGCAGAATACTACACTCAAGAGACATCAGAGCCTCCCTGTATCTGGACAATTGGCTTCTCAGAGCTCATTCTTACGATCTACGTGAAGGATCTTCAGATAACGTTGAACCCATCAGAAGAATTGGGTCTTCTTGTCAATAAGACAAGTCTCTTCTGACACCATCACAAAGATATTTTATTTAAGGATGGTAATTCAGAGTCAAGTTTTTTCGGGCTTTTACGTCTCCCCTAAGAACGGAGCAAGTCATCTTGAAACTGCAATCTTTTCTAAAGATACAGAAGTGTTCTGCGAGGAAGTGGACGAGTATGTTGGGAACCCTCTCCTCGTTGGGACAGGGTGTTTCCCTGGGAAGGCTGAGTTTTTCTTTGTGACCATTGATATGTCACTGTTCATCCTAGTTTTCCTGGACCAGGGTTCGTTTCCCTGGACCAGGGTTCGTTTCCCGGCCAGTCAGAAGCTAGAAGCTATTGTCCTTGTGTGATTTATTTTGTCCTCTCCAATTCAACCTCAATCATTTTGGGACAAGGAGAGGATCTAGAGTCGTATGCATCCCTTTTCGGATGCCATAAAAAGTTGCTTTCAGTGGTAGAATGATCCGGTCAAACTTCCAGAAAGTCACCTCTTTGAACAGAGGAACTCAGACCTTGTGTTGTGTCCCGACGCCTCGGTCTTGGAGTGGGAGCAACACTGGACAGTTGGAAGCTTGGGGACTATGGACAGAGGATCAGAAGAGCTTCCTCATCATACAGAGGAACTGTTGACAGTCCAGTTGGCCCTCAAAAAAGCTTTGAAGGGTCAGTTTGGAACAAAGTGGTGTGGGTCAATGCCGATAACACCACAGATTTGCGTTTCATTTCCAAGCAAGGCGGAACCCACTCGAGGTCCCTTTACGGGACTGCGAGGAGTCTTCTCATCTGGGTAAAGGAGAAGAATGTAATCCTTCTAACAAGGTTCATTCGAGGTGAGAAGAACGTATGGCAGACAGCCTCAGCTGGAGAATGGACACTCCATCGAGAAGTCTGCAAGAATCTGTGGCGACTTTGGTGTCATCCTTGTATAGACCTATTCGCGACTTCGCAGATAAAGAGACTAGAATCTTACTGCTCTCCAGTGCCAGACCTCGAAGCAGTCCACATAGACGCTTTCCTGTTAGTCTGGTCCAATTTGGAAGTGTACGTTTATCCACCGTTCAATGTCCTTTACAAGGTGATACAAAGTTTGTGTCACACGAAGGGACCAGGTGACTCTAGTGGCCTTCTTTTGGCTCTCAAGAGGATGGTTCACAGAGATACTGGAATGGATGGTGGCCTCTCCTAGAAGCCTTCCATTAAGAGTAGATTTACTCAGACAACCTCTCTTGGAAAGGTACCTTTCAAGTCTCCAAGCTCTTCTTCTAGCTACCTTCAGTCTATCGAAAACTCACAGGAGCTAGAGATTTTCCGAAGGAGGCAGCTAGGGCTTTTACAAGGCAATAAGGACTTCTACCATCAGGATTTATCAATCCAAATGGGAGGTTTTAGAGAATGGTGCAGAGTCAACTCTGTTTTCTCTTCCAGTGATTGCTGACTTCCTGTTATACCTTCGAAGGAAGCTCATTTGTTCATCCTCTTCTATCAAGGGATACAGGAGTGTTAACAACTGTAGTCAGGCACAGTATCTTGGACCTTTCGAATGATAAAGTCCTACAGGAACTTTTCAAATCGTTTGAAACATCGAAACAACCAGGATTCACCAGCTTGGATTCTGGATATAGTCCTGAAGTTCCTTTTGAGTGACAGGCTTGAGCCCTTGCAATCTACTTCATTTAAGGACCTCACAACGAAAACTCTTTTTTTTTTTGTTAGTCTTGCGACAGCTAAAAGAGTCAGTGAATTCATGCTTTTAGTAAAACGTTGGGTTTCGAGATAACGAAGCTATCGGCTCATTACAGTTAGGCTTTCTTGCCAAGAATGACCGCTCTTCTCAACCTTGACCCAAGGCTTTTGAGTTTCTGAATCTTTTGGATGTGGTTGGCGAGGAGTTGGAGAGAGTCCTGTGTCCAGTAAAAGCCCTGAAGTTTTACCTGGGCAGAATGAAAGAGTTGCGAGGCAAGTCGAATGCTCTTTGGTGCTCGATCAAGAAGCCCTCGTTACAGATGTCAAGAATGTCCTTTCATTCTTCATCAGACTCATATAAGAGAGGCTCATGCGCATTACAGTGAGACTGGCCTTAAGTTTTTAAAGGTCAAAACGCATAAAGTTAGTGCTGTAACAACTTCGGTGACCTTCAAGCAGAATAGATTGTGGCAGAGCATTATGGACACAACTTTTTGGATGAGTAAATCTGTGTTCACTTCACAGTATTTGAAACTTGTCCAGACTCTTTATGAGGACTGTTACACTCTGGGACTATTTGTAACAGCGAGTGCAGTAGTGGGGGAAGGATCCACCACTACGTTCCCATAATCCTATACCTTTTTCTTCTCTTGGAACTTTTATATTTTTATGGTTGTTTGTGGAGATTGCGACAGTCTCCCACAATCATTGATTTTAGTCAGGTGGTCAATTTGTTCCTTGAGAGTGCCCGGAACAAGGGTATTGGAAGAGGTCCTGTCACATAGAGGTTTTTTTTTTGACCAGTTTGACAGCTCCTAGAGGTCTTCAGCCCCCTGGGTGGATCGTTGGATCTCATAAGGAAAGCGGACATAATGAAAGAATTCATTGAAGTCAGCTTCCTTATCAGGTACGAACCCTTAAGTTTGTGTATTAACTCTTAGTAAAATATTCCAACTATATTGGCTCTGTCTAACCCTCCACCAAAGGTGTTAATCAGCTATATATATAACTACTAGGTAAATCTTATGTTTAAAAATGTTATTTGTTCCGTAACTGACATACAAACCACACTATATAATAGGGGTATTACTTTCGGCATAGCTGAAATGACGAGCCATTAGAATTTTAACGAGGGTAGCTTGCTACCCCCCCCCCCCCCCTCTCCTCACACACACGTGTGCTTGAGCTCACTTTGCTCTCGGCTCGGATGGTAGACGGACGTGTCCTCTCTCATCCTCGCCTCTCTCCTGGCAGCCATTAATGCTTTTTGTTCCTACACTAAATACAAACACTCATTCTTTACTATAGGAGATATTCTAGCGCGAGCTGGAAAATACGGCAGAAAAACCTTAACAAGGTCGTTAACGACTGGACAGGTAATTACCCACCTGTCAGTGGTGGGGGACCGCCGGTCGGTAGCTGCTGTTTACCTCCAATCGAATATTAGCCGTCGCAGTGGTAACACCTCTGCTCCTGCTTTTTTTGCTGGCAGACTAGCCTTTCTTTTTTTTTTTTTTGAGTTTTGATTAATCCTTTTTCTTTTTCTTTGTTGATGATGTCCTCTTTTGAGGAAGTGTTCACGATGCCTTTATGTCACCGCTGGATGTGGATCCTCTTTCCCTATACCCCGTTATGGAGGTCATGGGTGTTCTGCTACCCTGCGGAGGATGAGTTCCCCTGCCAAGTATGTAGAAGAGGTCTTCACATTACCTTCTCCTCCTCCCCCTCCACTTCATTGTCCTCCCCTCTTCGGAGGCGAGGAGGGAGAGATAGAGAAGAGGAAAGGAGAGATCGCACTCCTTTGCCCAGTGGTTCTCTCCGGAATCACAGGCGACATAGGGGGAGACATAATTGTTCTTGCTCTTCCTCGCCTTCTGTCTCTTCACGAAATGTCTCGCCGTTAGTCTAAGCACTCTCGTCACAAACTTAAGAGTGCTTCCTTCTTACCCTAACATAGGGCATCAAGAGCGTATGCGCCAACATGCGCATACGCTTCAACAAGAGCATAGCTCCATCTCGTGCCATGCGCTCGCTCACCTGCGCACAAACTCTGCGCAATGGCACTCTCCTGCGTGATGGCACTTTTTTGCGCCTGCACGTGCACATACGGCCCAACACCATCCTACGCGACAGGTAAAACCTGCGTGTCAACTTTCTACTGTTAGAAGGTCTTCTGACAAGGCAGCCATGCTGCCTTCTCTCGCAGCGCCAGTGCTTACCAACGCGCTAGCGTTTTGCAACACGCCAACGCTTATCCACGCGCCAGCACTTACCGGCGCACCAGCCTTCTCCCGTATCCACAAGGATATGCGTGCACGCTCGCGCGGCCATATGATTCCACTATGGGGAATTTTCTCCTGTGGGCACGCACACTCCCTACGGTTGGCACTGACGTGCGAGATAACTCTCCCGCACGCCCGTGTACGCCTTCACCTAGATATTCTCACCGAAGAGACAGGCGAAGTAGGAAGAGACGTTATCATTCTCGCTCTTTCTCGCCTTCTGTCTCTCACCGAGACTTCCTGCCTCGAGATTATATACTCTCGTGCCACAAACCTGAGAAGAACGATCCCTCCCGTCATCGTTCTGCCTCGCTGTCGTCGTCGTGTGAGGGATCATCTAAGAAAACAGGAGAGAGGCCAAGGGCAAAGCACGTCCTAACCTCGAACCCTCTTCTTCGCATTTTAGTTTGAGGGTCTCCGTCCGCTCTAGAAAAAGTCAGATACAGTAGAGCGCTTCTCCTTGCTTTTCTTTCTATCTTCAGAGAGATTGCTCTCGCCTTTGAATTAGCGATCTCTGACCCTTTGGGGTCTCGTGACAAGGAAACCTCGGATTCCCGGTGAGCAACTAGCTCACAGGTAGTTTCTGAAACCTTGGGTTTTCGTCATTTAGTCTCGCTTACACTTCGGTGTCTCGTGACAAGGGAGACTTCCGTTTTCCTGTTGTTCTAGCTCTTCGGGTTCTCGCAACACAAACTCTAGGGGCACGTATGTTCACGCTGAACCTTCAGGTTCTCGCAACACAACCTCTAGGGGCACGCACGATCACGCTGAACCTTCGGGTCCTCGTGACACAAGTCATCAAGAGCATTACTCTTATATCGGAGAGTCTTCGGATTCTTGTCACGTGGAGTGTTCGCGTACGCCCATAACGATCAGGAGTTTTACTCTTATGGCAGAGTCTTCAGACCCCAGTCACGCAGGTGTTCGCACGCAATTAGTGCTACTACACACGCAAATCTCCGATCATACACTCGCGGGGTTAATCCTTCGCTCCCGTGTTTCAGACAGCACAACCTCCCTAATTCCTTTGCTCCCTGTTGAGTTAAGGATTTCGAGTCTCTCAGAAACCTCGAAAGAAGATGCAGGGGTTCGCCCCCTTCTTCTCTTCGGTTGAGAGCAGAAGGGAAAAGTCATGTGGCAGCTCATGAGCTGCCCATGTTACGAGGTGACACTCGTTGTCAACCTGCAACTTGATCAACTTATTGGGAAACTCAGATTGCTGACAGGAGGTTCGCCTCCAGGGATTAGAGATCCTTCCCTTACGAGGGAGTGATAACCTTCCTCGGAATTGGACTGCGTGAAAGATCCATTCCCCTTTCGAGGGAAAGCTTTCCAACTTCAGACAGTCAGCAACCTTCCCTCCTTCGTAAGTAGTTGCGTACAGCTCAATGAGTTTTACCTCTGCTATCTCATCCCCGAAGACTGTGCTTTCTCCCCTGGAGCTAGGGAAAAGCAAGTCTACGGCTTATGCCTCCTTCGGGGGGAACTTCTCCCTGGGAGTATGCTGGGCTCAGGCGATGTCCTTCTTCGGGAGGACTTCTCTCTCGTTCACGAGAGGAGATTTTTTCGCCTATGTTTTTTCCGTAAAACTGGGAGAAAACTTGCCTTAGGCGATGCCCTCCTTCAGAAGATCTCTCTCGTTCGCGAGAGAGAGATTGTCACGCCTTCGCTCTTTTCCCATAGAACTGGGGGAAAGCTTGTCTTAGGCAATGTTCTCCTTCAGGAGAACTTCTCTCGTTTGCGAGAGTGAGATTGTTATGCCTTCGCTTTTTTTCCCATAGAACTGGGGGGAAGCTTGTCTTAGGCAATGTTCTCCTTCGGGAGGACTTCTCTCTCGTTTGTGAGAGAGAGATTATTACGCCTTTGCTTTTTTCCTATAGAACTGGGGGAAAGCTTGTCTTAGGCATGTTCTCCTTCGGGAGAACTTCTCTCGCGTTCGCGAGAGAGATTATTAAGCCTATGCTTTTTTCCCCATGAATTGGGAGAAAGCTTGTCTTAGGCCATGTCTCCCATCGGGAGAACTCCTTTCTCGTTCACGAGAGGGAGTTTTTTTACTTGAGAGGGAGATTTTTACGCCTACGTTTTTTCCCTAGAACTAGGAGAAAACTTGTCTTAAGCGACGTCCTCTTTCGGGAGAACTTCTCTCTCGTCCGCGAGAGAGAAATTATTACGCCTATGCTTTTTTTTAAATATTAAACTTAACCGGTGAATATATATATAGCTGACGTTTCCGACGGTCGACAGATTCCAAAATCTCGCGAGCGATCACCATGATGGCTGCCGGGTGTGCCCACCAGCGCCGACTATCGGCCAGATACCGCATATACTTCTCCAGGAGTTCAGTTCTTCTCTGTCGGTGGTAGTGACAGCATTGGTTCCGCTCGCGCTTAACCTCAAGTTTCTACTGATTGGTAAAGTACTTGTTCATGGTTTTATGGTTTTCGCCGTGTTGGATTATTCTCAAGCAATACGATCTTCAAAAGAAATTCTTTTGATAGGAGAGAAAAATTTTTTTTACCCTTGCTATTTTTAATCTTTCTCTGGATTTTCCATAGAGAAAAGATAGCCGACCCTTCCCTCAGTGTATGGAAGTGTGTTAAAGGCTTTTAGTAATTATTGTTGATTTTTATAGATTTACCTCTATATATTTTATATCTCACCCGCCTTTATTAGCCCTCTTCGATTCTCTTTCCATTTATACTAAACACTGTGATAAATGTTATATTTTATATTTGTTTAGATTGATTTGATGAATATTTTTAGAAGAAATTTATTCTTTGAATAGTCTTCGTGCTGTTTTCAAAGATGAACTAACGTTTAGTTTATTTATGCTACGCATTTTGCACTCTATCGTTACGATAGAGAAAGAGAGAATTACGGTTTTACTTTGCAGAAAGAGTTAATCGATTTTGACGGTTTGTTCATTCTTACAAACTGAAGTTTTTTAAATACTAATTTAAAGGAACATGTTAATTGTCAATTTCTTAGTCCTTTTAGTATTTTCCTTTAGTCAAATAACCTTTTATTGACGAAGAGTGAGTGAGCCATTCTCTTGTGAGTGACGAGAGAGAGAGAGAGAGAGAGAGAGAGAGAGAGAGAGAGAGAGAGAGAGAGAGAGAGAGAGAGAGAGAGAGAGAGAGAGAGAGAGAGAAGGATCTTCATTCTCGTCCCAAGTCTCTGTACAAGGTGTTTGGGAGTGAGTAACGTTGTTCTTCTCGATTCAGATATTTACTCTCGTCCCAAGTCTCTGTACGGGGGGAGAGAGAGAGAGAGAGCATAAAACGTAGTCCTTCATGTTCTATTTTTGTTCTCATCCCAAGGCACTGTGTGGTGAGAGATTGAAAACGTAGTCCTTAGCGATCTAGTTTTTTAGTCTCCTCCCAAGTCACTGATCTTGGTAACTTTATATATTTCCATTTTATTCTATATATACTGTATGTATATGTTTATTAATTTTTGCATGTGTGATTCATTTTGTACTAATGAGCTTACATTATACGACATATTTCGCAATTCTAACCTTTTGATTTAAGGGAGAATTGCGTGCTTCAGGTAGAAATCAACTTTATTCATGTCTAATGTGAAATTATTAAAAAATGCGAGAGTCAGTGAAGAAAGTGCGAAAAACATGTTCAGTGTTGCGGAGGGTTCGTCTGTTCGTGCTTGTCGCTTGCCTAGTCTGAGACCTCTTTCAGGCTCCCCTACCCCAGGGAGAAGGAATGTCGTAGGACCTAAGGGAGTGAGAGGTGTAAATGAACGAACAGACGGTCCCTCAAAAGTATCAGACGTTGCTCTTCAAGCACGTCCTTACCATAAGACAGGAGAGACCAAGTTCTCCTCGTCTTCCGATGATTCGTCTTTTAAAAAACCTTGCCGTAAGGTTTCGAGACCATTGAAACGTAAATTAGTTCCTTCAGAACAAGATCAACGTCCTAGCTGTAGTCATCATGAGAGTCCTGTTCATAGCGATGACGTTCATGTACAGACATTTCCGACGTCACGATCTATTCCGAGTGCGGTTGATCTGAAGTTAAGTGTTTTGCAAGATATGCTGTTAAAGCTTTCTTCTTTAATGAAAGCTTACGATCCTGTTCCTGTGCGAAAGGATCCTTTGCTTGTTGTACGTCACGGTTCTGGAATTCGTGATTCAGGTCTTCAACCTTCTAAACGAGATTTGTTACGTCACGCTGACGTTATCCCTAGTGTCAGCTTTGCTGTTAAACGAGATGCGGAGCATAAATCTCGATGTAACTTTGATCGACAGTCAGTTAAGTCGAGTCATAACTTTGATCAGCAGTCACTGCAGTTCCGCCGAGACTTTGAACGTCAACCACCACAGTCACAACGTGACGATGAGCTGCAGACACGACGTGACGTTGAGCGGCAGACACCTCAGTCACGACATGTATTAGAATAACATTCACTGCAGTCACAACGTGACATCGACCCTCCAACTTTAACTTCGGTTCATATACAAGTTGATGTAGCCTGTCAGGTTTTTCCTTCACGTCATTCTGAATATAAATCTCCTTCTCGCAAGACTTTAGATTTGTCAGATGATGTGCCATCTGAAGAAGAAGTTGATGACCCCCTTTCAACTAATGTACATTTGGGGATTCATTCAGATGAGGAGGAACCTAGGGTTGTCCAACAATCCCTTGTTTAAAGAAAAAAAAAAAATTATGAATTTCTTTAGGGAAATTTTTTCCTACTCATTTTGTAACGGCTGCTCCACGTTCTCCGCCGTCTGAGTTTACTCTTGGCATGACTTTCTTTGACTCCTACATATACGAAGTCAGTTCTCTCTCGTTCTTCCAAGAGAGCCATGCGTTTACTGGGAGACTGGTTGGTTTCCAGGAGAAGTTTAGGAAAGTCTGCTTTTGCTTTTCCTCCTTCTAAATTAGCTTCTCGCTCGAGCGTCTGGTATGACACAGGAGAAGTTTTCGGCTTGGGAGTACCTGCCTATGCCCAGGGAGACTTCTCAAGCCTAGTGGACTCTCCTCGTCGTTTAGCCATGAGACGCTCCAAGATTTTTTGGTCTTCTTCAGAGCTAGATCATCTCCTGAAAGGAGTTTTTCGAGTGTTTGAAGTATTTAATTTTTTGGATTGGTCCCTGGGAGCCTTAAGTAAGAAGGTCTCTCCAGCGGACAATGTATTGCTGTACAAATTATGTCATGCATGAACAAGGTCATAAGGGATGGCTCCAATGAACTGGCAGCCACGTTCACTACAGGAGTACTTAAGATGCAAGTGCACTCAATGTGTTCATTGTCAAGACAAGTTCACGATGAAGACTACCAAATCTGTCTTGGTAGCAGTAAGGGAAGGCGACTGGATGGTCTCTCTCGACCTTCAGGATGCATACTTCCACATCCCGATTCATCCAAACTTTCAGCAATATCTGAGGTTTGTGGACAGGAAAGTAGTGTACCAATTTCGAGCACTGTGCTTCGGCCTCAGTCCTGGTCCTCTTGTTTTTACAAGGCTCATGCAAAATGTAGCAAGCTTTCTACATTTTTCAGGGATCAGAGCTTCCCTTTATTTTGACGACTGGCTAATCAGGGCATCATCATTAAATCGCTGTCTGGAGAACCTCAAATGGACATTAGACCTAACCAAAGAGTTAGGTCTCCTAGTGAACATAGAGAAGTCGCAACTGACTCCATCCCAGACTATTCTTTATTTGGGGATGGAGATAAGGAGTCAAGTTTTTTGGGCTTTTCCGTCTACCACCAGGATGGAGCAAGCTCTGCTCAAAGTCCATCACTTGCGAGAGAAAAGCAGTTGCTCTGTGAGAGTTTGGATGAGCCTCCTGGGGACTCTTTTGTCGCTGGTACTGTTTATCTCTGTAGGGAGACTCAACCTTCGCCCTCTCCAGTTTCACCTAAACCACCATTGGAACAAGGAGAAGGGCTTAGAGACGATCTCAATTCCAATCTCCGATCCAGTCAAGACCTGTCTAGCTTGGTGGGACAGCAACATCAGACTTCGGGAAGGTCTTTCTCTTGCGATCAAGAACCCAAACCATGTGTTGTTTTTAGACGCATCGGATTTGGGTTGGGGAGCGACGCTAGACAATCTGGAATGCTCGGGTCTTTGGTCCGCAGACCAAAAAAGTCTTCACATAAACTGCAAAGAGCTTTTAGCAGTCCATCTAGCATTAAGGAGTTTCGATAGTCTGGTTAGAAACAAAGTAGTGGAGGTGAATGCAGATAATACCACGGTCTTGGCATACTTCTCGAAGCAAGGAGGCACTCACTCCCACTCCCTTTACGTCACCGCAAGGGACCTTCTCACTTGGTCAAAAGCTCGAAACATCTCTCTTTTGACGAGATTCGTGCAAGGGGAGATGAATGTCTTAGCGGGCTGTCTCAGCCAAAGAGGACAGGTGATTCCCACGGAGTGGACACTGCACAAGGATGTGTGCGAGAGACTATGGACGACATGGGGTCAACCCACCATAGATTTCTTTGCGACCTCTCTGACATAGAGGCTCCCTACTTATTGCTCTCCTGTTCCAGATCCAGAGGCGGCCCACATAGACGCTTTCCTACTGGACTGGTCTCACCTAGACATCTATGCCTTTCCACCGTTCAAGATCCTTAACAAGGTGCTTCAGAAGTTCGCCTCTCACGAAGGGACCAGGTTGATGTTGGTTGCTCCCCTCTGGCCCGCGAGAGAATGGTTCACAGAGGTACTTCTATGGCTAGTAGACATTCCAAGAAGTCTACCGTTACGGATGGATCTCCTGCGTCAGCCTCACATATAGAGATTTCATCAAAGCCTCCCCGCGCTTCATCTAACTGCCTTCAGACTATCGAAAGACTCTCTAGAGCTCGAGGGTTTTCGAAGGAGGCAGCTAGAGCGATCGCGAGGGATAGAAGATCCTGTACCACCAGGATTTATCAATCTAAATGGGAGGTATTTAGAGACTCGTGCAAGTCCTCCTCTATTTCCTCTTCCAGTACCTCTGTAGCGCAGATTGCAGATTTTCTGCTTTATCTGAGAAATGGTAGCTCCCTTTCTGCATCTACCATTAAAGCCTAGAGAAGCATGTTAGCTTCTGTTTTTAGGCATAGAAATTTGGATCTGTCTAATAACAAAGATCTTCAAGACCTTCTTAAGTCTTTCGAGACTTCCAAGGAGCGTTATATTTCTACTCCTGCTTGGAACTTGGACGTGGTCCTGCAGTTCCTTATGTCAGACAGGTTTGAACCGTTGAATTCAGCCTCCCTGAAGGATCTTACCCTCAAGACTCTTTTCTTAGTGAGCTTGGCTTCTGCGAAAAGAGTTACTGAGATACATGCTTTTAGCAAGAATATCGGGTTCTCCGCTAATAAAGCACTATGCTCGCTTCAGTTTGGTTTTTTGGCCAAAAATGAACTTCCGTCTCGTCCATGGCCTAAATCGTTTGAACTTCCCAGTCTATCTGAGATTGTTGGGAATGAAGTTGAAAGAGTTCTGTGGCCAATTAGAGCTCTTCAATTTTATTTAACTAGAACCAAACCGCTGCGAGGTAATTCAGAGGCTTTATGGTGCTCGGTTAAAAAGCCCTCTTTGCCTATGTCGAAGAATGCGTTGTCTTATTTTATTAGACTGTTGATTAGAGAAGCGCACTCTCATTTAAGTGAGAAGGATCTAAATTTGCTTAAAGTTAAGGCTCAAGAAGTTAGAGCGGTGGCAACTTCAGTGGCGTTCAAACAAAATAGACCCCTTAGAAGCATTATGGACGCAACCTTTTGGAGGAGTAAATCTGTGTTCGCTTCACATTATTTGAAAAATTTCCAGACTCTTTATGAGGACTGCTACATGTTGGGACCATTCGTAGCAGCGAGTGCAGTAGTGGGTGAAGGTTCTACCACTACATTCCCTTAATCCCAATATCCTTTTAATCTACTCTTGAAATTTTTAATCTTGGTTTGGGTTGTACGGGAGACTAAGAAGTCTTTCGCAATCTTTTTGATTGGGCGGGTGGTCAAAATATTGTTTCTTGAGAGCGCCCAGATTAAGGGTATTGATGAGGTCCTGTTATAGGGGTGTTCACCCTGGATATAGCAGCTCCTGGGAGTCTTTCAGCATCCTAAGAGGATCGCTGGGCTTCGTGAGGATAGCGGACTAATGAGGCAGAGTAATCATCAGAGTCAGCTTCCTTACCAGGTACCTATACTTAAGTTTGTTTTTTGAATATTTGTCAAAAACTCTTGAGCATATATGCCTTTATTGTTTTAATACTGGTCTCTACCCTCCACCATGGGTGTGAATCAGCTCTATATATATTCACCGGTTAAGTTTATTATTTAAAAATGATATTTTCAATTTAAAATAGATTTTTGAATATACTTACCCGGTGAATATATATAATTAAAGGCCCTCCCTTCCTCCCCGATAGAGACCCAACGAACTGAGAAGAACTGAACTCCTGGAGAATTATATGCGGAATCTGGCCGATATTCGGCGCTGGTGGGCACACCCGGCAGCCATCATGGTGATCGCTCGCGAGTTTTTGGAATCTGTCGACCGTTGGAGACGTAAGATATATATATATATATTCACCGGGTAAGTATATTCAAAAATTTATTTTAAATTGAAAATATAATTTCCCATAGATCTGGGAGAAAGTTTGCCTTCGGGAGGACTTCTCCCTCGTTCGCGAGAGAGAAATTATTAAACCTAGGCTTTTCCCCATAGAGAGGGGAGAAATCTTTCCTTTGGCAATCCTTCCTTTGGGAAAACTTTTCCCTCGTTGAGAGAGAAAAGTTAATACGCCTACGCTTTTCCCCATAGGGCAGGGAGAAAGCTTGTTTTAGGCAATCTCCTTAGGGAGAACCTTCCTACCTTCACGAGAGAAACTTGAGGGAGTTTACTGATCTACGCTCCTCCCTCTTACGCCTTTTGGTTCTCCTCCAGGGGCGGAGCGAGAGCCTTGTGTTAAGCGACATTCTCCTTCGGGAGAACAATCTACCCTGCGGAGAAGTTATTTTCATCCCTGACGTTCTCCCCCTCGTGCTGGTAGGAGACGTCTTTTTGATCCTACTGGTTCCCCTCACGTTGACCCCTCGGGGTCTCGTGACGATCACCCTTTCGCCGGGCGTGATTGGGAGCCTTTAAACTTTCGTCGTGTTTATCCTACGGGTTCTCGTGACCTTAGGAGTCCTTCGGGCCTCTGTCACGTTGGACTTTTGAGTTCACACGACTTGAAACTTTCGAGTTTCAGTTATGCAAGTAGTCGGGCTCTGGTAACAATTAATACAAAGTGTCCTTGCATGCGCGCAATTAGCGCTATGCACGCGATCATCGTCATGAAGAGTTTACTTTTATGACAGAGCCTTCCGATTCTCGTCAGCGGTCTTGTCATTACCTCCAGACACTCCGACTTCTATCATTCTTCCCCTTTCGATAAGAAAGATACGAGGGGTAAGATATAAGGTTTGTCTGCTACTCGCGTCTCCACTTTTTCCTGTAATACATGCGAGGAATTATCGCAGCCTGAGGATTCCTCGTGAGTGCTGCCGTCGAGGGACTTAGAATCCTCCTATTTAAGGTCTCTAAGAACTGTGTGTTATATCTCATGCCTTGGAGATTTGCACCTGTCTCCTCGACCCCTTTACTCTCCAGCCTTAGACAGGCTATGTATTGACAGTCTGGGGTTCGAGCCCTGCCCAGACCCATTAGAGCCTTCAGTGCCTACAACCTTACCATCCTTGTAAGCTCAGGTTGGGGGGAGCCTATAGTTCTATCTGCTGAGTCTTCAACAGCCACTGCCTGGCCTTCCCTGGTCCTAGCTGGGATGGAGAGGAGGCTTGGTCGTTGACCATATATGGTCAGTCTCTAGGACATTGTCTTAACGGCTAATGCAATGTCACTATCCCTCGCCTCTGACTTTCTTGAGCGACCTTTAAACCTGGTCGGTTCTCCGAGTTCAGAGACGTCAACCTTCTCCTCCGATCTTAGATCCCTTCACGGCGAGGCTCACACCAGGCTAATCCTCGAAGAGGCACTCAACTCTTCCAGGCTCTTCTCAGTCACAGAAGCCTCGGCAATGGAAGCGACTTCAATGTCCCTTCTGGCTTGACACATGGTCTGATACAGTCGGCTACCTTGCGAGCCACGAGGACTTGTCAAGCCAAACTCTAGGCAGACCCTACAAGAAGTCCTAACTGCTGGGGCTAAGACAATGGACTTCTTAACCGCTACAACAGCGACAATGTGAAGCAATTGGATCCTCAAAGGAAGGATCAGTAGTTCCCAGACTTCCTTTTGTTCCTCAGTGAGGGAAGCATCTCTCAGTCTCGGCGATTAAGGGCTATTGCGCAGCCTTGAGCTTCATCTGTAGATGGAGAAGGGGTTGACCTCTCCGCCTCAGAAGACATCACCTTGGTTGTTTCGGTGTTGGAGTGATCTTGCCCCCCACTTGAGATTAGACCATCTCCTTGAGACGTGTCTTACGTTCACTGAAGGGTCTGCCCTATGTGCCCCTAAGGGCCTTGGACCCTCTCTGAACCTTAAGACCGTCTACCTCGTACCTCTGTCCTCCGCTTAAAGGGTCAGTGAGCTACATGGTCTCTTACGCCACCCATTCTAAGAGATGTGGGGGGGGGGGGGGGCAAGTGTCTTGCAGCTTTGTACCGGGCTTGGTGGCTAGACTCACAGTCCTTCATCTTCCGATGGGAGATTTCGAGAATATCCACTCTCAATAGGTAACATAGGATACAGTCCAGTCGTTACTATGCCCAGTCAGGGCGTCAAAGAAACATCTGAGGCGCACCAGACTTTTCAGACCACGTCTCCGTCATCTCTTCCTTGTTCCAACAGGGTAAAGAAGAGAATCTCTCGCAACACCATCTCTTTCTGACTTAAAGTTATTGCGAGGTCTTTTCACAGAGACACAGGCAGCACATCCCAGAGCCCATCAAGTTAGGGGAGTGGCTGCCTCTCTAGCGTTTAAGAGATTTTTCTCAGTCTCCCAAGTCCTAAGTGTTGGGGTCTGGAAACGCCAATCTACATTCACTGTTCACTATTTGATCGACGTGACACATAGGTCTCTAGACACCCTTTTTATAGGGCCTATTGTGACAGGTCAACAGATGCTGTTACTACCTTACGCCCTTTCAGGGGACAGTAACCATTGGTTGAGCATTCTGGGTTACACTAGGTTTTAAGAAGGATATTCTTCGATCTTCTTTGTCTCCTTCTCCCCCACATCTGGGGATCCTAGCCTGTATCCAGTTTCAGCTTGACTCGCCAATGGAAATAAGGTACGATACTCATCTGATTCCTCTCACAGAGTACAAGTTATACTCGTGGTCACGAGGTTTCCCCTTGGCAAGGTCAGGGGAATCCTAAGTTTAAAGGGGTCCGAGTCGAATGTTCCTGACCCACTTCATCCTGAAACATTTATTTCCATGAAGTTGCAAACCTTCTGTCGTACTGAGATTCTGGGGATCTACAAAGAAAGAAGATAACGGAAGATTGTAGCTTCAAAGAGTCTAGTCTGAGGACTATCTTCCCTAAAGATAGGGATCTCCTTGGCCACCCTGGCCTCAAGACTAAGTCTCCTATAGTAAAGAATGAGGGTTTGTATTTAGTGTAGGAACAAATGACAAACTTATAACAGAGTTTGTATTTTTCCTAACATACAAACCCAAATTCTTTACACAAATCTTCCCTCCATCACCGCCCCCTAGGATAGTCCTATTTAGAATCTGATTGAAGGTAAACAGCAGCTACCCGACCGGCGGTCCCCCACCACTGACAGGTGGGTAATTACCTGTCCGGTCGTTAATGACCTTGTTAAGGTTTTTCTGCTGTATTTTCCAGCTCGCGCTAGAATATCTCCTATAGTAAAGAATTCGGGTTTGTATGTTAGGAAAAATACAAACTCTGTTATAAGTTTGTCATTTTGCTTTTTCTTTGACAGGTTTGAGTGTGAAGTTGGCCTCTGAGATTATGCGCACCTGTCCTGGATTAACCGACCGCCCCTGCGGAACATTCATGTCGGCGGTCGAGACAGACCCTCACACCCTTTGCCCTTATAGAGGCCGACGGTGTGATAGTGGTAATAAGTGTGGTGAGCGTAGGGAGTGGTCTACCTCCCAGTGGGAGAGGTTTTCTCGGCGACGTAAGAAGTCCAGGTGGGATATTTCTCCTTCGAAGGTTTCTTTGAAAGGAGAAAATCCGAAGGACTCGTCTTCCGTTGTCCAAACCTCCTCCGAAGCACCCGCTCGATTGGTCTATTTCGAGAGACCGGCGAGTGGTAGCGTAGACCGTGGTTCTGTTTTCCAAACTCGGGGTTTGAGAGATGGCGTTGCCTCCACTAGTGAGGCAGCTCCACCTCTCCCCCCGGGGGATGATATATCACTAACTAATTTGTTTCAGCTTTGGTCTTCCTTGTGGCTCTAGGGTTCGCCCTCCAAGGAAGCTCTACTTGACATCATCCGATTGGGTGCCGCTGTCAAGCAATCGCCGACTTTGGCAGAGGTTGATCCTCTGTCAATTGTTGACGTTGTGGTGTCAGAGGTATCCAATGCGGTGTCTCCTAATACCTCTGCCTCTTCTCATCCCGCAGTAGCTGAAGGCTTAGTCTCTCCCGTTCCTGCACAACCTACATGGGAGAAACTAAGTCCAACAGTCTCTCCTGCCGGTGATTCTCCCCCTCGGGGGAGGTCACTTACAGAGACTCCTCTTCGGAGGACTGCAGAAGGTCAGCAGTCCTCTGAAGGCTCGCCTTCCTCTTCACTGGAGAGCCCTTCCTTCACCTTATAAATCGGTGAGGAGGCGCCTCTTCGGTTCATCATCGTCGTTGCAGTCTGCCGCAGAGGAGTCTCGTCAGCGTTCACCGACTGTTCCTGCTATGGTCCTGGAACTCTCAGCGGATCGTTTGCGATCCCCTTCAGTGGAAGGTCGATCTTTCGAAGGGCTCTCCGACCTTCCACCCGACAGACCGGTTAACCTGCCGTCGCCATTCCTGGCAGCTGATGCGCTTTACGCGCCAACAAATCCTGACTATCATGCTAGTCAGGCACCGATCCCTATTACGGGGCAACAAGGGCGTACAAGCCATTGCGCTCATACGTCCCTTACGCGCTATGATGGTCATGCGCACCAACGTTCTCCTGTGCGCAAGGCTTTGCCTGAGGTAGCGCGCTAGTGCTCACCTGCGCGCCAGCAACCCCCTGCGCGCCAGCGCTCTCCTACGCATCAGCGCTCGCCAATGCGCCAGCGCTCTCCAATGCGCCAGCGATCTCCTACGCGCCAGCGCTCTCCTATGCGCCAGCGCTCTCCCGTGTGCCAGCGCCCACGGGCATCCATCTCTCCTGCGTGCCCACAATCTTCGGATCTGGGAGCTGTAGGGAAGTCAAGGACTTCGCCTACACACCAGCGCTCGCCAACTCGCCGCCTGCTGTCTCCAGCGTGCCATCCCTCGCCATCGCGCAATCGCGCGCGTTCACCTGCTCGCGCCCACGAGGATATGCGCGTGCGCCCTGTGTGTCTGCGCCCATCCTCTCCAGCAGTTATGCACCGCCATACTGACGCGTGCCCGCAAGATGCTCTCCCACGCACACAGGTTCCTACTGCGCGCCCGCGCGCAAGGGATATCTCTCATGCACGCGTGTGCCCTACTACATCTTCTGGAGCGCGCGAACTATGCCCGCACGCCCACGGGTCCAACATCTTGATCCTGCGCGCGCGAACATTCACCCGCGCGTGAACGCACAATCAGCCTCCCGCGCACTCTCCTGTGGTCCCACAGTCTCCCGCGCTTGCTCCTACGAGCCATCACTCGCCTGTGAGCCCGCACATGCCCTCGCAATCACCCACACACGCGCATCAGCAGTCCCCAGTGCGCGCCAGCAGTCTCCCTCGCGCGACCCCGGGTATTCCCCATCGCGCGAGCGCCAACACGCCCCCCCGCCCGAGCGCCAACACAATCCCCCGCGTGAGCGCCAATACCCTCCCACGCACGAGGCTGCAGGACAAGGCACGGCAAGGTCGCCATCGCCACATTCCCCTCCCCGCAAGCGCAGAACAGCACACACGGCGGTGGAAGGGAAGCATCCAGAAAGGTCCAGGAACACTTTTTCTTCTTTTCAGGCGAACCCCCCTTTTGAAAACTCCAACCAGGGATCTGTCGATTCCTGTCCCTCCAGAGGGAGTGTCTGACAGCGCAGCTGTCAGTCAACAGTCATGGTTCGGGGCCCTAATCAGAGCGGTTACACAGGCTTTCAAGCCTGTGCTCTCTGAGTTAGGCCACAGATCTTTGGCTGCGTCTACCCCTCTGAAGAGAAAAAGAGGAGTTTCAGACGCGGTGGCTTATCCAAGAGCTAAGCTGTCTCCTCGTAAGCCCTCGAGGCAGGTTCCCTCCCCCCCTAGACTTTTTCTCCCTCCCTGTCGGACGAGGATTTCCCGTCCTCAGGGGAGTCATGTGACGTGAGACATTCCCCCATCGCACCAATGAGGGTAACCCCACCTCGCGTTGAAAAGTCTTCCAGGGTAAGGGCGAAAAACTTGCCTCCGTCTTTGTTAGAGTCCTGCATCCTTCCCTGGAAGGAGTCGAAGGACTCGAAGATAATGCCAAAATCCTCGACGAGACCTAGGACGGAGTCAGCTAGTCATTTGGAGAACGTCCGCGACTCTCCCCAAGAATAGCCTTTGGGGACAGGAGACTTCGCTGCAAGCCCGACATCCGCAGGAGAACTACAAGATTCAGAACATGCATTTTGTCAGGTTCTGACTCTTATGAGGACTCTCAATGGGTTTGCCGACCCAGAGATCCCCCCTCGAGAGGGCAAAGACACGGTCTTGGATCGAGTATTTGGAACTCAAAAACCTTCTAAGGCCAGTGCAGCTCTGCCCTGGTCTCAGGGGGTTAAGAGTACCAGGGACAAGATCGCAGTCCAGCTCTCTGAGTTAGCCTCCTCCAACCGCTCCAGTGCTGGCAACAAGCTTCTCCCACCTCCTCGCGTACAGCAGAGGAGGTACTTCAAGATCTTGGAGGAGCCTTGTTTAGCTCTTCCTCTTCACCATTCCTTGGAAGAGCTTACCAGGGGAGTCCCTCTTGAGACTCTCCAACCGGCAGGTCTCATTCTCGGCAACTGAGATCCTTAATCAGGAGAAGGTTGCGAAGTGTGCTATGCAAGCCACTTCGTGGCTGGATATCTGGTTAGGGACCTTAGGTATCCTGATACGCTCTGAGGATTTCTCCAAAGAACGTACCAAGAAAGCTATTGAGACGTTCCTCCTCTCAGGCACTCGCACGATCAAGTTTCTGGCCCACCAAGTCTCGAACTTGTGGGCGAACACCATCCGTAAACGTCGGGATGCGGTGGCTGAGAGGTTCCATCAGAAGATCCCTTGCACCGAGATAAATAGGCTCAGGCATTCTTCCTTGGAAGGAACAAATCTGTTTGAGCCTAAAGACGTGGAACATTCTGCTAAGAGGTGGAGGAAGTCCCACCAAGACTCCCTTCTGCATAGGGCTTTGACATCCAAGCCCTATAAGCTTCCAGCACCCCAGGAGTCCCTTCCTACCAAGACGATGAAACCGACAACGGCAGCGAAGACAGTGGTGTCTAAGCCCTTTCCTGTCAAGGACAGGAAAGGCAAAAATCCTAGAGGGAGCAGCCTAGGCTGCAAACGCTAGGATTGGCAGTCCCCCTGCATGTCCACCAGTGGGGGGGATGCCTACAAAGTTGCACATACAGGTGGCAGCAACTCGGGGCCGATTCCTGGACGATTTCCATAATCAGTCAGGGATATCGCGTCCCGTTCACAACATCTCTACCTCCCCTGATGACGAATCCAGTGTCATTGAGCTCCCTTGCCATGGAATCAGCAAGGGGACAAGGCCTTCGGGCAGAAGTCCATACCCTGTTGAAGAAGGGCGCTCTCCAAGAGGTCCTCGACGGGTCCCCAGGCTTCTTCAGTCGACTCTTTCTTGTAAAGAAGGCGTCTGGAGGCTGGAGACCGGTCATCGACCTCTCGGCTCTGAACAAGTTTGTCAAACAAACTCTGTTCAGCATGGAGACCGCAGACACGGTCAGACTAGCAATGAGACCGCAGGACTTCATGTGTACACTGGATCTGAAGGACACGTACTTCCAGATCTCAGTCCATCCGTCTTTAAGGAAGTACTTAAGATTCAGCCTAGACAACAAGATCTACCAGTTCAAGGTGCTGTGTTTCGGTCTCTCCATAGCACCACAGGTTTTCACCAGTGTTCACCTAATATCTTCGTGGGCAGACAGGATCGGCATCCGTCTCCTCTGTTATCTGGATGACTGGCTGATCCTAGCAGACTCGGTGTCATCCCTTCTTCAACACCGAGACAAACTTCTGGGACTTTGCCAGGATCTGGGGATCATGGTAAATCTCGAGAAGTCCTCTCTGCTTCCCACTCAAAGACTGGTATACGTAGGCATGATTATAGACACCAATCTCCACAAAGCCTTCCCATCAGACGACAGGATAGCAAGGCTGAGGAAGGTCGCAAGCCCCTTTCTCAGACGAGATGAACTTCCAGCCCAATCGTGGTTATGTCTCCGAGGTCACCTCTCATCTTTGGCTCGTCTAGTTCCCAACGGTCGCCTCAGGATGAGATCCCTCCAGTAGCGACTCAAGTCCCAGTGGAATCAAGGCTACGATTCCCCGGACGTCATGATCCCTATGGGACCTGCGGTACAGACGGACCTCCAGTGGTGGGTGACAGACAAAAACCTATGAAGAGGAGTGGATCTTCTCGTCCTCCCCCCGGATTTGATGCTGTTTTCGGACGCCTCAAAGAAAGGGTGGGGGGCCCACGTACTGCACCACACAACCTCAGGCCTGTGGTCAGAATCAGAAAAGTTCCTCCATATAAACCTTCTAGAGATGAAGGCCGTCTTTTTGGCCCTTCAATAGTTCCAACAATACCTGGCGGGTCACTCTGTGGTGGTGATGAGCGACAATACCACAGTTGTGACTTACATCAACAAACAAGGAGGTACCTTTTTGAAGCAGCTATCCCATCTTGCAGTAGAGATGCTGAGATGGACCGAAGTCCACTCGATTCCACTAACAGCACGTTTCATTCTGGGCAAGAGGAATGTGCTTGCTGACAATCTGAGCAGAGCGTCTCAGATAGTGAGTACCGAGTGGTGTTTGGATCATCTAGTAGCCAAGAAAGTCCTGACTTTGTGGGGTTCCACGACTGTGGATCTATTCGCAACAGCTCTGAACTTCAAACTTCCGCTGTACTGCTCCCCAGTCCCGGATCCCAAGGCGCTCTGGCAAGATGCCTTCCAACAACGGTGGGACAACATCGACGTTTACGCCTTTCCCCGTTCTGTCTGATGAGGAGGGTACTCAACAAGACCAGAATATCGGTCAATCTTTCAATATACCCTCATAGCTCGGCTATTGCATCATGTGGAATGGTTTCCGGACCTTCTGCAACTCCTAACGGAACTACCGAGAGAACTCCCTCCACGACACAATCTACTCAGGCAACCACATGCCAACATCTTCCACAAAGCCGTAGCTTCGCTACGACCTAGCGCCTGGAGACTATCCAGCATCTCTTCGCAGAGAGAGGATTTTCGCAACAAATTGCGATCAGGATGTCTCGACATCCGCGAAAGTCATCCGCAGCTGTCTACCAGGCAAAGTGGAAAGTCTTCTGTGGTTGGTGTCGTGGAAGGGGTATCTCTCTACTCGATGCCACTATTCCAACAACAGCGGAGTTCCTCGTGTATTTGCGGGAAGAAATGCGCCTTTCAGTCTCGGCGGTGAAAGGTTATCGCTTAGCCTTAAGTCTAGCCTTCAGGCTCAAAGGAATGGACATTTCTTCTTCGCTGGAATTTTCGCTACTCATACGAAGTTATGAACTTACCTGCCCTCAGTCGGAAGTGAGACCTCCTCCATGGAACGTGGTTCGAGTTCCAAGGTCTCTTAAGAGACCTCCCTATGAACCATTACGCCAGGCTTCAGACCGCCACCTAACTTGGAAGACAATGTTCCTACTAGCTTTGTCTTCAGCCAAGCATGTTAGTGAATTTCATGGTGTCTCGTATGACATCGCCCATTCAAGGGGATGGGGGGAGGTAACGTTCAGATTCGTCCCTGAGTTTATTGCTAAGACTCAGAATCCGGGAGTAGCTGACCCTCGGTTCGACTCATTCCAGGTTTCGAGTCTCCGTTCCGTAACAGATGACCCAGACTATCTCCTACTATGCCCAGTAAGGAGTTTGAGGCTATATCTCAAAAGAACGGCTGCAGTCCATCCTCGGGTGCCAGCGTTATTTGTTAGCACAGGGAGGACTAAGAGGAGGGTCACCAAGAACACCATCTCAGCATGGATTTGTAGGGTGATTCATCTGTCCCTGAATCCAGACCCTCCTCTGTCATGTCGCCCTAGAGCACATGATGTCAGGGGCGTAGCTACTTCCCTGGCCTTCAAAAAGAATTTATCAGTGACGCAGGTTCTTCAAGCTGGGGTGTGGAAGCATCAGATGACCTTCACAGCCCACTACCTGCAAGACGTGACCCACAGGAGGCTCGATACGTTCTCTATCGGCCCTGTGGTGGCTGCACAACAACTGGTTTAAACCTCAAGCTCCTTATTGGACAAGTAGCAGAAGGTTGAAGGCATTGTTACCCAGTTTTAGTCTGCATGAATGAAAAGGTTTGTCTGGCCCTTATTCTTTTCTTTATCTTCCCCTCACTTGGGGAAATCAGCATCCTGAGTTCTCTGCATAGCTGACCTTAAACCACTGCAAGTAAACCATTTTTCCTTGTGTTCCTAGTATTAAGGTAATACTGTCACGTCCCCATACCCTGACTAGGTGGTATTTGGAGAGTCCTAGCCTAAAGTTTCCATCTAAAGAACTTAGGTCAACTTCTTAGGACGAGTCACACTTCATTATACCTTCACACACAGCTTGCGTAGGCCGCAGTCCTTGCGTAGCAAGTTTCTAGCGAGGTGCAGGGACTCCTTATTTTTGAGTGCCTACACACCCAAATAACGAGCCCCCGGGCAAAACCAAAAAGCCAGTACTGGCTAGAATGTCCACCCTTCCTAAGGGGTGAGTCACCCCTATTAGATTGCGTGGGTTTTATGTCAGTTACGGAACAAATGACAAATTCGTAGATAATTTGTATTTTTCATAACTATACATACCTTAGCTATTTAATCAAACTTGCCCTCCAGCCCTATCCCCCGTGAAGTCCTACCTCCAAGCAAAGTGAGCTCAAGCACAGGTGTGTGTGAGGGGGGGTGGGTAATAAGCTCCCCTCCCCTACCCCCGCTAACTATCAATGGGTTAGTAAACCCTCGTTAAAATTCTAATGGCTCATCATTTCAGCCACCCCGAAAGTAATACCCCTTTTAAATAGCTAAGGTTTGTATGGTTAGGAAAAATACTAATTATCTACGAATTTGTCATTTTCATTATAAAATAAATTTCTGAACATACTTACCTGGTAGTTATGTATAATTAAATTCTCACCCTCCTCCCCTCTAGAGACTAGATGCATGGAAGATATGAGGAAACATGGAATGGTTTCAAGGTACCTCGCTAGGGTGCACAGGTGGTACACCTGGCTATCCAATCGGCGATTGGCACGAGTTTTGAAATTTCTGTCGTGACGTCAGAGACGTAAGCTATATATATAACTACCAGGTAAGTATGTTAAAAAATTTATTTGTTCCGTAACTGAAATACAAACCACGCTATTTACATGGGGTACTGTAATTACTTCAGCGTAGCTGAAATGACGAGCCATAAAAATTTTAATGAGGGTTTACTACCCCTCTGCTAGTTAGTGGGGAGTAGGGAGGGGTAGCTTGCTACCCCTCCCCCCTCACACACACAGTGCGTGCTCCACTTTACTTTTGGCTCGGATGGCGAGCGGAACGCTTGGCGGCCATTAATGTTTTGTCTTTTAACTTACTTTTTCTTATACTTAATATATTTAAACATTATTGATGTTTATATATATTCTTGTGTATAGAATATAGTAAGTTTCCTTTTCAGAGTTGTGCGGTGTGTGTATTGTACGTCTACGAGAGTGATCGCCGGCTTAGCGCTAGGCCACCACGATTCTCTTCTTGGTCACGGCCGTTCACTCCTAGGCCACCATGGTTGCCTTCATGGAGAGCGGCCCCTCTCTCGAGGTCGTTCACCTCTTACTCCGTACTACGTCTTCTATGATAGCTTCTCGGGCCGAGTCGCTATTTCGTTTTATTTGTCTCAGTTATTTTTATGAAATCTAATTGTATTTTTAACTTTTCAGCTAGGGGAACACTTCCCTTCGGGGGTCTGTGATTCTTGGAACATTCAAATCAGTTACATAATTATACATACATACATATACCAAAGGCACTTCCCCAATTTTGGGGGGTAGCCGACATCAACAAGAAACAAAACAAAAAAGGGGACCTCTACTCTCTACGTTCCTCCAGCCTAACCAGGGACTCCGCCGAGTTCAGCTGGTACTGCTAGGGTGCCACAGCCCAACCTCCCACATTTCCACCAAAGATGAAGCTTCATACTGCTGAGTCCCCTATTGCTGCTACCTCCGCGGTCATCTAAGGCACCGGAGGAAGCAGCAGGGCCTACCGGAACTGCGTCACAATCGCTCGCCATTCATTCCTATTTCTAGCATGCTCTCTTGCCTCTCTCACATCTATCCTCCTATCACCCAGAGCTTTCTTCACACCATCCATCCACCCAAACCTTGGCCTTCCTCTTGTACTTCTCCCATCAACTCTTGCATTCATCACCTTCTTTAGCAGACAGCCATTTTCCATTCTCTCAACATGGCCAAACCACCTCAACACATTCATATCCACTCTAGCCGCTAACTCATTTCTTACACCCGTTCTCACCCTCACCACTTCGTTCCTAACCCTATCAACTCGAGATACACCAGCCATACTCCTCAGACACTTCATCTCAAACACATTCAATTTCTGTCTCTCCATCACTTTCATTCCCCACAACTCCGATCCATACATCACAGTTGGTACAATCACTTTCTCATATAGAACTCTCTTTACATTCATGCCCAACCCTCTATTTTTTACTACTCCCTTAACTGCCCCCAACACTTTGCAACCTTCATTGACTCTCTGACGTACATCTGCTTCCACTCCATTTGCTGCAACAACAGACACCAAGTACTTAAACTGATCCACCTCCTCAAGTAACTCTCCATTCAACATGACATTCAACCTTGCACCACCTTCCCTTCTCGTACATCTCATAACCTTACTCTTACCCACATTAACTCTCAACTTCCTTCTCTCACACACCCTTCCAAATTCTGTCACTAGTCGGTCAAGCTTCTCTTCTGTGTCTGCTACCAGTACAGTATCATCCGCAAACAACAACTGATTTACCTCCCATTCATGATCATTCTCGCCTACTAGTTTTAATCCTCGTCCAAGCACTCGAGCATTCACCTCTCTCACCACTCCATCAACATACAAGTTATACAACCACGGCGACATCACACATCCCTGTCTCAGCCCCACTCTCACCGGAAACCAATCGCTCACTTCATTTCCTATTCTAACACATGCTTTACTACCTTTGTAGAAACTTTTCACTGCTTGCAACAACCTTCCACCAACTCCATATAACCTCATCACATTCCACATTGCTTCATTTAGTTGTTATAATTCTGTTTTTGTTAAGTTTTTCGCCCTCCCCCCTCGCCCGTGCATGTCAGTGGGGGAGGAGAGCGCATACCTTAACTTACGTTTATATGTTTTTCTTTCCCTCGGGGTTATTCTTCGGAGTTTCACCCGGGGGAATTTCTGTTAAATAACTATTCATTTTTATTTCCCAGTTTACGATGCTGTTTCTTCGTGTACTGTAGTGTGCCTTCGAAGCAGAGCTGTCCTGTTTATACCTGGGGAGTCTGCTGTCGCTGCCTTCTCTCTAGGACATTGTCATGGGCATTCTCTTCTCTTAGAAGTTCCCCCGTGACTACTGTCAGCTCTTCAGTGCATCCTAGAATGATAAAGAGGTTGCCTCCAAGGGTAGTTAGTTAACTTCCCTTCTTACCGTTTTTTCCTGGTCCTTTGGCGGTTATGCTCTTGGGGCTGAGCGACCGCCCTTGTAACTTGCTCAAGGGGCTGAGCGGTTGCAAGGCCGGACCATGGTACTAAGCGACTATGCTCTCGGGGCTGAGTGGTCGCTAATGTAGCTCTGCTCAAGGGGCTGAGCAGCTGCAGGATCAGTCTTGCCCTCTCTCATTCGCGAGGGAGGCCGCACTAAGGTCTCCTCTTCGGAGGATTGCTCCTTATGGTCTCTTCTACGAAGTGTCTCCTTCCGTTTGCATGAGAGGACACTCATAGAGACTCCTCTCTGGAGGATTGTTCCTGTTTACGTCAGCTGATCTTACGGCCCTTGGGGGCACCATCACCAGTCTCTTCTACGAAGTGTTCACCTCTCTCGTTCGCGAGAGAGGCCACTCATAGAGACTCCTCTTCGGAGGATTGTTCCTGTTGAAACAGCTTGCTGTTCAGTCACTAACATTTCGGTGTTTAGTGATAGGGAAACTTCGGTTTCTCGTTTCTCTGATCCTTCGGGGTCTCGTAACATTAGTTACACAGATCCCTCGGGCTCTCGTAACTTTAGTCACGACTACACTTCGGTGATTAGTGACAGGAAGACTTCAGTTTCTCGTTGCGCTGACCCTTCGGGGTCTCGCAACTCAACCCTTCGGGGCCTCTCTACTCAGGCTACGTTAGACCTTTGTTCTCTCGTGCCCTCAGTGGACCTGCTGACCTGCCGTATCCGTTCCTGGCTGCTGACGCGCTTTGGGCGCCCACACTCCCCGATATCCAACGGGCTTCATTCCCTCCGGGGCAGAAGAGGCTTTCTCACATCGTGAGTAAGTCCCTTAAGTGCCAGGTATCCCCTGCGCGCCAACGTTCTCTTGCGCGCTAGCGCTCGGCCGCTGTTCCTGCTGTTCCTGAGACTGCTTTCCAGAGACATCCTGTTTCAAAGGCTGTTACCAACGTTCCCTGTGCGTTAGCGCACATCGTTGGAGTTTCTGAGATAGCACACAGGTGCTCACCAGCGGTTCAGCCTGTGGTGCCTCCAAGGCTCTTCTACGAAGGACACTTCTCCCGTTCACAAGAGAGGTCCCTCACAGAGACCACTTCTCGGAGTGTTAAGCAGTACTTCCAGTTGATCGTCGGCTCTCTGAAGCAGACCTGCCTTGGTCCTCTTCAGGGGATGCCCTCCCTTTTATGGACACATCCCAGTTCCTGATCTACGAGTTAGCTGATCCTTCAACCTAGCGCACGCACACAGTTACGCGCGCACGCGCTCTCGCCGACGATCTTCTGTTGCGCACTAGACGCGCAAGGGCCGACGATCTTCACTCGCGCGTAAGCGCTGAAGATCGTCCGGGTTTCCTGCGCGCGATCTTCGAGGTCCGTCCGCGCGCGATCGTTGAAGATCGTTAGCCGACGATCTTTTGATATGCGCTAGGCGCGCAAGTGCTGACGATCTTCAGAACGCGCGTAAGCGCAGAAGATCGTTCCGCGCGCGGGAAACCATCCTCGAGGTTTGTCCCCGCGCGGGATGGTTGCCGTTACGTGATCATCGCGGATCGTCCGCGCGCGGTTTCCCGCTTGCCCGCGCGCGGTTTTCCGCTTGCCCGCGCGCGATCCTCGAAGATTCTCTGCGCGAGAGCACCGAGGGTTTCCCGCGCGCGATCGCCGACGATCTTCGCACACGCGTAAGTGCCGAAGATCGTCCGCGAGCATGATCGCTGACGTTTGTCTTACATAGCCGAAGATCGTACGCGCGCGGGCACCAATGGTTTCCCGCACATAATCACCGACGATCTTCTGTCGCGCGCAAGCACCGGCGATCTTCTGTCGCCAAAGATCGTCCGCGCGCGGGATGGTTTCCCCTACGCAATCACCCACGATCTTCTTTTTGCGCGCAAGCGCTGACGATCTTCATACGGGAGGAAGCGCCGAGGATTATCCGCGCGGGCACCGATGGTTTCCCCGCGCGATCGCCGATACGCCCACGCTCACGCAAGTACGCGTGCACGCGAGCGCGAATATCCTGCTACGCACGATTCATTCACGCGCTACCCAGAACTGGGCTTCCCGCGCGATCATCAGCGTGATCGGCACACCGATCTCCAACACGATCACGTCCGAATTACATTAGGGATTCTGGCGGTCAGGCCACCATCGCGTTCCCCTCCCTGCAAGCGCAGAGCGGCACCCTCTCCGGAGGAGGGGAGGTTTCCGGACAGGTCTAAGGACTCTTCTCCCTTCATTGCAGATTCTCTACAGGCGAACCTTCATGTGTCGACTCCTCCAAGGGATCGAATGATCCCCTTCCCTCCAGAGGGACTATCTGACAGCACGACGGCAGTCAGCAACCCTGGTTTGACACCGTTGTCAAAGCGCTTACGCAGGCGATAAAGCCTGTGCTTTCTGACTGGGGTCACTAATCAGTAGCAACATCCTCCCCCCCTGAAGAGGGAGAGAGGAATCCCTGACGTGGTATCTCCTCCAAGGACTATCCTGTCTCTTCGCGAGTCCTTACGCAGGCTCCTATCCCTCCTCAGACTTCCTCTCCCTCCCCTGTGGATGAGCATTACCCATCCCCAGGAGGGCCGGAAGATCCGGTCCTCTCCCCCATCACACCAATGGGGGAATCCCTGCCTCTTCCTGAGAAATCTTCTTGTACGGAGGGGGCGAAAGCCTTACATCCTTCATTGCTGGAGTCCTGTTTCTCTCCTAGGAGGGAACCAAAGGCCCAAGTCTTCCGCAAGGACCCGACAGGAACCAGATGGACCCGTGGAGAATGTCTGCGAGTCTCCCCAGGAAGAGCCTCTGGGGACGGGAGACCTCGCTGCCAGTCCATCAGGAGGAGAGCTCCAGGGGTCAGAACACGCGTTCTGGCAGGTCTTGACCCAGAGATTCCTCCTCGTGAAGGGAAGGATACGGTCCTGGACCGATTCTACGCCACTCAGGAACTCCCTAGGGCCAGTGCAGCTTTGCCCTGGTCTCAGAGTATGAAGAGCGCAAGAGACAAGGCCGAGGGCCACCTCTCTGAGCTTGCCTCCTTCAATAGATCCAGTGTCAGTAACGAGACCCTCCCTCCTCCCTGGGTAGGGATCGGTAAAGGGACAGGCCCTCCGGGCAGAAGTCTAGACCGTGTTGAGGAAGTGCTCCCTCCAAGAGGTTGTGAACTGGTCCCCAGGCTTCTACAATCGACTCCTCCCTGTGAGAAGGCGTCTGGAGGCTGGAGACCGGTCATCGACCTCACGACACTGAACGGGTTTGTCAAACAGTCTCCGTTCAGTATGGAGACGGCAGACACGGTCCGTCTTGCAGTGAGACACAAAACTTCATGTGTACACTGGACCTGAAGGACGCGTACTTCCAAATCCCGGTCCACCCGTCTTCAAGGAAGTACTTTGGATTTTGCCTGGAAGACAAGATATACCAGTTCAAGGTGCTGTGCTTCGGTCTCTCCACAGCACCTCAAGTGTTTGCCGAGGTGTCCACTCTGATCTCTTCATGGGCTCACAGGATCGGCATCCGTCTCCTCCGTTTCCTGGGCGACTGGCTGATCTTAGCAGACTCGAAGGCAACCCTTCTTCGCCATCGGGACAAGTTTCTCGGACTTTGCCAAGTTCTAAGGATCATGGTAGTCATCGAGAAGTCCTCTCCGCAGCCCTCTCAGAGTCTGGTATACCTAGGCATGGTCTTAGACACCAATCTCCACTAAGCCTTCCCTTCAGACGACAGGATAGCAAGGCTGAGGAAGGTCGCGAGACCTTTCCTCACACGAGAAGAACTTCCAACCCAAACGTGGTTACGTCTCCTCGACCATTTCTCCTCCCTGGCCCGTCTGGTTCCCAACAGTCGCCTTAGGATGAGTTCTCTCCAATGGCAACTCAGGTCGCGGTGGAGTCAGGGACACGACTCCCCGGACACCTTGATCCCTATGGGACAACCGGAACAAACGAACCTCCAGTGATGGGTCAAAGAAAGGGGGGGGGGACGTTCTGAGCCACAGGACCTCAGGCCGGTGGTCAGAACCAGGAAAGTACCTTCTCTAGACCTACTAGAGATGAAGGCCGTGTTTCTGGCACTTCAGTAGCATCGCCAAGCCTGGCGGACTACTCTGTGGTTGTGAGGAGCGACAACACCACAGTGATGGCTTATATGCTCAGACAGACAGGGAGGTACTTTTTCAGGACAGCCATCCCATCTTGCAGTAGAGATACTGGGATGGCCCGAGTTCCTCTTGATCACCCTAGCAGCTCGCTTCATTCCGGGCAAAGGAATGTGCTGGCCGACAGTCTGAGCAGTGCAACACAGATACTAGATACCGAGTGGTCTTTGAATCCTCAAGTAGCCTACAAAGTCCTGACTCTGTGGGGTTCCCCAACTGTGGAGCGGTTCGCTACAGCTCTGAACTACAAGCTCCCGCTGTACTGCTCCCCGGTCCCGGACCCCAAGGCCCTCTGGTAAGATGCCTTCCAACAACGGTGGGACAACATCGATGTGTACGCCTTCCCCCGTTCTGGCTGATGAGGAGAGTACTCTACAAGACCAGAGTATCAGTCAGTCTCTCAATGACCTCCATAGCTCCGCTAGGGCATCTCGCAGAATGGCTCACCAGACCTTCTGTAACTCCTTACGGAGCCTCCGATGGAACGCCCTCCACGTCATGGGTTACTCACACAACCACATGCCAACATCCTCCTCAAAGCCGTAGATTCGCTTCGACTTCATGCCGGAAGACTATCCAGCATCTCCTCAAAGAGAGAGGATTTTTGCAACAAGTTGCGAGCAGGATGTCTGGACACCTGTGCAAGTCTTCCGCAGTAGTCTACCAGGTGAAGGGGCGAGTTTACTGAGGTCAGTGTCGTGGAAAGGGTATCCCTCCACATGATGCCACTTCCAGCAATAGCGGAGCTCCTCGTGTATTTACGGGATGAAATGTGCCTTTCAGTTTCGGCAGTGAAAGGCTATCTCTCAGCCTTAAGTCTTGCCTTCAGGCTCAAAGGATAGACATTTCTTCCTCGCTGGAACTCTCTCTCCTCATACAAAGCCATGTTCTCTCCAGCCCTCAGTCGGAAGTGAGACCTCCTCCTTGGAACGTGGTTCGAGTCCTCAAGTCTCTAAAGAGACCTCCCTACGAACCACTACGTAAGGCTCCAGATCATTACCTTACCGGGTAGACAGTGTTCCTGCTAGCCTTAGCCTTGGCCAAGCGAGTCACATGGTCTCTCATACGACATCGCCCATTCAAGGAGATAGGGGGAGGTAACGTTCAGGTTCGTCCCTGAGTTTTGTTGCCAAGACTCAGAACCCGGGAGTGCCGGACCCGCGGTTCGACTCTTTCCAGGTTTCGAGTCTCCGTCCTGTAACAGATGACCCAGACCATCTCCTACCTTGCCAGTAGGGAGTCTGAGGTTGTATCTTAAGAGAACAGCTGCAGTTTGTCCCCAGGTTCAAGCCTGGTTTGTGGACACTGGGAAAACGAAGAGAAGGGTCACCAGGAATATCATCTCAGCCTGGATTCGCAAGGTAATACACCTGGCCTTGAATCCTGACCCTTCTCCGTCACATCGCCCTAGAGCGTATGATGTCAAGGGCGTAGCTACGTCCCTGCCCTTCATGAAGTTTCATTCAGTGACGCAGGTCCTGCAAGCGGGGGTGTTGAAGCGTCAGACCACCTTCACAGCCCACTACCTGCAAGACGTGACCCACAGGAGGCTCGATACGTTTTCTATCGGCCCTGTGGTGGCTGCACAACAGTTGGTCTAAACCTCAGGCTCCTTAATGGACAAGTAGAAGAAGGTTGAAGGCATTGTTATCCAGTGTTAGTCTGCATGAATGAAAAGATCTGTCTGGCCCTTATTCTTTTCTTCATCCTCTCCTCCCTTGGAGAAAGCAGTATCCTGGGTTCTCTACACAGCTGACCTCAAACCACTGCAGGTAGACCATGCTTCCTTGTTTTCCTAGTATTAAGTGTAATACTGTCATGTCCCCATACCCTGATGAGGTGGTATTGGGAGAGTCCTTGCCTAGATTTCCTTCTGAGGAACTCCAGGTCAACTTCCTAGGACGAGTCACTTTTCACCTTCGCACACACCTTACGTAGGCCGCGGCAATTTCACAACCGCTAGCGAGGAGCAGGGATTCCCTATTGTCCGAGTACTTAAACGCTCGAATATGGAATCCCCGGGCAAGCCAAAGCCAGTACTGGCAGGGACTTACCACCCTTCCTAAGGGTTAAGTCACCCCATGTAAATAGCGTGGTTTGTATTTCAGTTATGGAACAAATGACAAATTCATAGATAATTTGTATTTTTCCTAACTATACAAACCTTAGCTATTTACACACATTTGCCCGCCAGCCCTGTCCTCCAAGATAAGTCCTACCTCTAAGTAAAGTGGAGCACGTACTGTGTGTGTGAGGGGGGAGGGGTAGCAAGCTACCCCTCCCTACCCCTCGCTAACTAGCGGAGGGGTAGTAAACCCTCATTAAAATTCTTATGGCTCGTCATTTCAGCTACACCGAAGTAATTACCCCATGTAAATAGCTAAGGTTTGTTTAGTTGAGAAAAATACAAATTATCTACGAATTTGTCATTTTATAATGAAAATAACATATTATTTAAACATTTAAGTTTTGTTCCCCTTCTAAGTGGGATATCTTAACATAGTGAAATGGTTTGTGTATCGTCATGATCAACAAAGCTGTACTAGTCAGGGACACCCATACTAGGTTTGTTTGCTGTAAGCAATCAGACCAATGTCTCCTACCATCACCAATCCACACTGGCCAGCATTGTCAGGAAAACTGGCCAAATCCCAGACAGGAATTGGCATGTCTGAGGCCTTTGGCCTGCAGTGGGCTAGAAATAGTTGCATTTGTTATTGTTGTTAACAAGTTTTTATTGTTTGATGCTATACAAGGTAATAGATTATACTCAATGTATTTTAAATGAACAGGGTCGAAGTTCTGTATTCCTCACATGGTGAATTGTATCTTTGCAGCATTCCTTCGGTCCCTAGTTGCTCTTGCTTTACTTCTGCATTACCACCATTCCTGCTTCCTTTCTTCACAGAACTTAACTTTCACTTCCTTGTGCAACAGTAGGATTTTCTCCTAGTTGTACTTGGTCACTGAATGGTCTCACAAGTCCCAGGGCTGGACTATATTGCTCAAATTCATAAATCCAATACAATTGGATGTCTATATTTACCCTATATTTGTTCCTACCCTAAACAAACCTTTGTCCTTTGAAATGGAGGTACTCTGGTGTGCAGGCTTGTATGGCTGATGAAGAATCATCGAGAATCAGGCTACCAATATGGCATGCCCTACTTGCTCATATGTAAGGTTGAAAGGGTCAGGCTCAAAGTGGGGAACTTTCCGTCTCTGGTCTTGGTGGCATTCAGACGTCCGTTGTTAGCCCTCAAAGTTTTCATTGCTTTTGTGTTAATTGTTTTTAAATATAAAACTTACCCACTGGTTATATAATGGCAGGAAATTCAAAATCTCTTGCGCAGCTTAGCCAGATATGCCAGGTTTACCACAGGTAGAACTATACTCAACCAATTCAGATTTTTCCCCTCCGGCATGGCTGTTGGTTCTTTTGGAAATTCTTTCTCGCTTTTTACTTTGTTTGGACGTTATTTGGTGATGTATTAACGTTTTTTGAGTTATGGCTTTCGCCTTTTTCTTTTATTTGAAATGTGATCACGTATTTATAATTTAAAAGGTAAGATTAAAAGGTTTATCGACCTTTTTTAAACCTCACGAAAGCATAGGACGAAGGTAAACATCTCTTCCATTGATGATGTCACTGCCTTATGTCGTAGGCCATAAGTAGGACTTGCTTTAACAAAGAATTATAAGTGAATACTTTCTTTTGAAATATTAAGTTATAAATTTGATTAAAGTATTATTAATTTAAGAAAATTTTATCCTTTTAATAGTTTTTTTGAGGTAATCTTCAATCTGTTTGCTAAGATTAACTAGCGTTCAGTTGTTACGCAGTTATCAGTATTGTTACAATATTACGATATTTTGTAGAGATTTTTATGAATAGTACATTCTTCTTACTTCTCAAGTTTTTTAGTTGTACAATATGAAAGGAACATTTTGTTTTGAAATTAATTGTTCCTCTCAGTATTTTTCCTTAGTTAGAAATTAAAGGAAGTTAAATTTAACTTAATGTTTATACGAATCGATGTAACGCATGATTCTATGTATCGTTGTTTCCCTGGTGGAATACTAAGATTGTTTTTATATTAAGTGTAAATGTTCCAATCAATACGAATGATGATTCATTTCTTATTGGAATTCCTTAATTTAAGGGTTTATTTTATTTTACAAATATTATACCTACTAAGGTAATATTTAATATTTGATATTTAATATTTTGTTACATTTATATGGGATTCAGTACTTATGTATTCCCATTCAAACAATTGTCCAGTGACAGAATTATAAGTCCTTCCCTACGGAGTTCATTTCATTTGAGAGAGTGTATACTTTGTTTTTCAGGTAATTATGAAACTATCTTTGTGCCAAAGAGTAAAGTTCAAATTTTTTAGTGATAAATTGTGCAGTGAATTTTATTTAGTGGAGAGTGCTTCTATTCGGATCTATCGTTATCCTAGCCTTAGACCTCTGTCGAGCTCCCGGACCCAGGGGAGAAGTTAAGTCGAATGGCGAAAGGAATCGAGAGGGTACCCAGGCGTTACAGTCTTTTAAGACCCGAACTGAAGTCCTCTCGAGCGTTTTCTGTCGATCACCAGAACGCTCACCCTCGCTATGGATAAAGCGAGGTATTAGTGTTGTCAAAGGCACTAGGCTGAAAACAAAATTAGATTCGTTCTGCGTGTGTTACATTTCATGCGGCGCAGACGCAGTGCCGCCACCTCCGCCTAATGAGTGTCGTCTCTCGACAGTGGCAAGCGCTATGGATCGACGAAGTTAATGCTTAATACGTTTCGCCTAAGGTTGATCCTTGATCTTTGTAGTTAGGCATGAAACAGCATCTATCTTCGTTTATGCAGTCTTTTCAGCCTGCCGTTAACAGTGCGGTTGGGTGTCTCGATTCCTGTCTTTGACACGGTCGCACAGGCGTCATGTCTTTAATGGTGAGGACTCGTTGTGTCACAGGCGGCCTACCAACTGCAATGTTCAATGGTGGGGGAAAGTGGATGCTTTACTTCGATTACCTGCTCGACGCAAACCGACTGCTCATAGCACCTAGTATCAGTCTATACAGACGCGCCGACGTTTGCCAGGCAGCAGAGCCAGCGAAGCGTCATCGGAACGGTGCGGCAAAGGAAACGGAACGTCGACGGAATGGAATGAAGCCCCACGTCAGTGTGGACGCTTAAGGAGTGGATTCCTAAGAAACAAGACTTCTCTTCCTAGGTTAGAGATTGTAAAAGGAAGGGAATAGCTTTCAGAAACTCATGAGAATTTTTCTAAAGAGTTTCCCTCATATTTTTTACCTACTGCTCCTCGTTCCGACTTCAGAGTTTTCGCTAGTTGAGTTGATGGTGTCGCTATTTATTTTATTTTATTTTTATTACAAGCCAGCTATAACCCTAGTTGGGAAAGCAAGATGTTTTAATCCAAAGGGCTCCTTTACGGAACGATGGCCTAGTAAAATAATGGTAAAATAAATTAATAAATTCACATTAAATCATTCTCACGAAAATAACGAACCTTATTGTAGAGATTGATACAGCACTTGCAGCTGCAACAATAGAAAGGGCATTAAGGCCTTTATGAGAATAGAACGTAAAAGTATATCTCCCACCACGGGCAGATCTTTTATGATTTAAGGTATTATGTTTTTTAAACCGCTCTTGTTAGTGACTCGTAAACATAGCGCAGTGCTCTGGAGGAGGTGTTTGTTCGTGTTCATCTTGCCCCTAGTCCTATATCTCTTCCTTACGTTCCAACCCTTGGCAGAAGGAAGGTTGGTAGGCTGGGGTTCTTTGCGGACCTTGTGCATTTAACGTCTTTTCCGCCAAGCGATATTGTTGATGCAGTCCAAGACGTTCTTTCTCCACTTTGGAATGATGAAGTATTGCTCTTTTCTTCGCCTATGATTGGCGAGCTATGACATCACAACCATGTGACATAGTATCTTGAAAAGAGGGAAGTTGGAATGTCTTGAAGCGATCAGTTCGTCATTACTATGGTATAATGGATCTTGTAACTGTTTTCTGCATATTAGAATGCAGTTCCCTGACGAGAATGACATTCTACGTTTTCCCTGTCTTTCAGATTAGGAAGTTACTCATCATGTATGCACGCGAACAGAACTTACCTTCGCAGCAAACGTTTTTTGATGCTTAAACAGGAAGCAATCGAGTGGGTTTTTCTTCCGCGAGAGAAGCGGAAGTCAGATTAGTCACATATAATCCTAGCTCTTCCTCTGGATTCTGACTCACTTTCAGGGAGGAAAGACTTTGCCCTCATCGAAGGATGCAAAACCTAGACTTAGTAGTCACCAATCAATTTGTCTTAGTCCTTTCAGGAGTCGTATGTTTTCTATTAACTTATCCTGCAGTATCTAACGTTCGCCAGAAGTTTTTTCTTTTCGGAAGAAGGCGACGTGTCAGCACCAGAATCGTGTAAGACAAATAGTTCTTCGGGGGAAAAGGTGCTCAGTTTGCTTCTGTTCACACTTCTCCCCCTCCCCCAGTTTGGGGAAAGGTCTATTACTTTCTTCTGAGGTCTAGCGACTACTGTTGACGGTATCTCACAGCATTGGATACGTTCAGTTCGCGCACAAGGCGCGCTTGAAATGTCATAGGGACTCTCCAAAGTTGCTCACAGGACTGCGGTTGATGTTCTCTCCCGGCCTTCGCCCATGCTTGGGTTGGCGCACTCGCTACCCTGCGAGTGTAGATTTGGTCTGAGCTAAAAGAGGTCTATTTCATCTGTGTTTAGCGTTTACGATTCTCGGGGGGAGAAAATTTTGCTCCTAAAGAGTCTAAGGACTACCAGAGATCGAAGAAATGGTTTTCCGATCAGGGCTCATGTTACAAGAAGCGTTAGAGCGGGTGCTTGTAGAAGTCTGGTCTCTCTCTTATGGCAGACGTCACGCAGACACAGACGCAAGATCTGGTCTCTCCCTCTCGCAGTCACAGACGCAGACGCCAGCCTGGTTGTATGTTGGACGCTGACAGTCAAAGTTGATCCTTTCAACAAGTTGTCCCATTTTCGCGGTCTGCGGAACGCGTGACTCTCCCTCATGCGGACGCATCCTACACGCGGACAACTCTCGGCAATCAGTTCCGTCTTTCCGTCAATGACCGGACAAGATGCTGTCGTCTCCACGCAGCACGCTGTAGATTTACAACAAGCGGGGCACACACACAGCGCTGTATCCACATGACAAGGTGAACGCATACAGCACGCTGACACCTTACGGCAATGCAAGCACATGCGACATTATGGTCGCATGCTAGACACATACAGTCAAGTCCTTTTTCTCACAGCTGTATAAACAGACTATTGTCTCGCCTTCGCGTCTCTCTGGCTTCGCAGCCTACGCTCCCTTGTGTCAAGCTTTGGCTTTACGTTTGTTGAACACTCGCTGTTTACACACGATCAGGTCTTAACCTCACAGCACGAGGTTCATGTTGTTGATGCTTCTTTTCAACAAGCCTAGATTTAATATCGGTTTCTTGCGACCGATATGGACGAGTTTTGGGAGGCGGTTCTAGATCCCGATTCTCTCTCACGACATGTTGTGTAGGCAGCATGCTGGAACCATACTGGACTCATGCTGGAACCATACTGGACTCATGCTGGGACCATGCTGGGACCATGCTGGGTGCATGCTTGAAGCATGTCCTTAGTTCTTTTCCCTGTGTCAGGATCACGAACGTTTTATGTTAAACCTTCAAGCTTTAGGCCTAGCTTCCTCCAGTATTTCGGAAAACCCCTAAGATCTAGAGGGTTATTTGAAGGAGACAGCTGAGGCTTTCGCTTGTACAAAGGACATTTGCCTCAAGGTTTTCCAACCCAATTAGAGTGTTTTATGGAGTGGCGTAGAGCTAGAGCCGGCTCTTCATTAGGTAACTCTAACACAAGTGGCTTATATTTTCTTAGACCTTAGAAGAAAACACATTTTCTTTCCTCCTCGACCATCAAAGGGTACAGGAGTATGCGGGCATCTGTCTTCAGACGCAGAAGATTGGATCTATCAAATAGAGACCTTATATGTCTTCTCAGATCATTTGTGAGGACTTGGAGGCATCAGCAAGATGCGCCAGCCTGAAATTTAGGGTTCGTTTCTGGAGTTTCGCGGCAGTGACAGATCTGACCCTTTACACTTAGTTTCTTTTTAAGGCCTAACTTTGGAGACTTTCTGAGTAAGTCTACCATAGTTGAGAGTCAGTGAAGTTCACTCTTTTAGCAAGAACACGGGCTTCACATTGGTTAAGCCATAGGTACCTTGCAACCTGGATTCTTGGTCATTAACAAACATCTTTCTCATCCATAGCCTAAATCTTTCGGGATCACTATTCTCTCGAATTTGGTTTGGGATGGGCTGAGAAGAGTTTTTTGCCCGATTAAAATGATGAAGTTTTATTGGGACAAGAACAAAGAAGTTAAGAGTCTATTCATAACTCTTGGGTGCACGGTCAAGAAGCCTGTGCTATCCATGTCTAAAACATTCTATCATCTCGTCAGGACTTTGATTACAAAGGTTCTTCCGCACGGTTGGGTGACAGATCATGAGATGTTGAAAGAGTAAAGCCTCACGAAGTTAGATCTGTAGAAACTTCTGTAACTTTTAAACTAAACTGTTCTCTGCAAAGCATCGCATTTACAGCCTTGTGAAGGGTTAATCCTGTATTCACCTTGCATTACTTTTACCGTGTCCAGTCTTTTTATGAAGACGTCTACGTTTTGGGATCACTTCCAACAACGAGTGCAGTAGTAGGTGAAACATTCTCCACTACATTTCCCTTAATTCCTAGTACCCCTGTTCTTCTCTTGGAACCGTCATATATATTTTTATGATTGTACGTGAAGATTACTCGGCAATCTTCCGCAATATTTGACCTAGTCAGGGGGTCATTTTGTTCCTAAAGAGCGCCCGGAACAAGGGTATTAGTTGAGGTCCTGTCATGTTATTGGTGGTTGTATCGTTTGACAGCTCCTAGAGATCATCAACCCCGAGTGGATTACTGGATCTCCTAAGGATAGCAGACAAAATGAGGCAGAGCATTGCTGTCAGCTTCCTTATCAGGTTAGAACCGCTTAAGTTGTTTATGTAACTCTTAAGTAAATTTCCAATCATACGGCTGTCTCCGACCCGCCACCAATGGTTGTCAATCAGCCATTATATAACCAGCGGGTAAGTTTTATATTTAAAAAAGGGATTTTGATGAAGGAAAAATCTATTTCTGGGCGAGAGACCTGTGCCGGCCAGTGAAATGCTCCTATTGCACCATTTCTAAGGAATATAACTGCTAATATTACCAGAGAAAAAATGTATAGGTATGCTAGGTTGAACTAGCTCGCTCACCTAATGGTGTCGGTATATACTGGGGCGAAATACCAGAGGTCTCGTACCATTTAGACTTCTCCTCTTCGAAATCCCTCAATAGTGAGGTGCGGTTCAACCTCCCCTGCCGCGCAGATCAGTACTACTAACTCTACCCACGCTTGCCCATCACTCCTTACAGCACCCTTAAGTTTGGGGTCTGATCAGGGGGGGAGCAACTAGGGTGGGTTCACTGGGCGGCACAGGTCTCTCGCCCAGAAATAGATTTTTCCTTCGTCAAAATCCCTTTTCTGGGCTCAACCTGTGCCGGCCAGTGAAATAGTACCAGAGAAACGAACCCAAACTTCATCAACTATAAGGGAACGAATTAAAATCAACATAACAATTCGTGGTTTAATCAAGAGTTGTAGTAGAAGACGGTAGTCTTTAATAACATCAAAATGATAAGATATAATGTCCCAGTAAGGGAAGACAAATGAATAGTAAACTTTAAATAACACCAACTAAGGTCAACTACTAGAACATACTATGTAAACCTGGACATTAAAGAAATACAGTTCATATGGCAAAAGTAAAATGATCAATAATAATATAGATAAACAATGTTACGAAATGGGAGCACCCATGGGTGTGACATAACAAACCGAACTCAGGTAGGAACTGTGAGTGAGGTAGGTAAGAGGAAGATGGTGGAAGATATTGGATTCAGGAATTTGTCCGGGGGATACCACGCTCCCTGCGGCTACGGTAGTGAGTTGAAGGGCCTCTAGATGTTTAAGATAGTGCCGCTTGAACACTGAGGGGGATTTCCATCCGGTATATTAAGAAAGATCTGTAAAGTTCATGTGATGGAAAAAATTTATTGAGGTCGCTACCGCCCGAATGTTGTGGACGTGAGGAAAGGACTCTGGATTAGCCTGTTTGATAAAATACAAGATCTGTTGTCTGATCCCTTTCAAAGTTATAGTCCCTCCCCGCTCTCTGATGAACAAGGGTCCCGAGGTCTTATAGGAAGTCCTTGATAGAAAAGTCTTTAGAGTGGTAACCAGGCATAGGGAGGGATCCTGAGGGAGAGGGATAATTTTCCAGGAGGACCATCTGTTCTGAGGGTCTTCATTTTTGGCCAAGAAGACCTTGTCTGGGGAGAGGAGGACCTCTCCTATGGAAGGAACTCAATGTGGCCTGGATCTCTTGATAAGGCAGCTAATTCCGAAATCCTGGCGCCAGATGCTAAACTCACGAGAAAGAGAGTTTTTCTGAGTAGAGGGATATACCCACATGAATCGTTGATGGTTTATGACGCTAGTTTAAGAACATCATTGAGAAACCAGGAAATCGAGCTAGGACGAGGGGATGGTTTCAGTCTGGCACAGGCTCTTGGGATTGAAGCTAGCAATGAATCAGTTAGATCTATATTTAAGCCGACTAGGAAAATCTTCTTCAAGGCAGACTTGATGGTAGTAATAGTGTTAGCTGCTAAGCCCGACTCAAACAAGGTTCTAAAAAAGGTTACTGTTAGGTTTAGTGTCATAAAGACAGTATTAGAATCCTTCAAAAACTTTGCTAGTGAGGGTGGAGATTCAGCTGTAAGAAGGGCATCACATGCTCCAAGGCCTTTACGAAAACCAAATTGCAAACTAGGGAGTAGATGATTACCTCCTAGATTAACTCCTAAGAGGAGCGTAAACGTTCTGGTTCCTCTGAAAATGAACATAGTTCCACTTCAACATCATATGGAAAGAAAGAAACATCCTGACCCTTTCCCATTGTTCCCTAGCATCTTCCAGATCCATGCATTACCACATCTTCTGAAAGTGAGAGGTTTAAAGGGGAGTACCATTTGGTCCTAATTGATCTTGACCCTAACTCAGCCTCCACTTCCTCCTGCTAAATGTTATACTAACCATATCTCACCAGAGATGTTCTGGCATGATCATCCTTTGTTACCATCCCTTTCTCCCGTTCCTGTACCGTAGCTGGGAAAGGAAGGGAAAGACACTCCTTACAGGTGCAAGAATCAACGTGCAGTAGTCAAGCAGGAAGATGCTTCTATTTCTCTACTGAGTAAAATGCCTAGGGTAGACCTCACTGACTCTCCTTCTCCAATTATGATTGAGGAAACTCTGCCAGCACTGTAGAAGGGGATTCCTCGGATCCTACAGGTATAAATCCTCTGTGGGTGGTTGTGACGGCAGAGCTGGGGGAGGAGGAGGAGTTTCTGTGTGTTCTCTGAGTGATCTGAAAGTTGAGTAAATTTGGTGAGGCACCTTCTGCACTGTACGTAGAGAAAAATATGTCTATTGACGGGTTTTTCCCTGAACCTCCCAGTTCTCGAGGCGGAGGACAACTTTCGTAAGGTGGCGAGTTCATCAGAATTAATTACCCCAAGTGCTCTCTAGACAGAGAAAGTTTTATTTTACAGATTGGGCACATCTAAATATCACACATGATTTTTGGTGCGATACCAGAAAGACACAATCACTAAAATTTTGCCACTTTTACCTCTGTGTTTTTGTTTTTTCTGTGATATGTCATCTTTCATTTTACACATTCATATGCATGGTCGGGATTTCTGATTTCATCTTATTCCAGCTAAAATCAATTGCTTATTTTCTCAGTAACTTAACTGGATCCTCATCACACTCATTAACTTCATTCTACTACAGTAATTCCCTCTGTGGAGTGAGTAGAGCTATGCTTTTATCTTTCTTTCTATGTAGTTAATTTACTTATACTATACATTACTTTTAAACTCGAGCATAGATTTTACTAATGAACTTGACTACTGTAGTTTGATCAAACATTTATTTTACAACATATGGCCTTCCAAATGTTTCTCTGATCTCATTCAAACATCCCTTTTCAGTCCCTTCTTTTCGAAACTCTGTTACACCTTCTAACTTGTAAGATTTCCTCTGCTCTCCGTACTTCTTTATCATCCTCTGATGGTGCGATTTTTGGTCTTGCATACCTCTCCAATCATTCATTCTTATTCTCTTCTTTTCTGTACTTATACACCGCTCAAATCAATATTGCTATCATAGCAGTATAATGAATATGGTCTTTTCTGGAATAACTACAACTAGCCAATCATTTAGCAAGTCTCAACTATTCATTTTGCTCTGAAACATCATATTACTTTACTACCTCCCATACATTCCTTAGTAATCAGTTCCTGGATATATCCAATAAAGATGACTTTGCACAGCTGATCTGAACTGCAATGTGTCATTTGGTTGTCTACACATGTCTACTTCAAATCTAAAGTAGAGATAATGACTTTTCTGTTCCAGGAATAGGTATTTCTGCTTTCTGTCAAAATTATTGAATCTACACTCTTGTCCATTTCTTTTGTTTTGTGGGTCACATACCCATTTTAAATGACTCAGGTTTGTACAGCTGAGAAAAATAAAATTTATTTTTTAAAATTTGCAATTTACTGTTCAACATCTGCAAAATCTACTTGATCTTTCCAGATTCGCGATTTGAATTTAGGAACGAATTTTCCCGTCATCCGAGCAGTCACGGCGAAGCACGTGAATCTCAATCCTGACTCGTCAAATTTGGAGCAAATAGATATCTTAGTGGAGCTAGAGTACAATGGTGGAATACAGCTGGCAGTTGATGCTTCGTCCAGATTTTCCAAGTCTGCCATGGTCAAGATAAAAGGTATGCCAAAGAAATTAGTGAAATTAAAAAGAATACGATACTGTACTGAAAATTAACTTATGTTACGAATGATCGTAATTGATGTTTGTTCCTACACAAATGCAAATCATTGTCTTTTAACCCTTTTACCCCCAAAGGACGTACTGGTACGTTTCACAAACTCACCCCTTTACCCCCATGGACGTACCGATACGTCCTTGCAAAAAACTGCTATTTAAATTTTTTTTTGCATATTTTTGATAATTTTTTGAGAAACTTCAGGCATTTTCCAAGAGAATGAGACCAACCTGACTTCTCTATGACGTAAATTAAGGCTGTTAGAGCAATTTGAAAAAAAATATACTGCAAAATATGCTTCGAAAAAAATAACCCCTGGGGGTTAAGGGTTGCAAATTTCCAAATAGCCTGGACGTAAAAGAGTTAATGAGGTGATTCTAGTTTTTGTCAAGTAGAGGTTAAGCCCCTCCTACTTGCTTGACAGAGGAGCCCTCATTTTGACTTTGGCTGCAGTTCACATGTACAACACTTCTCTGTTGCCTCGAACTTCGGCTGCTTTAATCTTTTTTCTGTCTTTTTGCATTGCCTTTCTTGCATTCGCCAAAAACAAAGATTTTACAATGAGTATTTACCCATCTATTTAGCTTACCTATTTGTTTGTGGACAATTTTTCTCAACTATAGTACTGTACCTGTTTTTTTTTTCACCAAACTTAGTAGTCATGTTAGCCATAACCCAAGGATAAATCTGTAACATTTTGGATAAAGTACATCAAAGTACAAGTATGCAGCAGTTCTTTGAAAATAATTGAAATGTAAAGTAAAGAGCAAATATTTTGTTAAATAATTTTGTGTTTGTGAACAACCTTATGCAAAAACTACTGAACCAATTTAGATTAAACTGTGGACCTGTGGAATATGACCCAAGGAGAAATCCATTAGATATTGAAGAAAATACATTTTAGTACAAGTATGCAAGGAAGTTAGGAGCAAAATAAGACTGCCTTGCATGGTGAAGGTGTTCTCTTTACTGAGTGTCCCTCTAGTTTACTTTGTTAATGGGAACTCTGTTAGCAGACATGCAGCCTTGCCCTGGGAAACTTAGCCAGAAGTGTGTCAGGTTCATGAGTAAAGCCATAGTGGCTCCCCACCAACTTTGTAGTTTTTCCAGGGGCATGACTGTTTGCAGTCATCCCCCTGTGATGTGTAGGACATGACCTCCTCTGCAGTGGGTAGAGTTTGCAGAGAAGATGAATAAATTTAAGATGATGTCGAAGAAACTGTGTTGCTGCTTTTTCTCTTCGGGTAGCTTAAAACATGCAGCGTTTACTTCAGACTTCCCTCAGGTCTGGCTCCTTTGGGTGTTCTTTGAAGGGAGCAGAAGTATTGCCATCCCCTAGAGAAGGTAATACTCATCTACCTCTCTCAAAGTATGCCTGCTGTTGAGCTGCCTGACGACGACGTGTGTGCGTTCAGACTTGGACCTGCAGAAGTTGTGGCCATCTTCTGGTATCAATAGCTTCTGGAGTTGCTGGCTGACGCCAGGAGTTTCAAGTCTTCCCATGGAGTACCCTCTTCTCCAGCTGTTTTGCCTGTGGAGTTGTGAAAGATGCTTACAGTACCATTAGCCAGTTCTCACCTGATGATGAGGAGGATCCTGTTTTCTACTGCTGTTGTATTGTTGTCACTGTCTTTGAAATCTTCAATGGATGTAAAGTCTAGAAAGTGGGAAATGAAATGTATGTGCTCTCCTTCACCCCTCACTCAGCACTCGTGTATCAAATACCTAACCTTCTGACAAACCTTCGGACGTTGCGTCAGCTACCCCAATGATGAGGAAGAAGTCACCAAACCCCAGGGAGACTGTTTGGGCGTAGTCTCGAGAGACATTGACTGCTCTCTCCTCACATTTACGTCGGAAAGCTAGTGCGGTACTGGAACATAACCCAGGCCAGGGAACGTATTTTGGTACACAGTATTAGAGCTCACGCTCCTACTATTATTACTCAGGTTTGCATGGAACCGAGCATGTGTACTACTAGTTGAGATAATGGTCCTCCCCTCGTCCCTACCTTCTGGAAGGGACTTAGCCTAGAACCTGCGACATCATGGTCAGTTTGTTAGAAGGCTGACAGGAGTCCTCACTTTCTCTCTGCAGCAGTGCTAAAGTGCCTGATATTTTTGTAGTTGGTAAACCAGCCAGATTGGTTTTGGGGCCTTCCTCCCTTCTAAGGATGAGTCTGCTATAGTAGTTTTCCACTTTTTGTACAAAATAGCATTTTCAGAACAATTCATTAGTGTTATATTATCATTTACAGAATTATTTTTCTGAACACTATTAGTTTTACATTTTTATTTATGAAAAAACACTGGGCTGAATTTATTGTAAATAAATCACATGTATTTTAATCAAAACTGGAAGTTGGAATTTATTTAGAATTTTAGATAATCGGTAACTTTCTATTATTAATGAAATATTTTGCCCTTTTTTGTAAAGAAGGTAATTTATAATTACCACTACATGATTATTTGAATTTATTTCAATTATACTAAACTCATATTTTCAATTTTTGATATGAAACACCATAGTCAAACAAGAAATGAAATATCTCTTTAATGGCAGTCAGTTCAGTTAGCTCATTAATCAATCAGAGCTGTCAAACCTTTTTGTTTCGTTCACACCTTACTGTTATTTTCAAAAATTGAAAAGGAATGAAAAGTATAACAAAACATATGCTATGTTTAAAAGTTTAAACAGGTTCAGCTTTGATGAAGTGATGCTTCTATTAAAAATCTTAAGTTTGTATAGTTATGAAAAATACAAAGGGGTTTAAAGATTTATGATTTTACAGTCATTCTTGTCTCATGTGAATGCATGAGACTGATATATTAGATTATTATTATTTTGCTGGAAAAGTAGTATGCTACAAATCCAAGGGCCACAAAGGGAAGCAAGCATAGGTCAAAATATATACAGTACTGTAATGAAGGGAGGGAGCTATTAATAAATATCAGAAAAGGGATTTTGACGAAGGAAAAATCTATTTCTGGGCGAGGGACCTGTGTCGCTCCGTGAAATGCTCCTTAAAGCACCATTTCAATGGTATAAATACTGCTAAATATACCAGAGGTGAAAGTTGCATGGAATGCTCGGAATATATCCAGCTCGCTCACCCCTAAAGGGTGTTGGTATTAAAACTGGGGCGTGTGATACCACTACCAGAGATCCCTCTCCAATTAGACTTCTCCCTCCTCAAAATCCCCTGTTACTATGAGGTGTCGCTCACTACAGCTACTGCCCCCCCCCCACCACCACCACCACTATCTATCCTTCTCCCATTATTCCTTGTTAGCACCCGTGAACGTTCGGATGTGTTTTTCGTAGCTCTGTGTTATTTTGTTTGTGAAGATGTCAGGCGTTTTGGATATCCATGCTCCCAAATTGAGTATTATATTTGTCTGTCTGGGATTTCTAGTTAGTGACACACGTTCATTCTATACCCTTGTTGTGTTTTAGTTCAGCCACTTTGTTGATGCTCCCTTACGGGTGTGTATGCGAATAAATAAACAAGTTGAATGAAAAAGTATTAGATAAGCAATGAAATTGTTCATTACTTCTGTTATAGATTATTTTCTTATATCCTTTCCTCACTTTGGTATTTTTTCGTGTTAGAGCCCTGAACCCTTGGGTGTATAGCATCCCTCTTTTCTAACTAAGGTTGTAGCTTAGCTAATAATAATAATAATAATAATAATAATAATAATAATAATAATAATAATAATAATAATAATAATAATAATAATGAGAGCAGAAAAGCATTAGCACTATAGGACATAATATACTAGCTTCCTGGTAGAGGGTACCATACTCACCTTTTGCTACTTCTATCTAAATTATGAGGTATTGTACTGTATTTCACCGTTTTAGGCTATTTATTTTATGTTATTATTAAATGCTAAGTTACAACCCTAGTTGGAAAAGCAGGATGCTATAATCCCAGGGGCCCCAACAGGGAAAATAGCCTAGTGATGAAAGGAAACAAGGAGAAATATGACAAATTCGGAGATAATTTGTATTTTTCCTAACCATACAAACCTTAGCTATTTACATGGGGTATTACTTTCGGCGTAGCTGAATGACGAGCCATTAGATTTTTAACGAGGGTCAACTACCCCCTTGCTAGTTAGTGTGGGGGTAGGGGAGGGGTAGCTAGCTACCCCTCCCCCCTCACACACCGGTGAACTGATTCACTTCGCTTAGAGGTAGGACTTCACGGGGGTACGGGCTGGCGGGCAAGTATGTGTAAATAGCTAAAGTTTGTATGGTTAGGAAAAATACAAATTATCTCCGAATTTGTCATTTGTTCTGTAACCGAAATACAAAGCACGCTATTTACATGGGGTGACTTAACCCTTAGGTAGGGTGGTAAGTCCCAGCCTTACTGGCTTTGGCTTTCCCCGGGGACGCAGAATCCGTGTACCACTCAAAATAAGGAGTCTCTGCACCTTGCAAGTTCCTTGCTCCGTAAGGAACGTGCGGCCTACATAAGCTTGTGTGTGAAGGAAAGAAGTGTGACTCATCCTAGGAAGTTGACCTGAAGTCCTTTAGATAGAATTCTAGGCTAGGACTTTCCCAATACCACCTCGTCAGGGTATGGGGGACGCGACAGTATTATTTAATATTAGGAACACAAGGAAGCATGGTTTACCTGCAGTGGTTTGAGGTTAGCTATGCAGAGAACCCAGGATGCTGCTTTCCCCAAGATAGGGAAGGATGAAGAAAAGAGTAAGGGCCAGGCATAATTTTTCATTCATGTAGACTAAAACCGGGTAACAATGCCCTCAACCTTATGCTACTTGTCCATTAAGGAGCCTGAGGCTAGACCAGCTGTTGTGCAGCCACCACAGGGCCAATAGAGAACGTATCGAGCCTCCTGTAGGTCACATCCTACAGGTAGTGCGCTGTGAAGGTCGTTTGACGCTTCCAGACCCCTGCTTGTAGAACCTGCGTCACTGAGGAGTTTCTCTTGAATGCCAGGGACGTAGCGATGCCTCTGACATCATGTGCTCTAGGGCGATGTGACGGAGGAGGGTCTGGATACAGGGAATGGTGGATGACCCTGCGAATCCAAGCTGAGATGGTGTTCTTGGTGACCCTCCTCTTCGTCCTTCCTGTGCTCACAAACAGGGCTTGCACTCGAGGACGAACTGCAGCTGTTCTCTTAAGATAGAGCCTCAGACTCCTTACTGGGCATAGTAGGAGATGGTCTGGGTCATCTGTTACAGAATGGAGACTCAAAATCCTGAAGGAGTCGAACCGTGGGACCGGAACTCCAGGATTTTGAGTCTTAGCAACAAACTCAGGGACGAACCCGAACGTTACCTACCCCCATCCCCTTGCATGGGCGACGTCGTATGAGAGACCATGAAGTTCACTGACTCGCTTTGCCGAGGCCAGAGTGAGCAGGAACAGTCTTCCAAGTCAGGTGACGATCAGAAGCCTGGCGTAATGGTTCGAACAAAGGTCTCTTAAGAGACCCGAGGACACAAACCACGTTCCATGGAGGAGGTCTCACTTCCGACTGAGGCCAGGTAGGCTCGTAGCTTCGTATGAGTAGAGAAAGTTCCAGCGGGGAGCAAATGTCCTTTCCTTTCAGCCTGAAGGCCAGGCTTAAGGCTGAGCGATAGCCTTTCACCGCCGAGACCGAAAGGCACATTTCTTCCCGCTAATACACAAGAAACTCCGCATCGAGGGGAGAGATACCCCTTCCACGACACCAACCACAGAAGACTCCCCACTTCGCCTGGTAGACCCCTGCAGATGACTTTCACAGGTGTTGAGACATCCTTTCTGTAACTTGTTGCAAAAAGCCTCTCTCTGTGAGGAGATGCTGGATAGTCTCCAGGCGTGAAGCCGAAGCGATGCTACGGCTTTGTGGAAGATGTTGCAGTGTGGTTGCTTGAGTAGCTCGTGTCGAGGAGGAAGTTCTCTCGGGAGTTCCGTCAGGAGCTGCAGAAGGTCCCAGAACCACTCTGCGTGATGCCATAGCAGAGCTATTAAGGTCATTGACAGGTTGACCAATAGTCTGGTCTTGTTGAGCACCCTTCTCATCAGACAGAACGGTGGGAAGGCGTAAACATCGATGTTGTCCCACCGTTGTTGGAAGGCATCTTGCCAGAGTGCCCTGGGGTGCGGGACTGGGAAACAGTACAGCGGAAGCTTGAAGTTCAAGGCTGTCGTGAACAGGTCCACCATCGGGGAACCCCACAGTCAGGACTTTGTTGGTTACTAGAGGATCCAAAGACCACTCGGTACTCGCTATTTGCGAAGCTCTGCTCAGACTGTCGGCGAGCACATTCCTCTTGCCCGGAATGAAGCGAGCCGATAGTGGAATCGAGTGAACTTCGGTCCATCTCAGTATCTCTATTGCAAGATGGGATAGCTGTTGTGAAAAGGTACCTCCCTGCTTGTTGATGTAAGCCACTACTGTGGTGTTGTCGCTCATCATCACCACGGAGTGACCCGCCAGGGTTTGTTGGAACTGTTGAAGTGCCAGATATACGGCCTTCATTTCTAGCAGATTTATGTGGAGGCACTTTTCTTATTCTGACCATAGGCCTGAGGCCCTCTGGTTCAGAACGTGGGCCCCCCACCCTTCTTTTGAAGCGTCCGAGAACAGCATCAAATCCGGGGGGAGGACGAGAAGATCCATTCCCTTTCGAAGATTTGCGTCCGTCACCCACCACTGAAGGTCCGTCTGTTCCGCAGGACCCATAGGGACTAGAATGTCCGGGGAATCGTGGCCTTGATTCCACCTGGACTTGAGCCGCAATTGTAGGGATCTCATTCTGAGGCGGCCGTTGGGAATCAGATGGGCCAAGGAGGAAAGGTGACCTAGGAGACGTAACCACGATTAGGCTGGAAGCTCTTCTCATCTGAGGAAAGGATCTGCGACCATCCTCAGCCTTGCTATCCTGTTGTCTGATGGAAAGGCTTTGTGGAGATTGGTGTCCAATATCATGCCTAGATATACCAGTCGTTGAGATGGAAGCAGAGAAGACTTCTCGAGATTTATCATGATCCCTAGATCTTGGCAAAGTCCCAGAAGCTTGTCTCGGTGTCGAAGAAGGGTCGACTCCGACTCTGCCAGGATCAGCCATTCGTCCAGATAGCAGAGGAGACAGATGCCGATCCTGTGTGCCCACGAAGATATCAGGGTGAACACTCTGGTGAATACCTGGGGTGCTGTGGAGAGACCGAAACACAGCACATTGAACTGGTAGATCTTGTTGTCTAGGCTGAATCTTAGGTACTTCCTGGAAGACGGATGGATTGGGATCTGGAAGTACAGTACACGTCCTTCAGATCCAGTGTACACATGAAGTCTTGCGGTCTCACTGCAAGCCTGACCGTGTCTGCTGTCTCCATGCTGAACAGAGTTTGTTTGACAAACTTGTTCAGAGCTCTGAGGTCAATGACGGGTCTCCAGCCTCCAGACGCCTTCTTTACGAGAAAGAGTCGACTGAAGAAGCCTGGGGAACCGTCGACGACCTCCTGGAGAGCATCCTATTTGAGCATGGTCTCAAATTCTGCCCGAAGGGCTAGCCCCTTTACCGATCCCATGGCATAGGAGCTCAACGATACTGGATTCGCTGTCAGGGGAGGAAGAGATGTTATGAACGGGACGCGATATCCCTGACTGATCACGGAGATCGTCCAGGAATCGGCCCAAAGTTGCTGCCACCTGAATGCACAACTTTGCAGGCCTCCCCCCACTGGTGGACATGAAGGGGGATTGCCAATCCTAGCGTTTGCGGCCTCGGCCTCTCCCTCTAGGATTCTTGCCTCCCCTGGAGGACTTTCCACCCTTCTTGTCTTTGACAGGAAAGGGCTGCTGTTTGGACACCTTCGTCTTTGCTGCTGCTGCAGGTTTCGTCGACTTAGACTGGTGAGGTTGTTGAGGTGCTGGAGGTTTTTAGGGCTTAGATGTAAGAGCCCTTTGGAGGAGAGAATCGGGGTTTGATTTCCTCCACCTCTCAGCTGCCTGTTCCACATCTTGGGGCTCAAACAGGCTCTTTCCTAGGATGGAAGAGTGTCTGAGCTTGCAGACATCCATGCCTGGGATCTTCGAGTGGAAACTCTCGGTTACCGCATCACGTCGTTTCAAGATTGAGTTTGCCCAGAAGTTCGAAACTTAGTGGGCCAGAAACGCAATGGTATGTGTGCCCGAGAGGAGGAAGGTCTCCAGGGCCTTCCTGATGCTCTCCTTGGACAGATTCTCGGATCGCAGCAGAATGCCCAGAGACCCTAGCCAGACATCCAGCCACGAAGTGGCCTGCATGGCACACTTTGCGACCTTCTCCTGACTCAGGATCTCTGTTGCTGAGAATGTCACCTCTCTGCTGGAGAGACTCTCCTGGTAAGCTCTTCCATGGAGTGGTGGAGCGGGAGAGCTAAACAAGGCTCCTCCACGATCTCAAAGTACCTCCTCTGTTGCACACGAGTAGGTGATCTCAAAGTACCTCCTCTGTTGCACACGAGCAGGTGGGAGGAGCTTGTTACCAGCAGAAGAACGGCTGGAGGAGGCAAGCTCGGAAAGCTGGCCCTCAACCTTATCTCTGGCACTCTTCACCCCTTGGGACCAAGGCAGAGCTGCACAGGCTTTAGAGGGTTTCTGAGTGCCATAGACTTGGTCCAGGACCGTATCCTTGCCTTCACGAGGGCCGGTCTCGGGGTCCTTGAACTTGCCAAAAGGTGCTGAATCATGCTGCTCTCCTCCTCCTGGTGAACTGGCAGCAAAGTCTCCTGTCCCCAACTGCTCTACTTGCGGAGACACGTGGACGTTCTCCTGGGGTCTCGCTGGCTCTGGTCGAATCCTGGAGGAAGACTTCGGGACGGTCTTCGAGTCCTTTGGTTCCCTTCTAGGAGTGATGCAGGACTCCAGTAAAGAAGTCTGAGGGCTCTTCTCCGCCCCAACACGCGACAATTCTCCTACTCGTGGTGGGGTCTCTCCCATTGGTGCAGTGGGAGAAGGTCTCACTTCGATAGATTCTCCTGAGGACAGAAAATCTTTGTCCACAGGAGAAGGAGAGAACGTCTGAGGGAGGGAAGGAGACTTCCTTACGGACTTCTTCGGAGCCAGTTTGACCTTAGGAGAAGTCACCACGAACTCTACTCCTCTCTTCCTCTTCAGTGGGGTCGAAGCTGTCGTTGGTTTGAGACCCAAATCAGCGAAGGCAGGCTTAACAGCCTGGACGACAGCTGTGATAAGGGACCCAAACCAAGGCTGCCGACTGACTGACGCAGTGTCAGAGACTCCCACTGGAGGGAAGGGGATCGGGCGATCCTTAGGAGTAGAAACCATAGGGCCTGCCTGAAAGGAAGAAGAAGATTGGTGCCTAGACCTCTCCGAAGACTTCTCCTCCGCCTGCGAGCGCGCTGTTCTGCGCTTGGGGGGGGGGGATCGTGAAGATGATGACCTGGTTGTACGCGCTCCTGAAGACTCGCAAGGCTGCTCGCTATGCGAAACCCGGCGGGAATTGCGCTTGGGGTCGCGCTGGTGCTTGCGCAATGGAAAAATCGCAGGTTCGCACGCGAGGCGCGAAGATGAAAGCGCGGGCGAGGGGGCGCATGGGCGTGCGCGCGTGCGTAAGGGCGACCGTTGGCGGCCGGGAGAATGACGGCGCGCAGGCGAACGACGGCGCGCAGGCGAACGACGGCGCGCAGGCGAACGACGGCGCGCAGGCGAACGACGGCGCGCAGGCGAACGACGGCGCGCAGGCGAACGACGGCGCGCAGGCGAACGACGGCAGGCAGGCGAACGACGGCGGGCAGGCGAACGACGGCGGGCAGGCGAACGACGGCGCGCTGGCGAGCGACGGCGCGCTGGCGAGCGACGGCGCGCAGGCGAGCGACGGCGCGCAGGCGAGCGACCGCGCGCAGGTGAGATTGCGCGTGGGCGCGTAGGTGACCTTTGGTGAGCAGGAGAGTGCTTGCACGCAGGCGATTGATTGCGCAGGAGATCGCTGGCGCGCAGGTGCGCGATCTGGAGAGGACAGCTGGGGCGCAGGGCCCGTAGGTATAGAAGCGCGTACCAGAGGCTGCTTGTGAGCGCGTGCAGGAAACTTCTCGTTAGCGCGTGGGCGCGTAGTGCCTCGTCCAACTCTGGAAGTGCGCAAAGGTGAGTGCTCACGATGGCGCGCAGGCGAGGGCTGACGCGTGGGCGAGTTCCGAGGGCGCACAGGTGATCGCGGGCGAGAAGGAGAAGGAAGAGTCTTCTTGCCTGCGCCCAGATCCTGAGATTGTGGGCACGCGGGCGAACGATGGCGCGCAGGAGAAGATCGCTGGCGAGCTGGAGATCGTGGGCGCGCATGGCGCGTGTCAGGAACAGGGCGCGCATGGCGCGTGTCAGGAACAGGGCGCGCATGGCGCGTGTCAGGAACAGGGCGCCCAGATGTGCGCTGGCGAGTAGGAGATCGCTGGTGCACAGGAGATTGCTGGCGCATAGGTGAGCGCTTTTGCGCAGGTGAGCGCTGGCGAGCAGGAGATGGTGACGAGCAGAAGAGCGCCGACGAGTTGACTCTCCTTCTGCTGCAGGAGATCGCTGGCGCGTTGATTCTGGTGCAGGATGGTCCTCAGCAACGCCAGGAGAGCGCTTGCGCACTACTGCGCGCGAGCGAGCAGGAGAACGTGAAAGCACAGGTGAAACCTGGCACTTAAGGGACTTGCTCACATAGTGAGACGAGCCCTTTTGCCCCGAAGGGACCGGTGCCCATTGGAAAACGGGCTGCGTGGCCGCCCACTGAGCGTCAGCTTCCAGGAACGGTGAAGGAAGATCCACAGGTCTGGGAGGCGTGGGAAATGGCGAACGATCTGCAGAGAGGTCCAGAGATGCAGCTGCAACAGTCGACTCACGTCGAGGAGGAACCTCTGCGGGGGACGTCGAGGGCGAAGAACCGAAGAGGCGCCTCCTAACTCCCTTGTAGGGAGAAGGAAGACCTCTATGGCGAAGAGGAGGGCAAGCCTTGCGGCCAAGACGACCTCTAGGAGCAGGAACACCATCGTCGGTCCTCCAAAGAGGAGTCTCTGTCAGTGAACTCCTCCGACGGGGAGAATCACCCACAGGAGAGACGGTTGGACTCAGCTCCTCCCTCGAAGGATGTTCGGAGAGGGGAGCTGAGCCTTCAGCAACATCAGCAACGTCGACGATAGACAGAGGATCTACCTCCGCTATTGCCGGCAACTGTTTGACAGCTGCGTCCAACTGGATAAAGTCAAACAGGGCTTCCCTTTAGGGCGAACCCTTAAGCCCCAAGGAAGCCCAAAGCTGTAATAAATCATCATTATACACAGTGTTATTAAAATCCTCCCCCGGAGGAGGAGGAGGAGCTGCCTCGCTATGGGAGGCAACTCCTTCTCCCGAACCCTGAGGTTGGTCAACAAAAGAATGGCCTACGCTACCACTCGCCGGCCTCTCACGAGAGACCGATCGAGTGGGAGCTTCGGAGGAGGTTAGGGCAACGGAAGAAGAGACCTTGAAACCTTCCTTCTTCAAGGAAACCCTTGAAGGAGAAAGATCCCGCCTAGACTTCTTCCGTCGCCGAGAAAACCTCTCCCACTGGGAGGTCGACCACTCCCTGCACTCACTGCAAACTTTGTCTCTATCACACCGTTGACCTCTGCATTACGGACACAAGGTGTGAGGATCCTCTCGACCACCGACATAAAAGTCCCACAAGGGCGGTCGGGTAAACCAGGGCACTTCCGCATGATAGAGGTAGAGGTCAACTTCCGAACACACAACTGTAAGAAAAAGCAAAAAAGATTAAGGCTGTCAAAATGTGAGGGTGAGGTAGACATGTCTGACCATCACCCGAGCCAAAAGCGAAGTGAATCAGTTTACCGGTGTGTGAGGGGGGAGGGGTAGCTAGCTACCCCTCCCCTACCCCCTCGCTAACTAGTGAGGGGTTAATTAACCCTCGTTAAAAATCTAATGGCTCTTCATTCAGCTACGCCGAAAGTAATACCCCATGTAAATAGCGTGGTTTGTATTACGGTTACGGAACAAAAAGTATTTTAAGAACAGTAAAAACATTAAAATAAATATTTCCTATATAAACTATAAAAGCTTTAACAAAGCAAGAGGAAGAGAAACTAGATAGAACAGTGTACCTCAAGCAAGAGAACTCTAACCCAAGACTGTGGAAGACCATGGTTCAGAGGCTTTGGCCCTACCCAAGACTAGAGAACAATGGTTTGATTTTGGAGTGTCCTTCTCCTAGAAGAGTTGCTTACGATAGCTAAAGAGTCTCTTCTACCCTTACCAAGAGGAAAGTAGCCACTGAACAATTACAGTGCAGTAGTTAACCCCTTGGGAGAAGAAGTGTTTGGTAATCTCAGTGTTGTCAGGTATATGAGGACAGGAGAATTTGTAAAGAATTGGCCAGACTATGCGGTGTCTGTGTAGGCAAAGGGAAAGAACCATAGCCAGAGAGAAAGATCCAATGTAGTACTCTCTGGCCAGTCAAAGGACCCCATAACTCTCAAGCGGTAGTATCTCAACATGCGGCGAGTGCCCTGGCCAACTACCTATAATTATTCTTTCTGGGATTTAGTCAAACAAAGATTGTTATATAAAAAATAATTTGGTAATTCTTCCAAGTCACAAAATATTCCTCTTTACTCTTGCTCAGTGTAGTAAAACCTTCTTATATTCTCCCCATACGTCCAGCTACCATTTTGAAGTCAATAATCTCAAGTAGTTGAATCGGGGGAACTTCAAAAGTTCAAACTTGCAGCTAATTTTTTTTATGTTGAATTGGGTGACATAAGTCATTTTTTTTAGTTTAAATATAAATGATCTGCTTTAATCTTACTGTTCTTAAAATATTTTTATTGTTCATTACTTCTCTTGTAGTTTATTTATTTCCATATTACTTCATTTCACTTGGCTATTTTTCCTTTTGGTTTATAGCATCCTGATTTACCAACTACGGTTGTAATTTTGCTGGTAATAATAATAAGAAGGATAATAATAATAATGTTAAATCTTTTTGCAGTTGTTCAGCTCTCGGGTAATGGACGATTACAGTTTTCCCGATATCCCTTCACTCACTGGAGCTTCTCCTTCTACGAAGAGCCACGGGTAAGAAACCTACATTATCTTTCTTTTATAATTATGTCAGCAGTTTATTGGTTATTTTACGAATTATTGTATAACAGAAAATACTCGGCTTACAAATTTAATAGGTTCCAAGTTGTAAGCTGAATTTTGTTAAATTTTTTCTTAGAGTAGGCTTCACCTGACATGCACACGATTTTCATCTGTAAAAGTCAACAAATATTCTCATTTCATATTGCAAATGTTATCTTGCTTACTGCATTAGATTATATAATATTGTATTTTTGGGCTCAGGCCATGTCGTCCTGATGGAAGGTTCCTTTAAGTAGCTTCATAGGGTATATTTGACTACAGTGGTATTTCCAGAGAATTTACCTTAAGGTCTCCAGAATTCTAACTCCTGGCGCAAATATCCCTAAAGTTTCCCTTTAGGGATATCGCATAATATCACAGGACGTATTCTTGACATGCCTCATAGCAATCTTCACCCCAAATAGCGTTTACGCTTCGAGGGGGAAAGTGGCAAAAAACGAAGAGGAGCCGTTGATAAGGTACCCTTCCTCCATTACTATTTGAGTATCTAGATGGCGCCATCATCGCCGCCATGTTTATTCCTTTATCTGTAGCGAACTCGGTCGGTGATTTTCCCGGTTGCTGTCTCGTTATTGGATTATTTTGGATTTATCATGCAATCTTCAGCCTCTTCTTGCCTCTGGAATGTTGAGTATTTGATTGTTACGTTGTATAAATATTAGCTTTCCTCTTTGTGGAATTAAATCAAGTTAAATTAACTTATGGAAGAGCTGTTGCCTGAACCGGAGGTGTCATGGGCGCTGTCGTTCGTAACGCATGAGTTATTTAGTTCGCCAGAACGACTTTTCCCGGTATAAATAGCATAAAATAATGTTAGCTATTTAGTCTTCATTGCTAGGAGTTATTTATATTATGCCGATAGTATTCGTAATAGTTTTGGCGATTTAGGTAACTGAACCTTGCTTACGCTAGGCTTCCTAGCCTAGGCGTTTCAGTTTACTTACATGCGTGATATAATAGACATTCCTAGTGTTATAAAATTAAATGAAGCTTTTTAGGCAATTTATACATGTAAGATATATTGATTGCATAATAATTTCCTCTTCTAAAGATAGTATATGAGAGAGTTTTGGTGGCTTTAGTATACTTTCATACATGTTCCCCGGTTATCCTCGCGTATCGTTTTATCAATTCAGACAGAGATACATATCTCCTAGAATTATTATATAAAGCGATACTTGTCTCCAGTAGAGATTTAAGGGTAATCCCTCCTTCCCTCTGAGTTTAGCCTTAGGCTACATCCCTAGTCAGTCGTGCTTCGAGTTATCATTCAGGCAGGACTAGGCTAGGGATTTCTGTCCCTTCCCTGTAACCGCAGATGGCAGGTTATGGATTTTTGTCAGAACCTCAGAGTAGATAGTCTTGTGCCGGCAGCTGGCCGGCAGGGTGAATAGTCATTCCCCTGTTGGATTACGATGCCGGCATAGGAGGCTAGACCTCCCTAGACCACACCTGAAGGCCTTATATGATATTACTACCTTCTCCCTGTAGTCTAGTTGACTATTCCTGTGCTTGCAGACCCTAGGCTGAAGACTAGACATTCTTCTGCCGCCTAGGATGGCCCCGGCACTAGAACTCTGTTTCTCTCTTGTTTAGGTGGGGCGGCAAGATTGCTCCCAGCCTCTTTTCTATATTGGCAGACCCTAGGCTGGAGAATAGATATTCTCCTGCTGCCTAGGATGGCGCCGATACTGGAACAGAGTGTCTTTAAGGTGTGGTAGGACCGGCAACCCTGCTGGCCCCTTCCACACCTCATACAGGACCCTCTCCCCCCTCCCACCTCTGTCCTTTAGTGATGGCCTAGCCATCGCAAACCTTCGACTGTTTTCCTACAATCTCACCGCTTGCTGGCAGGTTGTAGGGCTGGCTTGGGCCTCTGCGTGTAGTGGCCTAGTCGCTCAGCTTTCCCTTATGTACGCAAGGCTCCGGGAGCACTGTGCCATCTGGGCTGGCTGCCAGCAGAGGATCCCTTTACTGTAGAGTGTTCTTCAGTCCTCTCTTGGACTGCCTTTCACAAACCTTTGGCTGGCAGAGACTGGCAATGGTTGTGGATGGATGGAAGCCTGAAAGATATACTCTCCCCTTCCATTTGAACCCTCATTTTGGAGGAGTCTAGTAAGGCAGAGCTCTTACATTATCCTTCACTCCTTGCTTTCTCTCTCTCTATCGGTTAGTGCCGCTGGGGACTAACCTAACCAGCAGCTGCCGGCCACTACCCTAGCTGGTAATACGTTGGCTGGACTTGTGCGCCGGCACAACAGACTCCGGCCGGGTTCAGACTGCCGGCCACTATCCTAACTGACAAGATGCCAGCTGGACTAGGGCCCCGACAGCCGGTGGCCTGCCGGCGTCCGGCGACCCGCCGGAAACTGGCAGGCTGCCGGCAACCATCACAGCCGGCAGTGCACCGGCTGAAGTATGCCCCAGTTGCTAGCCTTACCGGCATCATGCCGGCTAGATCTACAGTATATGACTGTACAGTAGCCAGTATATGTGCAGTATAGATCATACAGCAAACAGAAAACTATAGTATGAAATATACAGTAGTTAAATTTTCCAACATACTCTGTGTGTATATGCACAGTCTATTGTTGAGACCATACTATCTAAAGAAAGAAAATTTCTTTCTATACACTGATAGATGATCAGTTACAAATGACCCTCAATATTAAACATTTTGGAAGCTGGTATTAAGTTGCACTTATCTATCCTTACAGGGTAGAACTCTTCTTATGGGCTTCCTAAACAGGATAACCCAAGGCTTTAATTTTGAGGGAGGTCACAGCAATTGGCCGGGCAGGAAACACACGTACAGTATGTGTCTTTCCTAATTCATTTCTAGCTTAATTATCCTAAGCTATATGCAATAAAATGACAAAATATTATTAATAATATTTTGTAGTTTATCAAGTGAGATGAACTATCGTATACTCATTTTGTTTTCCTCTCTTTACAGGAGGACCACCCTAGGTGCCGCAGCGTCTTCTGCAACGTCTGGAGCAAGGACTTCTGCAGCCATGAGGAGTGCAGGTCGCACTCTCGCTGTTCCATCACTAAGGGACCTCTTAAGTATTGGGACCCCCAGGTATGTAATGTTTGCAAAGCCTTGGTTACTGAGGCCTTTGATGACCCCAAGACAACGGAGTCAAGGGATGCAGCACGGAGTACGCTGCGTAGATGGGTCCGTGGCTTCCAGAAGAACACCACGGGGCCTTACCTTCCGAATGAACGGATGCGGGCCTATCTTTTTCCTAAGGCATCTGCGGATGCCATCATACCACAGCCTCACCCTGAGATCCCTTGCGTCCAGATTTCCGTAGATAGGGATGTCTTGGATGCGATGAAGGACATCCATCTAGACGAGAGGATGTCAGAAGTGTGAGAAGACACTGAAAAGGACCTTCTTGCAGGAGGTCAGGAAGAGGAGTCTACCTTGGCTCCTGATACCGAGGAGGATGAAGTCGAATCGGTTTCCGTTTCGTCGGTTCCAGCCCCAGAACCAGTGCCCTCTACATCCTCTGCTCCTCCATCTGATGAGATGGGGAAGACTCTGTCTACCCTCATGTCAATGATGGAGAGGTTTCAGAAGCAGAGTGAAGAAAGGGAAGCTGCATTGAGGAAGGAAATACATCAGCTTGCAGCGTCCCGTGGGTCTCACAAAAGACTCAACATGAAGGACCTTCCTTCATGTTCTGATGTAAACTTGTGGAGGCATGCAGAGTACATGCCTATGACAAATGGGAAAATATTTATTTCAGAAAAGCTGGGATCCGTCCTCATTGAAGATGTTGACTTTTGGCCTAGCTTTGAGTCTTATCCAGACTGCTTCGTCCGTCTGAAGGCGGAACCCGTGTCGAAGGAGGAGACAGAGCCGAAAGAGGTCATATGCTTGACCATGCAAAAGCTCAGGCTTTATTGGCTAGCAGTCTGAAGGACAAGGGCCTCACTAACTCTAAGGTGCCAGCCCTGAGTAAGAAACACCCTTCTTGCTCCAGCTACTCGGGCCTTTCCCTTTACGGAAAAAGGGTTCAAGGCTGTAATGAAGGCAGTAGAAGCAGGGAAACCTTGTCCTACACTTGAGGAGTGTATACCCTTATCCCTAGCTTTGCCTACAGACCATAAGGACTGGAAGGAAATACATCTTACCTTCTCAGTCGGGAAGTTGGAGGTGGATATTGCTGGACGCCAGTTCAGTGAGAACCTGCCTAAGTTGTCTGATTTTCTCTTGCACAGAGAACAAGAGACAAAAGAAAGGCTTGCCACATTTCTATCCCTCCAGACCACCTTGGAGGCAATGGCAAGCGACCATAAAAACCCAGATATGTTTATGTTCGTGGCCAAGACACACTTGGCAACACTAACCAAGGACCCTTATGGCTTCGTTAGGGCCAGAAGGGCTTGTAGAGTGTTCGTGTTCGCTACGGTGAGGCATGAACCCAGGAAGTTGATATCTACCAATATCTGGGGAAAGGACCTCTTCCCGAGCGAAGTGGTCAAGGAAATAGTCGACAAGGCTGCCATGGAGGATAGGAAGCTTCAGAAGTGGGGCATGTCGTCAAAGAGGAAGTCTTCCCTGGATGAGGGTCCCCAACCAAAAAGGAAGACAAAGAGGCCAAGGTTGCCCTCTCGCCCCGCTATACAACAATAACAACAACAACAACTTCCCATGACCGCAGTGCTCCAGATGGTGGCACAACCCCAACCCACCTACCAGATGGTACCCCAGCAGGTGGTGACCCAGTCACCAGCCTTTACTCCCGCTTATGAGAGGCAGACCACTACCTTTCGCCCTAAAGGTAGAGGGTCAAATAGAGGCTCCTCTAGATGCCCATCAAGAGGAAGAGGGGGTAGGGGAGGGCACAGTCAAAGAGGCAAGTCCTCCGGTCAACCGAAGCAATGAGATGCTTCCGGTAGGAGGAAGACTCCACTCATTCCGAGATTGCTGGACCTTCGATCCCTGGGCCCACAGCCTGATTAAGAACGGACTAGGTTGGAGCTGTAAGATAGCTTCACCATCATTTCCTCAATTCTTCCAACACTCCACCCTCGTTCTGGAAGAATTTACCTGAGGACTCTTGAGCAAAAGGGTAAAAAGGAGGGCAAAGTCCATCAAATTCCAAGGAAGGCTGTTTTGTGTTCCCAAGAAGGACTCAGACAAACTAAGAGTCATTCTGGACTTGTCACCACTCAACAAGTTCATAGTAAACTACAAGTTCAGGATGTTGACCCTTCAACACATAAGGACCCTGCTGCCCAAAAGGGCATACACAGTCTCCATAGACATGGCAGATGCCTATTGGCACATTCCAATCAATCACCAACTTTCCTCTTACCTAGGATTCAGGCTACGGAAGAAGAAATACGTCTTCAGAGCCATGCCCTTCGGGCTAAACATAGTCCCAAGGATCTTCACAAAGCTTGCAGATGCAGTCGTTCAACAACTATGCCTAGAAGGTGTCCACGTGTGGGCAGCATCCGAGACGGAATGCATGCAAGCATCCAAGAAAGTGATCCAGTTCCTGGAACATATGTGATTCAAGATCAATAAAAAAAATCTCGACTATCTCCAGCTCATGAGTTCCAATAGCTGGGAATACATTGGAACTTACAGTCACACCGCCTCTCCATTCCATCAAAGAAGAGGAGAGAGATAGCGGGATTTGTCAAGAGACTTCTGAAATCCAATTGGATATCAAGACGCCAACAGGAGAGAGTGCTGGGCTCCCTTCAGTTCACATCAGTGACAGACCCAGTGCTAAGAGCACAACTAAAGGATGCATCAGGAGTCTGAAGAAGATACGCATCAAACGCTCGAAGAGATCTAAGAAGATCAATACCGACTCGACTACGATCACTTCTCAAGCCATGGTCGAAGGCCAAGAACCTGAAGAAATCGGTAACTTTGCAATCACCTCCACTTTCAGTCATCATCCACACAGATGCATCAAAGGAAGGATGGGGGAGGTTACTCTCACCAACGGAAAGGCCAAGGGACTTGGTCTGCTCTATTCAAGACCCTCCACATCAACATTCTGGAGGCCATGGCAGTATTTCTCACGCTGAAGAAATTGTCCGCTCGCCGTTCAGTCCACATAAGACAGATTTTAGACAACAAGGTGATAATGAGATGTCTGAATCGTTAAGGTTCGAGATCACCCCAAATCAACCATGTGATGTTGGCCATCTTCCGCTTGGCAGAAAAGAAGAGATGGCACTCATCAGCAGTTCACCTTCAAGGGTTCCGCAATATGACAGCGGACGCTCTATCCAGGCTCACGCCGATAGAGTCAGAATGGTCCCTAGACGCAGGATCATTCTCCTTCATCTTACGTCAAGTCCCAGAACTGCAGATCGACCTCTTCGCGACGAGCGACAAGAAGAAGCTACCTCGTTATGTGGCCCCATACGAGGACCCTCTAGAGGAAGCAGTGGACGCCATGTCCCTCGACTGGAACAGATGGACCAGGATTTACCTGTTCCCTCCAACCAACCTTCTGTTGAAGGTCCTCAACAAGCTGAGAGCCTTTCAGGGAACAGCAGCTCTAGTGGCTCCCAAGTGGCTGATGAGCAACTGGTTCCCTCTAGTATTGGAATTGCAGCTGAGGCTGGTCCCGTTGCTGGACCCAGTTCTGACTCAACAAGTACAGAAGTCGACTGTTTTCGCTTCATCATGGAAAACCCAAAACCTTCATCTCATGATTTTCTTTCCTTAGTAGTTAAGAAAAGGTTTGGGATTTCGAGAGACAGTATAGACTTTTTAGAAGAATATAAGTCTAAATCTACCAGAAGATAATATGAGTTGTCTTGGAAGAAATGGGTTGCTTTTGTCAAGGCAAAGAAACCAAAAGAGATCTCAACAGATTTCTGTTTATCCTTTTTTATTCACCTTCATGAACAAGGTTTAGCAGCCAACATGATAACAACGTGTAAATCTGCCTTGGCTAGACCTTTGTTATACGCCTTCCAAGTAGACTTTTCCAACGAAATCTTTAACAAGATCCCTAAGGCTTGTGCTAAACTTAGGCCTGCAGCTCCTCCGAGGCCCATCTCATGGTCCTTGGATAAGGTTCTTCACTTTGCATCAACAGTGAACAATGAGGACTGCTCTCTGAAAGATTTGACTCAAAAAATTATATTCTTGTTTGCTCTAGCCTCAGGGGCCAGAGTGAGTGAAATAGTGGCCCTTTCTCGGGATGAGGGCCATATTCAGTTCAAAGAGGGGGAAAACTGAATCTTTTTTCCTGACCCATCGTTTCTCGCCAAGAATGAGCTACCTACTAAAAGGTGGGGTCCTTGGAGAATCTGCCCACTGAAGGAAGATGTCTCGCTGTGTCCAGTGGAGTGCCTAAAGGTCTATCTTCATAGAACTTCAGACTTCAGGGGAGGACAGCTCTTTAAAGGAGAAACATCAGGTTCAAACTTGTCTCTAAAACAACTAAGGGCGAAGATCACCTACTTCATTCGCAGAGCGGATCCTGACAGTACACCCGCAGGTCACGATCCTAGAAAGATTGCTTCGTCATTGAATTTTTTCCAACACATGGATTTTGAGCATCTTTGCTTGTATACTGGATGGAAGTCATCCAGAGTGTTTTTCAAACACTATGCGAAGATGGTGCAAGAGTTAAAAAGATATATGGTGGCGGCAGGTAGTGTACTAAAACCTGTCGCTTAGTGCTGCGATGAACGGTGAATTGATTGGGACTGTCATGTACAGGGTGTGCATGTTGACACCTTACAGTGCAACATGTAAAGTGAAGTGTCACCAGGGTGACACTATGGACTGTTCCAGATACTAAAGGTGAAGAAACATAAAAAGTTAACACTTGTGCCATGTGTTTTTTATATAGTGTGAAAAGACAGTCATTCACTGAAATGTATATTAGAAAATTTATTAAATTTTCAGTTGTTCCGTAACCAAAATACAAACCATGCTATTTACATAGGTTTTACTTTCGGCGTAGCTGAAATGACGAGCCGTTAGATTTTAACGAGGGTTAAACTACCCCCGCGCTAGTTAGCACGGGGGTAGAGGAGGGCTAGCTACCCCTCCCCCCCACACACCGGTGAGCTGCCTCACTTCACTTTTGGCTCGGACGATATACAGATGTGTGTGTCCCGTCCTCGCATATTTGACAGCCTTAATCTGTTTTTCTTTTTCTTTCAGTGTGTGTTTGTGTTTGAAGTTGGCCTCTACCTTTTCTTCCCATCATGCGGAAATGCCCTGGACTTCCCGATCGCCCTTGTGGAACATTCATGTCGGCGGTCGAGACAGGCCCTCACACCCTTTGCCCGCAGTGTCGAGGTCAACAGTGTGAAAGCGATAATGTTTGTATGGAATGTCGGGAGTAGCCTACCTCCCAGTTGGAGAGGTTTGCCCGGCGGTGTAAGAAGAGTTCTAAGCGAGACCGTTCCCCCTCAGCGACTGCCCTGGGGAAGGAAGGCTCCAAGGACTCTTCTTCCATTGCCCGAACCTCCTCCGAAGCTCCCACTCGTTCGGTCTCTCGTGAGAGGCTGCCGAGTGGTAGCGTAGGCCCTTCTTTTGTTTCCCAAACTCGGGGTGCAGGAGAGGGCGTTGCCTCCCATAGCGAGGCAGCTCCCCCTCCTACTCTGGGGGAGGATATTATTGATTTTGTTGATTACGACCAGACTGTTTCTAACAATGATCTTTTCCAGCTTTGGGCTTCCTTGGGACTTAAGGGCTCGCCCTCCAAGGAAGCCCTGTTTGATCTGATCCAGTTGGGGGCAGCTGTCCAACAGTCGTTGGTAACACCAGAGGTAGACCCTCTGGCTATTGTAGACGTTGTTGTGGCAGAGGCGGCCGACGGGTCCGGTCAAACCCCAGCTGCTACGGTTGCGGATGTTGCTGAAGGCCCAGGTTTCCCCTCCGAACATCCTTCGAGGGGGAAGCTGGGTCCAACGGTCTCTCCTGGGAGTGTTGCTCCCCCTCGAGGGAGTGCACTAACAGAGACTCCTCTTTGGGAGACCGACGACGGTGATATCCTGCCTCGAGGTCGTCTTCGCCGTAAGGCTCGCCCTCCTCTTCATCGCCGAGGCCTTCCTTCTCCTTACAAGGGAATTAAGAGGCGCCTTCTCTTCGGGTAGTCATCCTCGTCGTCCCCTGCAAAGACTCATCTCATCGGGAGCAGACCGTACCAGTAACTCCACTGGACCTCTCCGCAGATCGTTCGCGATCTCCTGCACCTGCCAGATCTTCCTTGCCTACGCAAGCACCGGTCCCTTCGGGGCAGAAGGGTTTATCCCACAATGTGGGTGAGTTCCTTCCGCGCCAGGTTTCACCTGTGCGCCCTTTAGTGGCGCGCAAGTGCCACCGCTCTCCTGATCGCCAGCCCCCGCCTGCTCGTCAGCGCTCTCCTGCTCCCCAGCGTTCTTCTGCGTGCCAGCGCTCTCCTGCTATAGAGTCTCCTGACTCTCCTCGCCAGCGCTCTCCTGATCACCAGCGCTCTCCTTCTCGCCAGCGTTCACCTGCTCGCCAGCGCTCTCCTGCTCGCCAGCGCCCTCCTGCGCCCTCCTGCGCGCAAGCGCTGTACGGCAGAAGAGTCGTCAGACTCGCCAACGCGCCCGTTCGCCAGCGCTCTCCTGCTTGTCGGCGCTCTCCTGATCTCCAGCGCTCTCCTACTCGCCAGCGTTTTCCTGCTTGCCAGCGCTCACCTGCTCGCCCTTCACGCGCCCTGCGCGTCAACAGTCTCCTGAGCGCCGACAACCTCCTGCTCATCAGCGCACTACTGCGCGCCCAGTTCCTGATGCGCGCCCAGTTCCTGATGCGCGCCCAGCGCGCCAACGTTCGCCCGTGCGCCCACGATCTTCGGATCTGGGCGCAGGCAAGGACATTGTTCCGTTGCCTCGCCAACGTTCCCCTGCGCGTCGACCGCCGCCTGCGCACCATTCTCCTGCGCGCACTTCCAAAGTGCATGCACGCCCGCGCGCCCACGAGTCAACTCCTGAGCCTGCCCACGAGACTTCGCCTTCGAGCACATCAGCGCCCCCTGGCCCTGCGCCCCATTTGGCTTCTTTTCTCCGCGCCACGGCGCGCCATCCTACGCGTTAGCGATCTCCTACGCGCCAGTGTTCTCCTATGCGTTAGCGATCTCCTACGCGCCAGTGTTCTCCTATGCGCGCGCGATCCTTCTCCTGCGTGCGAACGCTCAGCAACGCGCCAATGCACCCACGCGTCTGATCGCCGCAGGTCTCCGACTCGCCGACGCGCCAACTCACCTCTGCGCGTCGGTCGCCAACTCACGCGCCGGTGCCCCACGCGTTATCGATCACCAACAAGCCCTCGCTCGCCAATGCGCCATCACTCGCCAACGCGCCATCGCTCGCCAACGCGCCATCGCTCGCCAACGCGCCATCGCTCGCCAACGCGCCATCGCTTGCCAATGCGCCTACTCTCGCCTACTCTCGCCTAGGCTCCATCGTTTGCCACGCGCCATCATTCTCCTGATCGCCAGCGATCACTTAAGCACTCGCGCTCACCTGTGCATTCATGCACACCCTCACCTGCACGCCTACGCGCCCCCTCGCGCTCGCGAGCCAACTCGCCAGCGCGCCCACACGTGCCCGCGCCCTCATATCCGCGCGCCAACGGTCGCCCGCGAGCGCCAGCGCGACCCAGCGATTCTGGCAACGCGCGAGCGCCAGCGCGACCTAGCGATTCTACCAGCGCGCCCATCCTTGCGAGGTACCGGGGCTGCGTACTTCTAGATCGTCCTCGCGATCACCATCGCGGAAGCGCCGAGCACACGCCCAAGAGCAGGAAGAGTCATTGGAGAGGTCCAGACAACATTCTTCTTCCCTTTCTTCTATTCAGGCAGGCCCTGTAGTATCCACTCCTAAGGATCAACCGATCCCCTTCCCTCCAGCGGAAATCGCTGACACTGCGTCAGTCAGCCGCCAGCCTTGGTTTGGTTCCCTGATGAGAGCGGTGGTGCAGGCTATGAAGCCAGCCCTCGCTGATCTCGGACTAAAACCAAAGGCTCCCTCGTCCCCGCTGAAGAGAAGGAGAGGAGTGGATTTCGCGGTGACTTCTCCCAGGGTAAAGCTGGCTCCCAAGAGGTCCGTCGGGAAGGCCCCTTCCCCCTCGCAGGCGTTTTCTCCTTCTCCTGTGGACGAACCTTTCCCGTCTTCGGGAGAATCCAGTGAGGGGAGACACTCTCCCACGGCACCAATGGGAGGAACCCCACCTCAAGGAAGAGAAACGTCTCGCATAGGAGGGACCTTCCAGACCTCTTTGCTGGAGTCCTGTATCCCTCCCAGGAGGGAGCCCAAGGACTCAAAGACGTTTCCCAAATCATTGTCGAGGTTTCGTCCAAAGCCAACCTTTCCCCGGGAGAACGTCCGTGTGTCCCCCCATGAAGAGCCAATGGGGACAGGAAACTTAGCTGCCAGTCCACAAGGAGGAGAGCAGCGTGAGTCGGAACACGCCTTCTGGCAGGTCCTTGGTCTAATGAGGCAACTCAATAGTTTCAAGGACCCCGAAACCGCCCCTCACGAAGGCAAGGATACAGTTCTGGACCAAGTTTATGGCATTCAGAAGCCCCCCATGACCAGTGCAGCCCTGCCCTGGTCCCAGGGGGTGAAGAGCGCCAGGGACAAGGTCGAGGGCCAGCTCTCCGAGCACACAACCTCCAGCCGTTCTTCTGCCGGGAACAAGCTCCTCCCACCTCCTCGCGTTCAGCAGAGGAGGTACTTCGAAATCATGGAGGAGTCTTGTTTAGCTCTTCCCCTCCACCACTCCATGGAAGAGCTCACCAGGGGTCTCTCTTTAGAGAAACTCAATGCCCGGCAGGTGACATTCTCAGCGTCGGAGATTCTGAGCCAAGAGAAAGTCGCGAAGTGTGCCATGCAGGCCACTTCATGGATGGATGTCTGGCTAGGGTCTCTGGGCATCCTATTGCGCTCTGAGGACTTGTCCAAGGAGAGCAATAGGAAGGCCCTGGAGACCTTCCTCCTCTCGGGCACGCGCTCCATCGAGTTTTTAGCCACCAGGTCACTAACCTGTGGGCTAACTCGATTCTCAAGTGTCGTGATGCGGTGACCGAGAGATTCCACCTGAAGGTCCCCGCTATGGATGTCAGCAAGCTCAGACATTCCTCCATCCTTGGAGGAAACCTGTTTGAGCCCAAGGATGTAGAACGGACAGCTGAGAGGTAGAGGAAGATGAGTCACGATTCGCTCCTCCAGAAGGCCCTTACATCTCAGCCCTACAAACCTCCAGCTCCTCAACAACAACAGCAGCAGCCTCGCAGGACACCGAAGCGGGCTCCGGCAGCTAAGACCAAGGTGTCTAAACCGCAGCCCTTTCCTGTCAAAGACAAGAAGAGCGGAAAGTCCTTCAGGGGAGGCAGAAATCCTAGAAGGAGCGGCCGAGGCCGCAAACGCTAGGATTGCCAATCCCCCTGCGTTTCCACCTGTGGGGGGATGACTACAAAGTTGCGTGCTCAGGTGGCAGCAACACGGGGCCGATTCCTGGACGGTCTCTGTGATCGGACAAGGATATTGCGTCCCGTTCATATCTCAACCTCCCCTGATAGCGAATCCAGTGTCGTTGAGCTCCTATGCCATGGGATCGGCAAAGGGGCTAGCCCTTCGGGCAGAAGTTGAGACCATGCTCAAGAAGGATGCTCTCAAGGAGGTTGAGGATGGCTCCCCAGGCTTCTTCAGTCGAGTCTTTCTTGTAAAGAAGGCGTCTGGAGGCTGGAGACCCATCATCGACCTCTCAGCCCTGAACAAGTTTGTCAAGCAAACTTCCGTTCAGCATGGAGACAGCAGACACGGTCAGACTTGCAGTGAGACTGCTAGACTTCATGTGCACACTGGATCTGAAGGACGCGTATTTCCAGATCCCAATCCATCCGTCTTCCAGGAAGTACCTAAGATTCAGCCTAGACAACAAGATCTATCAGTTGAAGGTGCTGTGTTTCGGTCTCTCCACAGCACCTCAGGTGTTCACCAGTGTTCACACTGATATCTTCGTGGGCGCACAGGAACGGCATCCGTCTCCTCCGTTATCTGGACGACTGGCTGATCCTGGCAGACTCGGAGTCGACCCTTCTTCGACACCGAGACAGGCTTCTGGGAATTTGCCAAGATCTAGGGATCATGGTAAATCCCGAGAAATCTTCTCTGCCTCCATCTCAACGACTGGTATATTTAGGCATGATATTAGACACCGATCTCCACAGAGCCTTTCCATCAGACGACAGGATAGCAAGGCTGAGGAGGGTTGCAAAGTCTTTCCTCAGTCGAGAAGAACTTCCAGCCCAATCATGGGTATGTCTCTTAGGTCACCTTTCCTCCTTGGCCCGTCTGGTTCCCAACGGCTGCCTCAGGATGAGATCCCTGCAGTGGTGGCTCAAGTCCCGGTGGGATCAAGGCATTGATTCCCCGGGCTTTTGGTCTTGATAGGACCTGCGAAACGGACCTGCAATGGTATCTGACCGATGACAACCTTTGAAAGGGAGTGGCTCCTCTCGTCCTTCCCCCGGATTTGATGCTGTTTTCTGGCTCTTCAACAGTTCCAACAGACCCTGGCGGGCCACTCTGTGGTGGTGATGAGCGACAACACCACAGTAGTGGCTTATATCAACAAGCAGGGAGGTACCTTTTCACAACAGCTATCCCATCTTGCAGTAGAGATACTGAGATGGACCGAATTCCACTTGATATATCTATCAGCTCGCTTCATTCCTGGTAAAAAGAATGTGCTCGCCGACAATCTGAGCAGAGCTTCGCAGATAGGGAGTACTGAGTGGTCTTTGGATCCTCTAGTAACCAACAAAGTCCTGACTTTGTGGGGTTCCCCGACAGTGGACCTGTTCGCGAGAGCCTTGAATTTCAAGCTGCCGCTGTACTTCTCCCCAGTCGCGGACCCCAAGGCAATCTGGCAAGATGCCTTCCAACAACGGTGGGACATCATCGACGTCTACGCCTTCCCACCGTTCTGTCTGATGAGAAGGGTGCTCAACAAGACCAAACTATCGGTCAACCTGATCGGTCAACCTGTCGATGACCTTAATAGCTCCGGTATGGCATCATGCAGAGTGGTTCCCGGACTTTCTGCAGCTCCTGACGGAACCCACGAGAGAGCTTCCCCCTCGACATGGAGATTCTCAGAGAACCACATTGCAACATCTTCCACAAAGCCGTAGCATCGCTTCAGCTTCATTACTGGAGACTATCCAGGGTCTCCTCACTGAGAGAGGCTTTTCGCAACAAGTTGCGTAAAGGATGTCTTGACACCTACGAAAGTCATCCGCAGGGGTTTACCAGGCGAAGTGGAGAGTCTTCTGTGGTTGGTGTCGTGGGAGGGGTATCTCTCCCCTCGATGCCTCTATTCCAGCAATAGCGGAGTTCCTCGTTTATTTGCGGGAGGAAATGCGCCTTTCGGTCTCGGCGGTGAAAGGCTATCGCTCAGCCTTAAGCCTTGCCTTCAGGCTGAAAGGAATAGACATTTCCTTCTCGCTGGAACTTTCCTTACTCATACGAAGCTATGAGCTTACCTGCCCTCAGTCGGAAGTGAGACCGCCTTCTTGGAACGTGGTTCGGGTCCTCAGGGCTCTGAAGAGACCCCCTTTCGAACCATTATGCCAGGCCTCTGACCAACACCTGACTTGAAGACGGTATTCCTGCTCGCTCTGGCTTCGGCCAAGCGAGTCAGTGAACTTCATGTTCTCTCATACGACATCGCCCATTAAAGGGGATGGGGGGAGGTAACGTTCAGGTTCGTCCCTGAGTTTATTGCCAAGACTCAGAACCCTGGAGTGCCGGACCCACGGTTCGACTCCTTCAGGGTTATGAGTCTCTGTTCCGTAACAGATGACCCAGATCATCTGCTACTCTGCCCAGTAAGAAGTCTGAGACGTTATCTGAAGAGAACAGCTGTAGTCCGTCCCCGCGTGCAAGTCCTGTTTGTGAGCACGGGAAGGACGAAGAGGAGGGTCACCAAGAATACCATCTCAGCCTGGATTCGACGGACCATCCATCATGCTTTGAATCCATACCATCCTCCGTCACGTCGCCCTAGGGCACATGATGTCGGGCATCCCCACGTCCCTGGCCTTCAAGAGAAACTTCTCTGTGATGCAGGTGCTACAAGCTGGAGTCTGGAAGCGTCAAACAACCTTCACAGCCCACACCTTCTCAGCCCGCACCTTCACAGCCCACTACCTGCAGGACGTGACCCACAGGAACCTCGATACTTTTTCTGTCGGCCCTGTGGTGGCTGCACAACAGCTGGTCTAATCTCAGGCTCCTTAATGGACAAGTAACAGAAGGTTGAGGGCACTGTTACCTGGTTTTAGTCTGCGGGAATGAAAGAGTGTGTCTGGCCCTTACTTCTTTCTTCATCCTCCCCTCTTGGGGAATGCAGCATCCTGGGTCTCTGCATAGCTGACCTCAAACCTCTGCAGGTAAACCATGCTTCCTTGTGTTCCTAGTATTAAGTAAAATACTGTTGCATCCCCCATACCCTGACAAGGTGGTATGGGGACGTCCTAGCCTAGAATTCCATATAAAGGACTTCAGGTCAACTTCCTAGGATGAGTCACACTTCATCTCTCCACACACAACTTATGTAGGCCGCTCGTTTCTTGCGTAGCAAGAAACTTGCGAGGCGCAGGGACTCTTTTTCTCGAAGTGCTGCGCACTCGGATTCTGAGTCCCCGGGTAAGCCAAAGCCAGTAAGACTGGGGACTTTCCACCCTACCTAAGGGTAAGTCACCCTATGTAAATAGTGTGGTTTGTATTTCGGTTACGGAACAAATGACGAATTTGGAGATAATTTGTATTTTTCCTAACCATACAAACCTTAGCTATTACACATATTTGCCCGCCAGCCCTGTCCCCCAAGACAAGTCCTACCTCTAAGTGAAGTGAGGCACCTCACCGTTGTGTGGGGGGGGAGGGGTAGCTAGCTACCCCTCCCCTACCCCCGTGCTAACTAGCGCGGGGGGTAGTTTAACCCTCGTTAAAATCTAATGGCTCGTCAATTCAGCTACGCCAAAAGTGAACCCTATGTAAATAGCTAAGGTTTGCATGGTTAGGAAAAATACAAATTATCTCCGAATTTGTCATTTTGGTGGCATTTTGATTGTTTCTTTTCAGGTGAAACAAGTATTTCTGAGCTTGCCTGTATGTTTTATGTTTATTTCTGGGCTCTGACCCGTGCCGCCCAGTGAAATGCTCCTTTAGCACCATTTCTAAGGTATATAACTGCTATATATTACCAGAGAAAAAATTGCATAGGGATGCCAGGTTGAACCCAGCTCGCTCACCTATATAAGGTGTTGATATAATACTGGGGCGTGATAATTCACAACCAGAGGCCTCGCACCATTTAGATATCTCCTGTCAAAATCCCCGAACAGCGAGGTGCCGTTCAACATTCCACTACTACTAGCAATCCCACGCCAGTGACGTCTCTCCTTTATATAGCACGCAATTTGCTAGCTGTATTTTACCTTGTGTGTGAATTTCGCTGGTTTTTTTCTGGATTTACCTCAAGATGTCGGACTCCACTGTCCCTCCATCTAAGTTAAGTACCAGATCTATGAGTTTTGAGATTTTGGAGGGGGCCTTGCCCCTTTTTGTTTATATTATTCAGCTTTATTATTCACGACCTTGCGTGGGTCTCTCGTGGGCTCGGCTCCCTCCTCTCTCTCTCTCTCGTTTGTTCTTAACGATTTTCAATAAGTCCTCCATACTGATTGTTTCTCGTTATGAACCTTACGGATATCCACGGTTCACACACCGTATTAATTTTATATTGCCTAGTTTTTATGATAACAGTTATTACATATACGTGTTCGTATTTTCGGTAGGTTGGCATGCCTGATCGCCTTCGGCGTTCTATTTCACATATTATTACTTGGATTATTTACGTTCCCACGCCACGGACTTGCTTATCATTTTAACGTCATTCGTTTGCTTGCATTAGCTCGAGGGGCTTTCATGAGTCAGATATTACATATTAGTTTTCATTTTGTTAGCACTTCACTGACCCTATGTTATGTTGTTAGCCCTGCCTACTCCCAGCGGCCCTATGTTATGTTGGTAGCCCTGCCTACTTCCAGCGCCGTCAGGCTTGATTTCTCCTGTCTCATGTTCACTCCCTCGTTTGTTTTACGATTGATGTATAACTACTGTATATCATTATTATTATCATCCAGCATGCCTTCCTATCTTATTTTACCATACGTTATGTTTATTATAGTGTTATTAGTCCTTCTGCAGGATCATATCAATCGTGGGTCTGGCAGGCTGGTATACCTGCTATCGCCCCACTCCTAGCCTCCTCCCGCCGATACCCCACCCCAGGGTTCCCTCCCTCTCTCTCTCCCGTTCGAGTTTGAGTCACTTTATAGCGCTATGTACCCCTCCCAGGGGCATCCGCTTTGCACTGGCGGTTCCCGTTGATCTGTGAGGCATACTATTATTATACATTCACGTACATTACTTACTCTTTCCACTACTCTACCCGGTCATAGTATTTTTCTTTCCGTCGATCGTTTGGCCAACGGTCGGCGGGAAGTTTTTGGCTCGGTCCGTGGTACCTTGTTATGTTATATTATTTATTAAGTTTTGTACGTGCTACTCCCCCGGTCCCGCACGTCACGGACCCGTTAAAGATCCCTTTCCCCCTCTAGTGTCACGCACCTCACGGACCTTATATAGATAGATATATATTAATATATATATATATATATATATATATATATATATATATATATATATATATATATATATATATATATTAAGATTTCATTAAGGGATCCCCGGAAGTAGCTTTTATACATTACCATCCGG
>NC_090766.1:31680471-31767971 GCF_036898095.1 Palaemon carinicauda | reverse complement strand
GATTTTTAATGCAGTTAAATCTTCATATTTCTTTGAAAATTATTAAAAAATTCTTTATATCCTTATTCGATGTTTCGATTATGGGAATAGTAACGAATCGGAAGAAAATCACTTGATTTGCCTCTCACCTTCCGCCAGAAGAAATATAACGTCATCAGACTTTTTTTTTCTTAACTTTACGGTAAGTTGTACTAATCTCATAACTAATGATACAGACCACTAAAACACTTGATATCGTTACTCGGTGTTTCGATTATGGGAATGCTGTAATAAGATTACTCGGCAACATAATGAAAGGAAATCATTCGGTTTGTCAGCGCGCTTCCGCCAAATACATGACGTCACAAGATACGTGACGTATACTCTACAAAGAATGATTCCGTCGGTCAAAATTGAAATAAAACAATTCAGTAAACTAACCTTCTGCATTTTATTTAACAATACCAAAACAACCATGAAGCAGTTAAATGCACAGTACTGTTACATACAGTAAATACAGTACGGTACAAGTCAGCTGATTTGATAAGCGTGAAAAGGTAAACGTTACAGTACAGTACATAATGCAAATGGCCGCTTGTTTACGTAAGTTTCTAGCAAAAAAATTGGGTAATGGAACAATAAAATATCTTTCAGTACATTTATTTAAAAAGGAATTAATGTACAGTACTGTACTAAATGTACAGTACACTATATTTACTACGATTTTACTTAAAGTCAGCTGATTCAGAAATGCAGTGCATATGTATGGCCGATTGTTTGTGCAAGTTTCCATTATGTAGTGTGCAGTACAGGATAATAAAACAACATACTGTACTGAACTTTACAGTATTATACAGACTACTGTAATATGATAAAGTAAAATATTTGTAATAACATATTTTATATGAAATGGGGCTATTTGTTGACTTCTACTGCTGAAAATCGTAGACATCTGAGTTAGGTTACGCTTACTCCAGACCAAAATTTAACACTAACGACTTACGAACAATACGACTTACGAACAGACTCTCGGTCCCTATTGTGTTCGTAAGTTGGAGACTGTCTGTAATGGCTTACATCAACAAGCAAGGAGGTACCTTTTCAAAGCAGCTATCCCATCTCTCAGTAGAGATACTGTACTGAGATAGACCGAAGTCCACTCGCTTCATTCCAGACAAAGGGAATGTGCTCGCCGACAGTTGGAGCAGAGCATCTCAGATAATGAGTACCGAGTGGTCCTTGGATCATCCAGTGGCTAACAAAGTCCTGACTTTGTGGGGTTACCCGACTGTGGATTGGTTTGCTACAGCGCTGAACTTCAAGCTCTGGCTGTATTGCCCCCATGCCTTCCTACAACGGTGGGATAGCACCGACGTGTGCGCTTTTCCCTCATTCTGTCTTATGAGGAGCGTGCTCAACAAGACCAGAATATCGGTCAATCGCTCGATGACCCTTTACAGCTACGCTATGGCATCACGCAGAATGATATCCGTACCTTCCGCAGCTCTTAATGGAACTTCCGGGAGAACTCCCTCTGCGACACAAGCTACTCAAACAACCACATGCCAACATCTTTCACAAAGCTATAGCTTCGCTTCAACTTAACGCCTGGAGACTATCCAGCATCTCCTCACTAAGAGAGGATTGTCGCAACAAGTTGCGAACAGGATATCTGGACACCTGCGCAGGTCATCCGCAGGGGCCTACCAGGCAAAGAGGCGAATTTTCTGTGGTTGGAATCGTGAAGGGGTATCTCTCCACTCGATACCACTATTCCAGCAAGAGCGGAGTTCTTCGTTTATTTGCGGGAAGAATGCGCCTTTCACTCTCGGCAATGAAAGGCTATCGCTCAGCCTTAAGTCTAGCCTTCAGGCTCAAAAGAGCGGACATTTCTTCCTCGCTGGTACTTTCCCTACTCATACGAAGATACGATCTTACCTGCCCTCAGTCGGAAGTGAGACCTCCTCCAGGGAACATGGTTCGAATTCTCAGGCCTCCTCCCTACGAACCATTTCGCCAGGCTTCAAATCGCCACCTAACTTGGAAGGCGGTGTTCCTACTAGTTTTGGCCTCAGCTAAGCGAGTCAGTGAACTTCATGGTCTCTCGTATGACATCGCCCATGCAAGGGGATGAGGGGTGATAACGTTCAGATTTGTCTCTGAGTTTGTGGCTAAGACACAGAATCCGGGAGTGCTGGACCCTCGATTCAAATCTTTCTGGATTTCAAGTCTTCGTTCTGTAACAGATGACCCAGACCATCTCCTACTGTGTCCAGTAAGGAGTCTGAGGTTATATTTGAAAGAACGTCTGCATTCGTCCCCAAGTGCAAGCTTTGTTTGTGAGCACTGGGAGAACAAAGAGGAGGGTCACCAAGAATACCATCTCGGCATGGATTCGTAGGGTGATCCATCTCTCCCTGAATCCTGACCCTCCTCCGTCATGTCGCCTTAGAGTGCATAATGTCAGTGGTGTAGCTACGTCCCTGACCTTCAAGAAGAACTTCTCAGTGACGCAGGTTCTACAAGCAGGGGTGTGGAAGCGTCAGACGACCTTCACAGCCCACTACCTGCAAGACGTGACACACAGGAGGCTCGATACGTTCTCTATCGGCCCTGTGGTGGCTGCACAACAGCTGGTCTAACCTCAGGCTCCTTAATGGACAGGTAGCAGAGGGTTGAGGGCATTGTTACCCGGTTTTAGTCTGCATGAATGAAGAGATATGTCTGGCCCTTATTCTTTTCTTCATCCTCTCCTTCCTTGGAGAAAGCAGCATCCTGGGTTCTCTGCATAGCTGACCTCAAACCACTTCAAGTAAACCATGCTTCCTTGTGTTCCTAGTATTAAGTTAATACTGTCATGTCCCCATACCCTGACGAGGTGGTATTGGGCAAGTCCTAGCCTAAAGTTTTTTATCTAAAGAGCTTCAGGTCAACTTCCTAGGACGAGTCGCACATAATCTTTCACACACAGCTTATGTAGGTTGCAGCCCTTGTGTAGCAAGGTGTGAGCGAGGTGCAGGGACTCTTTATTGTTGAGTACTGACACATTCAGATAATGAGTCCCTGGGCAAAGCCAAGAGCCAGTATGGCTGGGACTTTTCCACCCTTCCTAAGGGTTGAGTCACCCATATTAAATAGCGTGGTTTGTATTTCAGTTACGGAACAAATGACAAATTTGGAGATAATTTGTATTTTTCCTAACTATACAAACCTTAGCTATTTAATCAAACTTGCCCGCCAGCCCTGTCCCCCGTGAAGTCCTACCTCTAAGCAAAGTGAGCTCATCACACAGGTGTGTGGGGGGGGGGGTAGCAAGCTATCCCTCCCTACCCCCCCGCTAACTAGCGATGGGGTTAGTAAACCCTCGTTAAAATTCTAATGGCTCGTCATTTCAGCTACGCCGAAAGTAATTACCCATATTAAATAGCTAAGGTTTGTATAGTTAGGAAAAATACAAATTATCTCCGAATTTTTCATATTGAGGTTAAGGCCATGGTTTGTATTGTCAAAACACAGTTTGGAAATATATAATTTTCAATATTTAACTTAGCCGGTGATTATAATAGCTGCAGCTCTGCTGCTCGACAGAAAACTCTACGGAAAAAATCCGCCAGCGATCGCTATGCAGGTAGGGGGTGTACTTCAACAGCGCCATCTGTCGTCCAGATACCCAGTACTCATTGTAAACAAAGAACTCAATTTTCTCTCTGTCGTGCTACCGGCAAGACCTACTAATTCGCTGTTGCTAACTGGATTTGTTTTCACAACTATTTGGTGAAGTACACTATTCTAGTTTTGAGCTTTCGCTGTGCAGGCTTTCTCTTCAATAAATCCTTGCATTCTTTTTTTGATATCGGATTATTTGTTGATGACTTTGGATAGTTTTTGAATTCCCCTTTGACCAATTCAAAATGGCTGACCCTTCTCAAGTCCCAAAATTCAGGAAGTGTAATGCTAGGGACTGTTTAAGGCGTCTTCCGAAGGCCTCTATCGATCCTCACACTGTTTGTTCCAATTGTCGGGATAAAACCTGTCAATTGGAAGATCGATGTGAGGATTGCGTTGGGATTTCGGAATTCGATTTTATCGAATTCCAAAAATATACACGTAGGCTAGAGAGAGATAGAGTCAGAAGTTCCTCTCGTTCTGTTGAATTTTCCTCTCCTCATGCCCCACAACCTATTCCTTCCCCTGTAGTGGTTGCTCCTAATCCCCCTTCTGGCACTCAGGAACCTTCGATGGCTGATATGATGCGTGCCATCCAAGCTCTGGGTGAGAGAGTTGAGTCCCTGGCTAGTGACCGTAACCAGCTCATGGCGGACGTCAAGGAGCTGAAGTGTAAAAGTGCAGTGGGAAGTGATAAAGTGAGTGATAGTGTTGTGGATAGTGTTGCGCTTGAGGGTTCGTCTGTTCGTGCCTGTCGTCCTCCTAGTCCGGGACCTCTTGCAAGCTCCCAAGTCCAGGGGAGAAGCAATGTCGTACGACCAATGGGTTCGAGAGGCTTTAATCAGCGAACAGACGTTCCCTCCGTGGTTTCGGGCGTATCTACCCAAGATCGCCCCTGCCACACAAAGACGAGAGAGCCCATTTATACCTCGTCTGCGGAAGAGGTTTCTCGCAAGAAACCATGGACCAAGGTCTCATGACCGTTAAAGCGCAAGTCGGTCCCTTCCGCGCAAGTCCAACGGCCCAGCTGTAGCCACTGGGTCAGTTCGGACTCGCTGCAGTCTTCCGATGACTGCTCACCTCCTAAGAGAGGTAAAGCGGTACCGCCTCAGGCAGTTACACCGTCTGTCGCCGCACCTGCTCCTGCAGACCCTAAGTGGTCTTTGCTGCAGACCATGCAGTCCCAATTAACGTCTCTGATGCAGGACTTTCGTGCGGAGAAGGTTGCTGCTGCACCAGCCTCTTGCCTACAACCAACCACACACTCGGTTGTGCGTCCTGTGGACGCTGAGGTAACCTCCTTGCGCACTCCAGCTGAGAGGGTCCCGCCACCCATGCGTTCCAGTGTGCCCTGCCAGCCGCATGTTGACGTTCAGCGACGCACGGAGCCTTCCGTTGACGTTCGCGAGGTACAACAACCGTCAGAGTTGTTTTGTTTTGACGCGGTGCGTCAACCTCCGCAACCCAGTGTGGTTGCCACTGCTCACCCACATCAGACTAGACAGTCTGGAGTAGACGCTGTGCGTCCCCGCGCTGCTATGGTTGTTGCCAGCTCACAGACTGGGCAACAGTTCCATGACGTTGCGTCCGGTTCAGTCACGCGTGCACCCGTGCGACCGGACTCAGCTAACCAGCCGTTACCTACTCCATTGCCGCTTCCTCCTCAATACTCGGATGATGGACTTTCTGATGATGATGGTGCTGCACACGTTGATGAACCACATTCGGACCTTGACGAGCCTAAGTCCACGCAACCCTCTTTGGACTTTAGAAAAGTTCTAGCTCTGTTCAAAGAGATGTTTCCGGACAAGTTTGTGTCTGTGGCTCCGCGCTCTCCTCCGTCAGAGTTTGTCTTAGGTACGCCGTCATCCTCGCCTGCCTTTACTAGACTCGTCCTCGCACGCTCGTCCAAGAGAGCTTTACGAGTGATAGGATAATGGATGCAGTCCAAAAAGAGTCTAGGGAAGACAGCCTTTACGTTTCCCCCTGCTAGACTCTCTTCCAGATCGAGCGTCTGGTATGCCACGGGAGAAGTTCTCGGCTTGGGAGTTCCTGCCTCTGCCCAGGGCGACTTCTCAAGTCTTGTAGACTCTCCCCGCAGGCTAGCCATGAGACGCTCTAAGATATGTTGGTCATCTTCGGACCTAGACCACCTGTTGAAAGGGATATTTAGAGCCTTCGAGGTCTTCAACTTTTTAGACTGGTGTCTGGGAGCTCTAAGCAGGAAGATCTCTCCGACAGAGAAGGAGACTTCTTTGCTCATCATGTCCTGCATGGACAAGGCAGTACGTGACGGGTCTTCTGAGCTTGCTGCATCATTCGTGTCAGGAGTCCTCAAGAAGCGTGAGAACCTTTGCTCTTTCCTGTCAGCTGGAGTTACACCTTGCCAAAGATCCGAACTTCTGTTTGCTCCTCTTTCTAAGTGCCTCTTTCCAGAGGACTTGATTAAGGAGATTGCTGCTTCTTTGATACAGAAGGACACTCATGATCTGGTTGCGTCCTCTGCTCGCAAAGCCACCCCTTTGCCTACCTTGTCAGCTAGACCAAGGATGGACACTCCAGCGTCCCGATTTATTCCGCCCTTTCGTGGCAGAGCCTCCAGCAGAGGAGGTGCTCGTGCCGAAGGGAGACGTGGGAAGAAGAAAGGAACCAAGTCCTTTAAAGGCAGAGTCTGACTGCCACCTTTTTCAGACAGCAGTGGGAGCCAGACTCAAGAACTTCTGGCAGACCTGGGAGAAGAGAGGCGCAGATGCACAATCTGTGAAGTTGCTTAGAGAGGGGTACAAGATCCCGTTTGTACGAAAACCCCCTCTAGCAACGTCTCCCATCGATCTCTCTCCCAGGTACAGAGAGGAAGACAAGAGACGAGCATTGAAACAGGAAGTGTCTCTCTTACTAGAAAAGGGAGTGGTAGTCAAAGTCCTGGACCATCAAACCCCGGGCTTCTACAACCATCTCTTCTTAGTGGCAAAGAAGACAGGAGGGTGGAGGCCGGTGCTAGACGTCAGTGCGCTGAATGTCTTTGTCACAAAGCAGACGTTCTCCATGGAGACCACAAAGTCCGTTCTAGCAGCGGTCAGAAGGGAAGACTGGATGGTCTCTTTAGACCTAAGGGACGCATACTTCCACGTCCCCATCCACCCAGACTCCCAACCTTTTCTGAGGTTTGTTTACGAAAAGGTTGTCTACCAGTTTCAAGCCCTGTGCTTTGGCCTAAGCACAGCTCCTCTTGTGTTTACGAGGCTGATGAGGAATGTAGCCAAATTCCTTCATTTAGCGGACATCCAAGCCTCCCTCTATTTGGACGACTGGCTTCTAAGAGCTTCTTCCAGTCGTCGCTGTCTGAAGGATCTAAAGTGGACTCTAGATCTGACCAAGGAATTGGGTCTCCTTGTCAATATGGAAAAGTCTCAAGTGGTCCCATCCCAAACTATTGTGTATTTAGGGATGGAGATTCACAGTCTAGCTTTTCGGGCTTTTCCGTCGGCCCCCAGAACAAGTCAAGCCCTGTTATGCATCCAGAACATGCTGAAGAAGGAACGATGTTCAGTCAGGCAGTGGATGAGTCTGATAGGGACACTATCATCCCTGGAACAGTTTGTATCGTTAGGAAGACTACACCTCCGTCCTCTTCAATATCACCTAGCTGTTTACTGGAAAAAGGACAAGACGCTAGAAGCGGTCTCGATCCCCATTCCCGAGAAGATGAAGTCTTCCCTGACTTGGTGGAAGGACAGTATCAGCCTCAGAGAGGGTCTGCCCCTGGCTGTTCAGACTCCCAACCACGTTCTCTTCTCGGACGCATCGGACACAGGCTGGGGCGCGACATTGGACGGTCGGGAATGCTCGGGAACCTGGAACTCGAGTCAAAGGACAATGCATATCACCTGCAAGGAGCTACTGGCAGTTCATCTGGCCTTGAAAAGCTTCAAGTCTCTCCTTCAAGGCAAAGTGGTGGAGGTGAACTCGGACAACACCACGGCTTTGGCGTACATCTCCAAGCAAGGAGGGACCCACTCTATGACGTTGTACGAGATCGCAAGGGACCTCCTCACCAGGTCAAAAGGTCTAAACATTTCACTAGTAACGAGGTTCATCCAAGGCAACTTGAATGTCATGGCAGATTGCCTCAGTCGGAAGGGACAAATCATTCCAACAGAATGGACCCTACACAAGGATGTGTGCAAGAGACTTTGGGCCACATGGGGCCAGCCAACCATAGATCTCTTCGCAACCTCGATGACCAAGAGGCTCCCAATATATTGCTCACCAATCCCGGACCCAGCAGCAGTTCATATAGATGCCTTTCTCCTAGATTGGTCACATCTAGACCTATATGCATTCCCCCCGTTCAAGATTGTCAACAAGGTACTGCAGAAGTTCGCCTCTCATGAAGGGACAAGGTTGACGTTAGTTGCTCCCCTCTGGCCCGCGAGAGAATGGTTCACCGAGGTACTTCGATGGCTAGTGGACGTTCCCAGAACTCTTCCTCTAAGGGTGAACCTTCTACGTCAGCCACACGTAAAGAAGGTACACCAAGGCCTCCACGCTCTTCGTCTGACTGCCTTCAGACTATCGAAAGACTCTCGAGAGCTAGAGGCTTTTCGAAGGAGGCAGCCAGGGCGATTGCTAGAGCAAGGAGGACATCCACCCTTAGAGTCTACCAATCGAAGTGGGAAGTCTTCCGAAACTGGTGCAAGTCAGTATCCGTATCCTCGACCAGTACCTCTGTAACTCAAATAGCTGACTTCCTTTTATACCTGAGGAAAGAACGATCTCTTTCAGCTCCCACTATCAAGGGTTACAGAAGCATGTTGGCATCAGTCTTCCGTCACAGAGGCTTAGATCTTTCCAACAACAAAGATCTACAGGACCTCCTTAAGTCTTTTGAGACCACGAAGGATCGTCGTTTGGCCACACCTGGTTGGAATTTAGACGTGGTACTAAGATTCCTCATGTCAGAAAGGTTCGAGCCGCTACAATCAGCCTCCTTTAAAGATCTCACTTTAAAGACACTTTTCCTGGTTTGCTTAGCCACAGCTAAAAGAGTAAGTGAGATTCACGCCTTCAGCAGGAACATCGGATTTTCATCTGAAACGGCTACATGTTCTCTACAACTTGGTTTTCTAGCCAAAAACGAGCTACCTTCTCGTCCTTGGCCGAAATCGTTCGATATTCCAAGCCTATCGAATATGGTTGGAAATGAACTAGAAAGAGTCTTATGCCCTGTGAGAGCTCTTAAGTTCTATTTAAGACGAACTAAACCTTTACGAGGACAGTCAGAAGCTTTATGGTGTTCAGTTAAGAAACCATCTTTGCCTATGTCAAAGAATGCTTTATCCTATTTTATCAGACTGTTAATACGAGAAGCTCATTCACATCTGAGTGAGGAAGACCAAGCTTTGCTGAAGGTAAGGACACATGAAGTTAGAGCTGTCGCAACTTCAGTGGCCTTTAAACAAAATAGATCTCTGCGAAGTATAATGGACGCAACCTATTGGAGAAGCAAGTCAGTGTTCGCGTCTTTTTATCATAAGGATGTCCAGTCTCTTTACGAGAACTGCTACACTCTGGGACCATTCGTAGCAGCGAGTGCAGTAGTGGGTGAGGGCTCAACCACTACAATCCCCTAATTCCATAACCTTTTTAATCTTTCTCTTGAAATGTTTTTATTGTTGTTTTTGGGTTGTCCGGAAGGCTAAGAAGCCTTTCGCATCCTGGTTGATTTGGCGGGTGGTCAAATTCTTTTCTTGAGAAGCGCCTAGATTAGAGGTTTTGATGAGGTCCTGTGGTATGGGTTGCAACCCTTCATACTTCAGATCCTAGGGGTCGCTCAGCATCCTAAGAGGATCGCGAGGCTCCGTAAGGAAGACGTACTTAAAAAGGCAGAGTAATTGTTCAAGTCGACTTCCTTACCAGGTACCTATTTATTTTGTTTTTGTTATTTTGATAACTTCTAAAATGAAATAAAAAATCCTTAGCTCATAATAATTAAACATTTATTGCTGGTCTCTACCCACCCCCCTGGGTGTGAATCAGCTATTATAATCACCGGCTAAGTTAAATATTGAAAAATGTTATTTTGATAATAAAATAAATTTTTGAATATACTTACCCGGTGATTATAAATTAAAGGACCCTCCCTTCCTCCCCAATAGAGACGCAGTGGACCGAGGAGAAAATTGAGTTCTTTGTTTACAATGAGTACTGGGTATCTGGACGACAGATGGCGCTGTTGAAGTACACCCCCTACCTGCATAGCGATCGCTGGCGGATTTTTTCCGTAGAGTTTTCTGTCGAGCAGCAGAGCTGCAGCTATTATAATCACCGGGTAAGTATATTCAAAAGTTTATTTTATTATCAAAATAACATTTTTCCTTTATATTTCAGGTAGAATTTGAGGTATATTCAAGTTTAGGTTTACATATTCCACGTTTCAATGCCATTATAATATCCCAACTACGAGGTGTCTTGAAACGCAAGCACACACTGCCTTATTTCAAGTTGCGGGGTCCACCGCTTGTCAAAAGGCCACAGCATCCAGCCAACGAAGAAGGTTGTTCCGTCCCCCCTGGAAGACTGACTGGAGAAGTTGTCAGGTGCAGCAGACTGCAGGTATTATTATTATTATTATTATTATTATTATTATTATTATTATTATTATTATTATTATTATTATTATTATTATTATTAGATAAGCTACAACCCTAGTTGGAAATGTTAGATGCTATAAGCCCAAGGGTTCTAATAAGGAAAAATTGCACTGTGAGGAAAGGAAACAAGGAAATAAACTACAAAAGTAGTAATGAACAATTAAGATAAGATATTTTAAGAACTGTAGCTACATTAAAATAGGTATTCCATAAATGAACTATAAGTGCTTCAAAAAAAAAAAAAAAAAAAAAAAAAAAAAGAGGAAGAAAAATAAGATAGAATAGTGTTAAGGAAAATAAGGGTCAGTTTCTAATAGGAAACTATTTATAGCTTGTGCATTTGACCCATATTACTAAAGAGAAGTAAATTTTAGGTGTTTTAATCAGAATGTATTTGTTTTTTATTTTACAGTCATCTCTAGTTGATGAGATCATGTTCTGTACTGTGATGTTGAGCGAAGTTCCTATTATTTGTGCAGTCGAGAAGCCAGCAGGCATGTATATTGTTCAGGACATCACTTTGAAGCGTCCACACGGAGCATCAGCTGGCATCCTGTTGCATAATGCTGAAGAGGGAACCCAGGTTTGTTTTATTATCCCGTTTAGGCTGAACGTCCGAGTCCAACAAACATGTAGATTAAAAGTCAGTCTCAAGGATGAGATCTTTTGCCTTCGTGTCATGCTTGCAGAGTCTCTTCTCTTAATAACAATTACCTCTCCCCTAAATAGCTACTAAGAGATAAGTTGTGTAAACCGATTAAGATTGAAAATAATCGAGAAGTATTCTTCTTTACAAGTTAATAAATTTACATGAAAATATGGTGGACCTGCAATCCTATACTTACTAAGTCTGGAAAAAACGGAATGATTTCAGCTGTTGATACATAGCCTAAATGCCTTGCAGATGGTGGAATCTGTTCAGCAGTCATCGCCTGCGTACGCAGCTGGGCTGCGCAAAAATGATGTGTTGCTAGCTGTCAATGGAACGTACCTGAGTTCCAGCCAGCAAGCAGCAAAATTGTTTTCGTCCAGTAGCATAAGCGGAGATGTCGATAACATCACACTCCGAGTGAAGAGGATCATTCCATTAGATCAGAGGAAGGTACTGTACATTGATTTCTTATGTTTCTCTTTACCAAAATTTTCCAAGTTTCTTCTTTTACTTTTGTATACCGAAACTTTAAGAAGAATCAGTATATCACATTTCTCTAGTAGTAAGTGCTTAAATCAATCCAGCTTGAGTTTTCATTGTACTGTAGACTGATTTTTATGAAAATCATCTAGATAAAATATTTCATTACGATACATTTGCTTGTCAGGTTTTTCATACTAAGAGAGCTGCACATTTTGAAGTTTTATCTTTGAATTCTGTCATGCATGTCTAAGTTCTTACACAAGTACTAAGTAGTTGCTGATTTCTAATTATTGAAAAGTATCTTTACGTAAAGATGAGATTAACATTCTGCTTTGCTGAATCATTAAAGCTTCATACACCTATAACTTCTTTTTACTGTACACTCCTTGGTGACAGACAAGAACAAGTTACAGTATGTTGATACAGTATATACTGCATGATGAGTATGGTATAAATTATGTCCAACAGTCTGTTCTTCAACAGTCTACATTTGCTGACAGAAACCATAGGTTGAGCTTCACAAGAACTCTTTTAAGGTTAATACTGCTGATCATCATGTTCTGGTTCTTTGAAATATAGGATTATCTGTGGTGAATGATATTACCGGCCAAAATTAATGCTCCCTTTCAATGATTTTACACAGATGGTTGCTGAACAAAAACCAATTTGTTCAGACGGTGCTTCGTCGGTTATCGGAGAGGAGACCACAGGTAGACTTCACGTAGCCTCGAGCAATCAGACTGTTGTTGCACTTAGCACCATAAATATGAGTAGTTATACTGGAGATAAGTCCCTTAGTGCTCGGTTAGACTCCTCAGCTAGCAGTACCCCTGGTTGTGGTTACCCTAGTATTAATCAGAATGCTCGCAGTGCTGGTGCTGGGGGTGGTGGAAGGGGGGGAGCATCCCATAGCAGTGTTGTAGGTAGTAGTAGTCATGGCGGTAGAGTTGATGCTGACGTAAATAACGCTACCTCCATTGTAGGTTGTGATGGTTTTAGTAATGTTGATGTTGGCAACAGTAGTGGTGATGGTGGTGGTGGTGTTGTCGGGACAAGAGGTGTAGATAACCATAGCACCTCTTGCATTGGTAGTATTGGTACAGGGCCAGTAACAAGCAGCACTATTGGTGGAAGTGATGATGATGTTGTGCATGGAACTTCACGTGCTGTTAGCCCTTCGCACTTGCTTGCTGGAATAATGGGGTCTTTCAACGGCGGCCGTCCAGCCAAGCATCGCTCCCTCCCTGGGTCACCCGTACTCCAACGCACCAACAGGACTCGTGTTAATTCAACACGTGAGGGTAAACACGCATACTGCTTCTTTTGTATTATGCTGTGATTTGCTGAAAATCTGTTATTTTTGGCTTCAAGTAATGCACTAATTCCCTTTTTAAAGTCATTTTTTTGTTTTGTGTCATCATGTGATGGTCCTATTTTTGCTACCTATTAGTATATACAGCACAATGGATAAGTGTTCAAGTCTGTAATTTTAAGTAGATAGAAATTTGTGAAATTTTTCATATGCTAACACAGGCCCTTGTTTTACAAAAGCCTTAATTGTAGCTTGAGGTAATGAGTGGTTTCCTATTGCCATCATGAGTCCTGTTATTAGGAAATCTACCACTAAATGAACACCTGTTCACCTTGTTTCCTTTTTTAATTTTTTATTTCATGTGACCTTTGTCAAACAAATAATTGCTTGAAATATTTCATTATGAAGCGATTACAAAGTAATCGCATTCATTAAAAGACAAGAAGACTGTACTCTCTTGATAGGGATCATGCGAGGCACGATTGATAGCCCTTTGTGCCTTCAACTTCTCCCTTTGGTATTACTCGTCATTCAAGCCAGTAATGTGTCTTATGTAGATCTACTGTGCTATTTTTAAGTAATTGGCCGAGCCCTCTTTGACAGCTTGAATAGTGAGATCTGTCAATTTATCCGTAATAGGCAAGGTGATAGCAGGAGCAGTTGTAAAAATGGTGTAGGCCCCTTTGTGTGGGGTGAACTTGGATTTAGCGCACCCCCATTCAGACAGAGTCCTGGCCCAGACAGCTTGGCCCTGTTCTTTAGGAAATATTACCGTTTCATTCGGTACCTTGTCCAATCTAAGCAAGGCATGCTCTTTCAAACGAACGAAGCCGTTGAATGGGAATTCTAGCCCCGGAGGGTAAAATTCTAGATCCTCTAGAGGGCGGGTGCCTATGCTATCCAGAGTTATGGTACCATCTATATATGGAGCATGCAAGGCAAACCTCCATGGGTTGTTTTTATCAAAGGGAGGTAACTTCGACGCGTCTGGGGCTGAAGGAGGAGGCATCTGAGTTCCTGAACGGATCAGATTCGCCACCATATCTTTGAGCTCCGTCATAGCCCCTTGGCTTGCCCTAGAATGTTGTTGTATCTGCTCCTTAACAATATCCCTGATCAGGTCGACGGGGGAGGAGGGTTCCTGAGCAATACCCGCTGACGAAGCCTTGGACTTATCGGACTTTTTAGCATTCACGGTTTTATGTGAAGTAATAGGAACATCAGGAGCATTTGAGGGTCCGGGGACCGGTGACGTAGATAATGGCAAAGCTGAAGGCTTAAAGGTACGTAGTGGCTTCACCTTGGGTCGTACAGTGATGGAGGGATCCCGAGGAGAAGCCGTAGGCTTATCAAAGCCGAGGAAGGAAGAGGTAGAGGAAGGAGTGAGAGATGATAGGGGATCCACCAATTCAGCACCACCTACCTGCTCATCCATGGGTTCGACGTCCAAATCTAGAGAGTACACGTCCCCCGCCAATTAAGCTTCCTCTTCCGTTGGGATGGTTGTTCTAACCGCCTCAATTAACGGGGCCGCTGTCTCCGGCGGAACTGCTGCAGTGGTAGAGCCCGGGAACAGACGAGAGGCTATGTCTCCGTCGAGGAGATAGGGTGCGCCAGACGGAGCATTCTTTCCAAAGCCTGACACCCAAGGACGGAGAGCAGCTCTTGCAGCCCGGAGAGAGTCATCATCAGCCTGAAAGAGGTGAGGGGATTAATGATGAAGGAGAAGATCGTTCTCCGCAATAAGCGATGTATACATATGTAAGGAACAAATTAAATCATCGCCAAAGGATAAAAAGGAACAAACTAGAACCAACTTACGTCATCGTTCAGGAGAAGGGAGGACAGCTCGTAGCAGAGCGTGCACGACTCCGGGAACCACACCATGTATGAGGCTTGTCCCGGCTCCCGAGTTAAGGATATGGTGCAATGTGCATGGGACCGGCATAGGTCATGTCCCACGGGATGATTAAAGGCAGCGGGGCAGCCCTTGGCAGCGCAGCGGACCTTCTGTAAAAGAAAGGAGACATAAGTCTGGATGTTCCTTGAGACTCTGGTCGGTGAATAAGATCAACTAAAAGAGTCTAGATAACATTAAATATGTGTGCATAGAATGGTTCCATAATTGAGAGCTAGAGTTCCATATTAATATATTAATACAAAATAAGAATAAACTAATGTACACTGCGGAACCACGGACGAGCCGAGGATGCAGTGATAGGTCCGTAACCAAGTAATATGTAACTATAAGCAGCAGCGGAAAGTTAATGTTAACCTCAATGCTGATCATCTGGGTGATCTCCGGTGAAGCCGGAGGTCCGGTGAAAAGGTCCGAAATAATTAAATTGTGATTAATAATGAAAAGATCGTGTGAATATGGCCGAAGCCGGAGTCCGAGTGCAAGGGATCACCGGGGGGATGAGGCCCTGCCAGAGGGTTGCACTCCAAATAATATCTGACTAGGTTCCAAACTCAATGGGTATCCCTTGTGGCGGAGTAGAACTCAAGGCGGAGAGGATGAACGTTCAGATCCTACTCCGAAGGCGGAGTGGGGAGAGGATGGAACTACGAGGGGAACGGGTGGCGGCATAAAGCTGGCCCAAAATAATGACTCACACACGAACGGGACCTATTAATAACGCTAGCTATATTAACAGTAACCACATAATAAAATAAAACTTAAATATCATTAACCCGTAGAGGGAGAGTGGGGAGGGATAACCCGTGAGCGTATAAAACAGAAAACGGGAAATCCACCCCTCCTACTCTAGGTTAAGAAAGAAAACGAGAGAAAGGGTAACTCGTGACTGTAGCAACAGAAAACGAGAACTCCATGCTCACGCTCTCGTGGTTACACTATAAAGAACCAAAAGCACACTATAATGTGATATAAGTATAACAATAAAATTGTAATGTCAATCAAGACTAAGAACTAAGAATAACGACTGCGTAACAAAATAAATATAAAGATATAGTCTATTAACGAACGCCTTCCCGAGACGGGTACTAAACTATAATAAAGCCACAGACGCTATTTTTCGTTCGTCCAGATTGGACTTACTAGCAAAAAATACCATAGTAAAGCAATAATAATAATAATAATGATAATAAAACGTAAATATCATTAACCCGTAGAGGGAGAGTGGGGAGGGATAACCCGTGAGCGTATAAAACGGAAAACGGGAAATCCACCCCTCCTACTCGAGGTTAAGAAAGAAAATGAGAGAAAGGGTAACTCGTGACTGTAGCAACAGAAAACGAGAACTCCATGCTCACGCTCTCATGGTTACGCTATAAAGAACCAAAAGCACACTATAATATGATATAAGTATAACAATAAAATTGTAATATCAATCAAGACTAAGAACTAAGAATAACAACTGCGTAACAAAATAAATATAAAGATATAGTCTATTAACAAACGCCTTCCCGAGGCGGGTACTAAACTATAATAAAGCCACGGACGCTAATCTTCGTTCATCCAGATTGGACTTGCTAGCAAAAAATACCATAGTAAAGCAATAATAATAATAATAATGATAATGATAATGGTTCAAGAGGCGTAAGTGACTTAACCAAGAACCTAAATGACAGAGTACCAAATGGGCAAGATTAACGTGAAATTCCAGCGAGGCAAATTAAAACAACAATGGCCGCCGATGCTGCGGAAGGCCAAGCCGGTCTATAATTAAAAACACACTACTGGAAAAAGAACAACTGCCCGGTACTGTAAAAAGCTGTCAAAACAAACTATGGTACTTAACATTGGTAAAGGTGAAGTAGTAGCTTCAGTCATGATGAATTAAATTCAGAAATAGGAAAAACACCAAGAGCACAAAAAATTACGACCAAGCGAGCAAGTCCAAAACAGAAAGATGTCCTAGAGGGCGCTCGAGTTAGGCGTCGGTGGCGTGGTTCAAGTGTGGTATCTAGGGCCTCTGTTACGGCCCTTCCCTTTGATGAAGGAATTATCTAAATGGAAGACAGCCTGTGAATAGTGGCTTTCACTCGCCCCTGCTTTATTCACGACACCCACAAGGTGCTCGCGCGAGGGTAGTAACCTCTGCATTCCATGCTTTTATCTTTCTCTGGTATATTTGGAAGGTTTATATCAGAAAAGTGTAAAGAAGGACCCTTTTCACCGGGCGTCACAGGTCTCTCCCCAGAAATAGATTTTTCCTTCGTCAAAATCCCTTAAGTAATTACCTCCGAGTAGAGGTATATACTTTGAAGAGGGACATTACATCTTAATGAGGCTGGGCACTTGTGGTAGTACTGTACTTTTTCTAAAAGTATTCATACTATTATCAAATAGTATGAATATTTTAGTGCAGTACTTTAATTATAAGCATCTTGGTATTGCTATGATGATAAATCATTCCAATTCATTATATATTTTATTTTTGATTTACTGTGAAACAGTTAATAGAAAATTAGTTATATTTGGTGACAAAAAACTTGTGGCCCATACAAAGGCATTGTTCTTGAAGGAAACTGTAATTATAAACTTAGGTACGTACAGCTAAAGATTCAGATACGTAGGTTGAAAGTGACCGAAGGGCTTACGTGAAAAGTAAAAGAATGAAAGAAATACCACTTTGTTTTGATAGATGGCTGCAAATGCCCTTCAAGATGATTATCAGTTGTTGGCACACCAACAGTAGGGACCTGCTTCATGAATCTACCTTTCACTAGCATTGATTTGTTGTAAGCATCAACTTTAGTATATGTTATATATCAGATTGATTTTTTTGCCATTCTGAGAATCATGAGAAAAGGGAGGACATCTTGTTTCCCGCCGTTATCGTTACATTAACTGGTTTCGGTTGCCCGATGCGCACACTCCAAAGCCTTCTATCAAAGACATCCTCTCCCACCAAACCTCTTCTTTATCTTAACATGTCTCTGCAAATAACCTTTTCCTTCCAATATGGCCACCAGCAACTGTCGAGAGGCAAGGTATTTAGCGAGCCTGAAACTGGGATTATGTGTCCTGTTTTGAACTTTAGTTTCAGGTTTTGATTATAAAACGGAACACTACGTGAAATTTTGGCCTCCTCTCTATCGTATAATCGTTTGAACAACATCCTTTATCCTACCAGGTCAGACATAAAGGGTTCTGCCAGTTTTACCAGCTTTTAATTCCACAGCTGTTGAAAAGGACATGTCACTGAGGACAGGGCATGCATAAACTAATTTTAACTTGTTCCATAACCGAAATACAAACCACGCTATTTAAATAGGGTATTACTTTCGGCGTAGCTGAAATGGCGAGCCATTAGAATTTTAACGAGGGTTTGCTACCCCCTCGCCAACTCGCTAGTTGGCGAGGGGGTAGGGGAGGGGTAGCTAGCTACCCATCCCCCCTCACACACCAGTGAACTAGTTCACTTTACTTTTGGCTCGGGTGATAGGCAGACGTGTCTGCTCCCACCCTCACTTTGGCAGCCATCAATGTTTTTTGTCTTTTACTTACTTTTTCTTGTACTTAATATATATATAAACATTCTTTATGTTTATGTATATATTTGTGTATAGAAATATAATAAGTTTCCTTTTCAGTGTTTGTGCTGTGTGTGTAGTGTACGACAACGTCACCGGCTTAGTACCAGGCCACCTCGGTGTCACGTCATGGGGCGCGGCCTCTCCCTTGGTCCTTCGGTCGTTCCTTCGGCTTCCGATGATTCGGCCGCCGTGGGGAATTGTCATCGCTGGACTTTCTTCATTCATCTGTTTTCTCCGCTGTTCCTCCTTCCCTACGGGGAACTTGGATTCTCTGCGAAGGGAACGTGGGAGTTTAGATTGACTACGGTCTCTCTCTCTACTCGAGGTTGTTCACCCTTTTACTACTACTACATACTATTACGGAAGCTTCTTTCCCGTGGGGGTTGGGTTGCTATACCGTTTATTTGTCTCAATTATTTTTAATGAAATCTAATTGTTTTATTTAACTAGTCAGCATTCTGTGGAGAACACTTCCCTTCGGGGGTCAGTGGTTCTTACTATTTGTGAACATTCTTAGATGAATTACATAATTATTATTCTGTTATACTGTAATTCTGTTTTTGTTACAGTTCTCCGCCCCCCCCTTCTCCCGTGAATGTCAGTGCGGGAGGAGGGCGCATACTTAATTTGTAATTCTTATGTTTTCTATTCCCTCGGGGTTTCTCTTCGGAGTTCCTCCCGGGGGAATTTCTGTTAACTAATTATTTATTTTATTTTTCCCAGTTAACGATGCAGTTTTTCTTCGTTTGCCTAAAGTGTGCCAATGAACCAGAGCTGCCCTGTTGGTGCCTGGGGAGTCTGCTGTTGTGGCCGTCTCTCTAGGACATCGTCATGGACGTGTTCCCTTCTCTTAGAAGTTCTCCCGTGACAAATGTCAGCTCTTTAGTTCATCTTAGAATGCTAAGGAGGTTCGCCTCCAGGGGTAGGTAATTTCCCTTCCGAGGGAGGTTCCCTTCCCAGGTGTGAGTTTTTTCCCCTGCAGAGGGGGAACTTCTCATACCTTTATATTTCCTGGATGGGTTTTCCTGGTCCTCGGGCGGTTATGCTCTTGGTGCTGAGCGACCGCACTTGTAACCATGCTCAAGGAGGTGAGCGGTTGCAAGGCCGGGCGCATGTAAACTTCACTTGGCTATGCTCTTGGGGCTAAGCGGTCGCACCTGCAGCTATGCTCAAGGGGCTGAGCAGCTACAGGATCAGTCTTGTGACTTCTCTCGTTTGCGAGGGAGGCCACTCATAAGGACTCCTCTTTGGAGGATTGCTCCTTATAGGTCAGCTTGCTGATCCAACGGCCCTATGGGCGCCATCACCAGTGTCTTCAAGTCTCTTCTACGAAGTGTTCACCTCTCTCGTTCGCGAGAGAGGCCACTCATAGAGACACCTCTTCGGAGGATTGTTCCTGTTTAGACCAGCCTGCTGTTCGGGACCTCTCTGCAGTTTTGTTCGCCATCTCCTAGGCCTGCTGACCTGCCGTCTCCGTTCCTGGCTGCTGGCTGTTGACGCTGTGGGCGCCCACGCACCCCGTTATCCAACGGGCACCGGTCCCTTCGGGGCAAAAGGGGCTTTCTCACACTGTGAGTAAGTCCCTAAAGCACACTGCACCAATGTTTTCCTGCGCGCTCGCGCGCAATTGCGTGCAAGCGCTCGCCTAATGTTCCTGCTGTTCCTGAGACTTTCATCCAGAGGAATCCTGTTCTAGGGACTATCCTGAGTTAGCGCACAGGCTCTCACCAGAACTTCCAGTGTTGATCGTCCCAGTTCCTGATCGTCCTGTCAGCTGTCCCTTCTTCCTAGCGCGCGCTCGTGCTCACCAACGATCTTCGTACGCACGCAAGCGCCGACAATCTTCTTTTGCGCGCAAGCGCCGACGATCTTCTTATGCGCGCAAGCGCCGACGATTTTCTTGGCAGACGATCTTCTTTGGCGCGCTAGCGCTGACGAACTTCCTAGGCACGTAAGCTCCGACGATCGTCCGCACGCAGGCTCCGATGGTTTCCCGCGCCGACGATCTTCTTACGCGCGCAAGTGCCGACGATCCTCTTACGCGCGCAAACGCCAAAGATCTTCTTGGACGCACAAGCGCCGAGGATCTTTAAGCGCCGTCGATCTTTAATCGCCGTCGATCTTTAAGCGCTGTCGAACTTCTTTTGCGCACAAGCGCCGACGATCTTCAAGTGCCAACAATCTCATACGCGCGCTGACAGCCGCGCGTGCGTGCCTACATTCTCACTGGCTCTTCATTCTGTTCCTGCACGTCAATCTGATTGCTGCTCACCTTATGTAGTCTCGCCGGTGCGTCCGTGTGCTCGCGCGCCCGTGAGAGTGTTTTCAACGGTCACTGGCGCGTGATCCCTGGGTATTTCCCATCACGAGCGCCAGCGCACTTCCTCTACCGAGGTGAGGCCTTCTCCCACCGCACCAATGGGAGAATCCCCACCTCGAGCAGGAGAATCGTCCCGTGTTGGGGCGAGAAGAGCCCTCAGACTTCGTTGTTGGAGTCCTTTATCCCTCCTAGGAGGGAACCGAAGGACTCTTAAGAGTCCCCCCAAGTAGAGCCTTTGGGGACGGGAGACTTTGCTGCCAGCTCTCCAGGGGAAGAGCAGTAAGAGTCAGAGCATGCCTTTTGGCAGGTCTTGACTCTGATGAGGCATCTCAATGGGTTCAAGGACCCTGAGGTTCCCCCTCATGAGGGCAAGGACACGGTCCTGGATCGAGGCTTTGGCACTCAGAAACCCGCTAAGGCCAGTGCGGTTTTGCCCTGGTCCCAAGGGGCAAAGAGTGCCTAGGGATAGGATTGACGGCCAGTTCTCCGAGCTTGCCTCCTCCACCTGTTCCACTACTGACAACAAGCTCCTCCCACCTCCACCAGAGGAGGTATTTTGATATTATGGAGGAGTCTGGCTTAGCTCTTCCGTTGCACTCTGTGGAAGAGCTTACCAAGGGAGTCCCTCTCGAGAGAGTCTCTAGCCGGCAAATGACTTCCTCGGCGACAGAGATCCTAAGCCAGGAGAAGGTCGCGAAGCGCACCATGTGGCTACTTCGTGGCTGGACGTCTGGTTGAGGTCTCTTGGCATCCTGTTGTGATCCGAGGATCTGTCCCAAGAAAGCACCAGGAAGGCACTGGAGACCTTCCTCCTTTCGGGCACCCGCACCATTGAGTTCTGGCCCACCAAGCCTCGAACTTATGGGCCAATTCGATCTTGAAAGGATGTGCTGCGGTGGCAGAAAGGTTCCTTTTGAAGGTCCCGGCCTTCGAAGTCGGCAAGCTCAGACACACTTCCCTTATGGGAAAGAGTCTGTTTGAGCCCAAAGATGTGGAACAGGCGGCTGAGAGGTGGAGGAAATCCAATCAGGACTCTCTCCTCCAAAGGGCTCTCACAACGAAGTCCTACAAACCTCCAGCACCTCAACAACCTCACCCGTCCAAGACGACGAAACTGGCAGTGGCAGCAAAGACGACGGTGTCCAAACAGCAGCCCTTTCCTGTTAAAGACTAGAAGGGCAAAAAGCCAGGGGTGGCAAGAATCCTAGAGGCAGTGGCCGAGGTCGCAAACGCTAGGATTGACAATCCCCCTGCATGTCCACCAGTGGGGTGATGCCTACAAATTTGCACATTCAGGTGGCAGCAACTTGGGGCTGATTCCTGGATGATTCCCGTAATCAGTCAGGGATATCGCGTCCCGTTCACAACATCTCTACCTCCCCTGACAGCAAATCCAGTGTCGTTGAGCTCCTATGCCATGGGATCAACAAAGGGGCTAGCCCTACGTGCAGAAGTCGAGACCATGCTAAAGAAGGATGCTCTCCAAGAGATCGTCGACGGTTCCCCAATGGCTTCTCCAGTCAACTCTTTCTCGTAAAGAAGGCGTCTGGAGGCTGGAGACCAGTCATCGACCTCTCAGCTCTGAACAGGTTTGTTAAATAAACTCCATTCAACATGGAAACAGCAGACACGGTCAGACTTGCAGTGAGACCACAAGACTTCATGTGTACACTGGATCGGAAGGACGCGTACTTCCAGATCCCAATGCATCTGTCTTCAAGGAAGTACTTAAGATTCAGCCTAGACAACAAGATCTACCAGTTCAAGGTGCTCTGTTTCGGTCTCCACAGCACCTCAGGTATTCACCAGAGTGTTCACCCTGATCTCTTCGTGGGCACACAGGATCGGCATCCGTCTCCTCTGCTATCTGGACGACTGGCTGATCCTGTCAGACTCGGAGTTGACCCTTCTTCGACACTGGGACAAGCTTCTGAGACTTTGCCAAGATCTAGGGATCATGGTAAATCTCGAGAAGTCTTCTCTGCCTCCATCTCAATGACTGGTATATCTAGGCATGATCTTGGACTCCAATCTCCACAAAGCCTTTCCATCAGACGACAGGATAGCAAGGCTGATGAGGGTCGCAGATCCTTTCCTCAGACGAGAAGAACTCCCAGCCCAATAATGGTTACGTCTTCTCGGTCACCTTTCCTCCCTGTCCCGTCTAGTTCCAAATGGGCTCCTCAGGATGAGATCCCTGCAATGGCGGCCCAAGTCCCAGTGGAATTGAGGTCACGATTCCCCGGACGTTTTGGTCCCTATGGGTCCTGCGGAACGGACGGACCTTCAGTGGTGGGTGACAGACGAAAACCTCCGAAAGGGAGTAGATCTTCTTGTCCTCCCCCCGGATTTGATGCTGTTCTCGGACCCCTCAAAAGAAGGGTGGGGGGCCCACGTCCTGAACCATAGGGCGTCAGGCCTATGGTCATAATAAAAAAAAGTGCCTCCACATAAACCTGCTAGAGATGAAGGCCGTATTTCTGGCACTTCAACAGTTCCAACAGTACCTGGGGGGTCACTCCGTGGTGGTGAGGAGCGACAACACCACGGTAGTGGCTTAGGGAGGTACCTTTTCACAACAGCTATCCCATCTTGCAGTAAAGATACTGAGATGGACCGAAGTCCACTCGTTTCCTCTATCGGCTCGCTTCATTTCGGGCAAAAGGAATGTGCTCGCCGACAGTCTGAGCAGGGCATCCCAGATACAGTATTGAGTACCGAGTGGTCTTTGGTTCCTCAAGTAGCCAACAAAGTCCTGACTTTGTGGGGTTCCCCGACGGTGGATCCGTTCACGACAGCCTTGAATTTAAAGCATCCGCTGTACTGCTCCCCAGTCCCGGACCCCAGCAACGGTGGGTCAACATCGGCGTTTGCGCCTTTCCCCCATTCTGTCTGATGAGAAGGGTGCTCAACATGACCAGAATATCGGTTGACCTGTCAATGACCTTAGTAGCTCCGCTATGGCATCACGTAGAGTGGTTCCCGGACCTTCTGCAGCTCCTGACGGAACTCCCGAGAGAACTCCCTCCTCGACACGAGCTACTCAAACAACCCCACTCCAACAACTCCCACAAAGCCGTAGCATTGCTGCGGCTTCACGCCTGGAGACTATCCAACATTTCCTCACAGAGAGAGGCTTTTTGCAACAAGTTGCAGAAAGGATGTCTCGGCACCTGCGAAAGTCATCCGCAGGAGTCTACCCTGGCGAAATGGAGAGTCTTCTGTGGTTGGTGTTGTGGAAGGGGTATCTCTCCACTCGTTGCCACTATTCCAGCAAAAGAGGAGTTTCTTGTGTATTTGCGGGAAGAGATGCGCCTTTCAGTCTCGGCAGTGAAAGGCTATTACTCGGCCTTGAGTCTTCCCTTCAGGCTAAAAGGAATGGACATTTCCCCCACGAACTTACCTGCCCTCAGTCGGAAGTGAGACCTCCTCCAGAGAGCGTGGTTCGAGTCCTCAGGTCTCTTAAGAGACCTCCGTTTGAACCATTACGCCAGGCTTCTGATCGCCACCTGACTTGGAAGACGGTGTTCCTACTTACTTTGGCCTCGGCCAAGCGAGTCAGCGAACTTCATTGTGTCTGTATGACATCGCCCATTCAAGGGGATGGGTAAAGATAACGTTCAGGTTCGTCCCTGAGTTTGTGGCTAAGACTCGTGGCTAAGACTCGAAACCCAAGAGTGCTGGACCCCCGGTTCGACTCTTTCCGGATTTCGAATCTCCATTCTGTAACAGATGACCCAGACTATCTCCTACTGTGCCCAGTAAGGAGTCTGAGGCTCTATCTTAAGAGAACAGCTGCAATACGTCCTCGAGTGCAAGCATTGTTTGTGAGCACAGGAAGGACGAAGAGGAGGGTCACTAAGAACACTATTTCCGCATGGATTCGCAGGGTCATCCACCATTCCCTGAATCCAGACCCTCCTCCGTCACGTCGCCCTAGAGTACATGATGTCAGAGACATCACTACGTCCCTGGCATTCAAGAGAAACTACTCAGTGACGCAGGTTCTACAAGCAGGGGTTTGGAAGAGTCAAACGACTTTCAAAGCCCACTACCTGCAGGACGTGACCCACAGGAAGCTCAGTACGTTCTCTATTGGCCCTGTTTTGGCTGCACAACAGCTGGTTTAAACCTCAGGCTCCTTAATGGACAAGCAGCAGAAGGTTGAGGGCATTGTTACCAGGTTTTAGTCTGCATGAATGAAAAGATATGTCTGGCCCTTGTTCTTTTCTTTATCCTCCCCTCTCTTGGGGAAAGCAGCATCCTGGGTTCTTTGCACAGCTGACCTCAAATCACTGCAGGTAAACCATGCTTCCTTGTGTTCCTAGTATTAAGATAATACTGTCGCGTCCCCCATACCCGTACGAGGTGGTATTGGGAAAGTCCTAACCTAGAATTCCATCTAATGGACTCCAGGTCAACTTCCTAGGACGAGTCACACTTCATTCCTTCACGCACAAGCTTACGTAGGCTGCGGTCCTTGCAGAGCAAGGTACTTGCGAGGTGTAGGGACTCCTTATCTCGAGTTCTACACACTCACATACTGAGTCCCCGGGCAAAAGCCAAAAAGCCAGTAACGGCTGGGACTTACCACCCTTCCTTAGGGTTAAGTCACCCTATTTAAATAGCGTGGTTTATATTTCAGTTACGGAAGTCCTACCTCTAAGTAAAGTGAACTAGTTCACCGGTGTGTGAGGGGGGAGGGGTAGCTAGCTACCCCTCCCCTACCTCCTCGCTAACTAGCGAGGGCTAGTAAACCCTCGTTAAAATTCTAATGGCTCGCCATTTCAGCTACGCCGAAAGTAATACCCTATTTAGATAGCTAAGGTTTGTATGGTTAGGAAAAATAATAATTATCTACGAATTTGTTATGTTAAACCCCAATTTATATTGCTTTCACCCGTCAATCGTACCATTCTCTAAAGCTATCTATTCTGTTTCAGAGAGGTCTTTCATGACTGACTTGTTATTCAGAAGTGAATTCATCTAAAATTTAAATCTAATACTAAAAATGTCTTCATTATGCTTTCCTTTGAGTGTTTTTCTTTGCTTAACCATGATATTGAGTAATAGGCTTACATATTTTTCTTCAACATATTAACATCAAATTAAATTGAAGTAATTTTTTTAACCCTTTGCATTAGTCGTCAGCATAAGTAATACCTGAATGGTTGCTCATTATTTGCCAGGTATACTTTTGTTAAATGTTATTGTACTTGTTTATGAGGTGTATTGAAAATTTCAAAGTACAATACTTTTAATTTTCTTTAGGGTTGTGGTGGCCTATTGGAAACATACTGCCTGGCAACCTGCGGACTGTGGCTTGAGTCACGCTCAAGCTCGATAGTTTCTTATAGTGTCTGCATTCTTATTATCCTTGTGAGCGAAAGAAGCGGAATTTGGTGGAGCTTATAGGTCTACCTGCTGAGTCATCATCAGCTATTGCCTGGCCTTCCCTTGTCCTAGATTGAGTGGAGAGTGGGTTTGGGTGCTGATCTTGTGTATATATGATCAGTCTCTAGGGCATCTTCACAGTCCTTTGCCTCTGCCATTCATAAGTGGCTTTTAAACCTTTAATGCACATGTGTCATTACAACATAATTTGTGGCGAACCTTTAACTCCTCAGATTGTTATGTGCATAAGGAACATAAAGATATTGCTTGCTGTTAAGGATGTTATAACATTAACTGCGTTTAAGATTTCTGTAAAATGAGGCTTTGTATGCTATGAATTATTAATATTCTTGAATGATTTTGGTAAGGAAAAGATTTGAAACATTTATTTAATGTTTCCAGGGAAGAATAGGAAAAAATAGGAAAAAGATGGTTTTTGGAGCTCTATTGCAAGGATAAGATAAAATTATTGGATTTTCACAAGGATTCGGTTGAACTGAGAACATTTAATGATTTATTAGACTTTGTTACAAAGAGGAGAATTTCAATTATTGAATATCGAATCAATTTTTACTAAGAAATGGCAATTTAGTTTCACCATTTATTAAGAAATGACAAGTTTAGATTCACTTTTATTAAGAATTTGCCAGTTTTAAAATAACTCGCTATTAAGAAATAACAGTGCTTGAATTTCCTTGAGTCTTTACCAATTGTTCAGAAGATTAAAATCATAGCAATTAACATCATCTTATATGTTTTATCAAATAAATTTTTTTTCTATAGATTATTTTTTTTTTTAATATAACGTAGAGCATTTTCTTGCTGAAGGCTCTGTCAGTTTTTTTATTTTTTGTATATCCATTGTGCAGTCAGCTGTTCATATACTCAAATAAGAATTTGATTATCTCACAATGTCAATTGCTAATAATATCCGGAGAAACAATGTTACATCTGTGGGTAGCATAGTTTGAGACTACTCCATTGCATGCAGACACACTTCAGAAATTAATGAAAATTTTTATTTTTTTATTTTTGCAAAGGAGAAGGCTTAGATTTCCGGAATATGACTACGTATTATATTATTAAAAGTAAATGATTTTATATTAGATATATATATATATATATATATATATATATATATATATATATATATATATATATATATATATATATATATATATATATATATATATATATATATATATATATATATATATATTATATACTGTATTTGTATGTAATTGTGTATACTGTATATTTATCCAAAGCAATCAGTTGGTCATAATGATGGAGACTTAGCTTTCTCCTAATCCAAATAGTCCATAACTACCTAGACAACATTGTATACAGACGTTGATTCATTACTGTGTTGATCCATAATTAATTTCACAATCTCACTATCATATCCTAGTCTCTATCAGCAATACAATATAGATGTACGACATATTACAATCAGAATACAATAAGTTTCCCATGAGATCAACTACACTTGCTGTAGTCATTGTATTTTAAGCTCTCTAGTTCATCAGCTGTTGCAATCCAAGTCTGATATATTTATTTTCTGTGTAGCACTCTTCCCTTTGAATCATTGATTGGCTATTAATATAAGTAGGCGAGTTGACTTGCTTTGTGTTTTGCTGAATTAGGCTGTGTATACTTTGTCCTTTACTTCTAACTGCTTGTAGATTTAGGCTTTGTAAACCTATTCACCATATTGCTATCTTGGCTGTTTCTTAAATATTTTATAGTTTGCTTATTAGATAGTGTTGGTTTTTAATTACGTATTGGGAGGTATGTCCTTGCAGTCAAGAGTCGCAGTGCAGTATTCCGCACTGATGCTGTAGTCGTTTGTGGGGTTCTGTGTACCGTAGCAGATATGCTTACTCTTGATGATTTTATTCAAAACCCACTCTCGTATTTTGAAAATTTCTCGTCCCATCTATTTAGTTTTTTATTTAATGGTGTTTTGCAATTATAAATTTTTCAGCTTATATGGAAAATGTTTTCTTTTCAGCACATAAGCTACAGTTTTGATGTGTGTTCCGACTTTAGTTGGTCCCGCAGAGCTAGTTTATCGTTTGCTGTACTCCTCGTGAACGTAAGTGGTGGTGTGTGGCAAGTTGGATTGACCATGTCTCAGTGACTTTGATTTCCTGAATTTCATGAGGGCTTGGAATTCCTTAGTAGTTTGGTATACTGTCGTATTTTGTGCCATATTTTTTACTAAGTCCCACTTTACATTAAGAAAGAAAATATGCTGATTGTACTTTCGACTGGATTTCCTGATGTCTCTTGACACATTTCAGGTTTCTAACAGAATTTGTAGCTGATCACAAAGGGGAAAACTGTTGGATCTCTTGTATTTCATGAGTTAATGGTTTTGCTGTATGGCTTTTTCTGATTTCGTCTTAGTAATTGATAATTTTAATCTCTAGTAGGATACTAACCTTTAGAGTCTGGGACAGCTGATATGATCTTAATAATACTGATCCATAAAGTTTTAGATATTAATTGTAGACTAACCAAATTAAAGTTGTGCATTTCCGAGCAAATCTAAACCCATATTTTACACAAGCTTGAAAGTTCTGATAATCTTGCTTCTGTTAGATTTTTCAAAGTAGTTTTAGTAGGCAATGAGTTGGGTCTTGTCACTATGAATTAGTTTTATAAAAGACCACAGAATCATATTTCAAAAGATCTGTGTTAAAAAGAGAACTGAGAATGAGAGCATGGTATTCTGTAAGTGGTTGAAGTGAGTTGAAATGTAGTAACCTTATCAACCTTGAGATATAGTGGGAGGCTTTAGGATATCCTATCCTTTTTGTCTTTTGTCTCAGTAGATTTTAAGCTTTGTTTATGTAAACGGCAAACCTACCACTTGACTGGGGGTTGAACACGGACCTTGTATTTCCTATGTATAGCATTCATTTCGAGCTCGCTGCCCACTGTAAGTGGGCATTGATATCTAACTTTGAGTCAAATTCCAAACAGATAGGAGCTGATTATTCTATTCCACAATCACCAAAGTATTTGTAATGAAAATTTCATTTGTTCTTATATGTATGCAAATTTTTGTCCTTTGAAGTATGGAATGTCTTCAGTGGAGCTGGAACTACTGTTGTAATCATTAACGAGGTACAGTACAGTATTTAACAACGGGTTCAACAAAGACGAGTAGCCGTGTTCAGTGTTGCAACAATACAATGTTGCTGTTGCATCCTATTTAAGGTTGGTTAACCTTGTTCTTTTACTTTTTTAGTTTGAAATGTTGATATTGGCTTCAAGCTATTAACGAAATGAATCTGGAATGTGAGCGTTGGTTTAATGTTGCATCGGATTGCAGATGAACCTGCTATAGAACTCTGCACTTCAGGGGTATGATTGTTTGCAATTATTCCTATTTACCAAGTTTAGATGGGCATGTTCTTTGAAGAGCAAACATCATTCTTGGTAACGCCCTTGACAGTGCTGGAGAGGCTGTTTAGCATTTTGCACTTCTTACCTAGTTTGCCTTTCCCTGTAGCTCTCAAGGAGTGTGCTTCAGGAGAAGGGAGAACTTGGATCAATATCAGGGAGTTTTTCAGGAGTTGGTGGAGTGTGAGGTAATTGCTTCTTACCAATATGTGCTGGCCTTTTTAAGGTTTCTTTGTGAACAGCTGAGGACAAGTGACTTCAGGAAAAGCTTGGCTTCCTTCTGACTTGCGGGTAGGTCCTCAGTTTATTTTTTGAAGGAGTGGGTAGCTAAGGCTACCTCAACCATGGTATCTCCAATATTAGTGATCTGAGTGGTGATCCCAGCAGCTACGGGTGTGATAACAGTGCCAGTGACCCCAGTATTTATCCAAGCAGTGTGATTGAAGCTCAAGAGATTCGTGAGAAGGATCGCATACCAATGGTTATGGCTGTTCCAATGCCAAAGGGCAAAACAAGGCTCCCTTCCCAGTGGCTGTAGTGCTGAAGCCTTAAGTTGGGCTTAGGAAGCCCCAGGGCCATTAGAACTTGATTGTAGGGATGTGGTTCCCATCACCCCTATACCAATCCTTCGGTGCTGCCTACCCCTGTGCCTGTCACCACTGCCTCTGTGCCTGTTACCCAAGATCTGTGGTTCTCTTCCTCAATGTGCCTGTGATCCCAGTCCCTTCATATGTGTTACGAATGTCAGTGAGTGTGGCTGCTTCCTCTGACTGTTCCCCGTGTTGTGGCTTTTGTCAGAGTAACCCAGCAGTTTCTCCCTTTAGGGGAGTTTTGTCATGAATGGTCTCTTAGACCTCAACTTCTATGTTTGCAGAGTCATAGGAGAAGGTTGGTAAGGGGAAGAATTGAGTTGGTTTTTCTTCTTCATCCTCCCACTCCTTCCTCTTTCAATTTTTATTTTAATGCTTCTTTGTAGAAGTCGAATAAGTCCAGGAAGGCCAATCTTTACCAAAAGAATAGGGCTCTTGATGACGCCACCTCTTTCAAGGAGGGGGACAAAACTATGGAGGGGTATTCTTGGCCCTTTGCCACAGCCCTTTCCCCGAAAGAGGTGCACTGCTATGTGCAAGCCTGTGTACACCTTTTGTCAGCTGTGTTCCTACTTGAACGGTTGGCTCCTGCTGCTCCCATCTATGAAAGGAGTATTGCTGTGTCCTGAGTTTAGGAGATAAGTTTTCTAGAGGTCATTATAGTGTACTTGCTTACAGCCGACGACCACAGACCGGTGATTAAGCTGTGGATCCGTGCACACATGCATGGGGTCAACACTCCCCCTCCACACTCTGTGGCTCTTCTTTTGTCCTTGCCGTAATTGGTGTTGGAAATCTTTCTCTCTCTGACAACTCCAAATCTGGTCCGTCATCAGCCCCCCGATTACATTGCAGGTTCTTTCCTTGGATCAGAATACCTGCTATTGTAGGGAGGGAATACAGTAGATCTCCATAGGAGCCTGCCAAACCCTCTACCTTTGTAAGGTACGAAAGTACTCTAAGATTATTTGTCCCCACAGGACAGAACGAGAGAACCCTGAGTTGTAGTCTTCCTGTAAAGATGTTTATATTTATTTATATTTAATCCTTTAAAACCAATGGGTGAGACACTCTTTTAAAGGATTAAATGTTTGTGTGTGCATTTGAACGATTAACATTATAGAAGTAACTTGTATTTTTCCTAACTATGAAAACTTTAATCTTTTTAAAGTTAAACTTCCCACTTCAACCACCTCTCTTGGTCCAAAGCCAAGGGTCATAATTGAAGAGTCTGACAGGAGAGTGGACCGACACCTTGCCATTAACTACCTCGTTAACAATTCCAATGACTGTTCCATCTTTCCCGAAGATTTTTCATATTAAAAGGACTCCGGCTTGTATAGCTAGGAAAAGTTTTTTATTCTTCATAAAACTCTCCCTTTTTCTATTTCCAACATTATTTCCAGACTACATGAAAAGTAAGGAATGTGATCGACTGGTGGCTCAGGCTCCAGATTTCACATGTGTTATGAGACTACCATTCTCCAGCTATCAGTTAGACTGAAGACCTTTTACTCTGGAAGATACGTAACCATGAATGTAGTCTTATATTTCATTTATTGGTTCGTGTGAAAAACTAGATGTGCGTTATAGTATTTCAGTTTCAGTGTGCATGCTATACTATTGAGCTATCTAGACTCTAAAGGTTGGGATTTCTACGGAATGGATTTGTAGGGGTTTGTAGCTCTGGTTTTTATATGATTAAAATGGGATTGTGGTGATTTTAATGTGTAATCAATCAATGTCTGTATAACAGTGAGAATCGTCTTTTAAATTGCAGTTTTATGTTATGGGAGAAGAGATGTATTTTTGTGGCTGAGTGATTAGCTATTCTCGAGGTCAGAGGATGCTTTTCTTTTCATAGAAATAGCATAAGCTGTTACTCAGTGATGTATTTATTTGTGTTCTCAAGGTTGACTTTTCCCCCCACCGTATTGTATATTTTATTTGGTAAATAACTATGCATTCATTTACAAGACATGCCCAAGCTATACCTGGTATGTATGTTAAGTGTTGTTCATTCACTTAGAAAAAACTGCCATTATCTTATGATTGTTCTTTGATAAACTACATCAGTTATTTTCTTCATTACTTTAGAGTATACATTTTGGATCTCAACCAATGTCAGGAATTTTGAATAGCTCGTGTTATGACTTGAATAATCAAAAGTTAAATGGTAGTAAATAATGGAGATGATGAAAATACTATGTAAAGTTGTTTAGAGACAAGAGAAATACTTTATCAAGTAATCCACACAGCCACTGTTAAATTGTCATACTCAGAGTGTATAATTCAGTGTGTGCATTCATAATTATTACCATTAAAGGAGCTAGTAATTAAGTAAATTATAGAATTACAGTACAGTAGACCCCTGGGATACGGCGTCCCCAGCGTACGTTTTTTCACGTTACGGTGTGGAATACGTTTTTTCGTCCCCTATTTACGACATTTTCCCCACCTTACGGCATCGAATTCCAAAATTCAAACTTGGCGATTTTTACGAGTGCGACTGTGCGAGTCACTAGCCTACCACCTCGCTCATACGTCACTACATACGTCACTATTATTACAAGACATCGTAGCAATACCCTGGAAGAGATGGAACGCCTTTTGTTGATAGGGATAAAGGACAAAGAGATTGTTGGCAACGATCATTTGTGAGAAGGGCCAGCGTGATGATCAGAAAGAAAGAAAAAAGTGAAGCAAAGAAAACTAAGATAGCATTAACAAGCTCTTTGTTTCGTAACCGAAATACAAACCACGCTATTTACATGGGGTATTACTTTCGGCGTAGCTGAAATGACGAACCATTAGATTTTTAACGAGGGTTTACTACCCCCTCGCTAGTTAGCGATGGGGTAGGGGAGGGATAGCTAGCTACCACTCCCCCCTCACACACCGGTGAACTGATTCACTTCGCTTTTGGCTCGGGTGACGGTCAGACGTGTTTACCTCACCCTCGCATTTTGACCGCCTTAATCTTTTTTGCTTTTTCTTTCAGTGTGTGTTGGGAAGTTGGCCTCTACCTCTATCATGCGGAAGTGCCCTGGCTTACCCGACCGCCCTTGTGGGACTTTTATGTCGGCAGTCGAGACGAACCCTCACACCTTGTGTCCGTACTGCAGAGGTTAACGGTGTGATAGAGACAAAGTTTGCAGTGAGTGCAGGGAGTGGTCTACCTCCCAGTGGGAGAGGTTTTCCTGGCGACGGAAGAAGAAGTCTAAGCGGGATCTTTCTTCTTCAAGGGTTGCCTTGAAGAAATAAAGTTCCAAGGACTTCTTCCTCTGCCTGAACCTCCTCCGAAGCTCCCACTCGATCGGTCTCTCGTGAGAGGCTGGCGAGTGGTAGCGTAGGCCATTCTTTTGTTGACCAACCTCGGGGTTCGGGAGAGGGAGTTGCCTCCCATAGCGAGGCAGCTCCTCCTCCTCCTCCGGGGGAGGATGTTAATAACTCTGTATCTAATGATGATTTATTACAGCTTTGGGCTTCCTTGGGGCTTAAGGGTTCGCCCTCCAGGGAAGCCCTGTTTGACTTGATCCAGTTGGGAGCAGCTGTCAAGCAGTCGCCAGTGATAGCGGAGGTAGATCCTCTGTCTATCGTTGACGTTGTTGTGGCAGACGCTTCCGACGGGTGGGGTCAAACCCCTGCCTTGGTTGCTAATGTAGCTGAAGGCTCAGTTCCCCCCTCCGAACATCCTTCGAGGGAGGAGCTGAGTCCAACGGTCTCTACTGCGGGTGATTCTCCCCCTCGGTGGAGTTCACTGACAGAGACTCCTCTTCGGAGGACCGACGATGGTGTGCCTGCTCCTAGAGGTCGTCTTCGCTGCAAGGCTTGCCCTCCTCTCCGCTGTAGAGGCCTTCCTTCTCCCTACAAGGGAGTTAGGAGGCGCCTCTTCGGTTCTTTGCCCTCGACATCCCCCACAGAGGTTCCTCCTCGACGTGAGTCGACCGTTGCAGCTGCATCTCTGGACTTCTCTGCAGATTGTTCGCGATCTCCAACGCCTGCCAGACCTGTGGACCTTCCTTCTCCGTTCCTGGAAGCTCACGCGCTGTGGGTGCCCACGCTCCCCGTTTTCCAACGGCCTCCGGTCCCTTCGGGGCAGAAGGACTTGTCTCACAATGTGAGCAAGTCTCTTCAGCGCCAGGTTTCACTTGCGCGCCCACGTTCTCCTGCGCGCGAGCGCAAGTGCTCTCCTGCTGTTGCTGAGAACCTTGCTACGCGCCAGCGATCTCCTGCAGCAGAGGCAGAGTCGTCTCATCAGCGCTCTCCTGCTCGTCACCGTGCTCCTGTTCGCCAGCGCTCGCCTACACACCAGCGTTCTCCTGTGCATCAGCGATCTCCTACTCGCCAGTGCACATCTGCGCGCCCTGTTCCTGTCACGCGCCAGGCGCGCCCATGATCCCTAGTTCGCTAGCGATCTTCTCTTGCGCGCCTTCGTTCACCCGCGCGGCCACGATTCCCGGATCTGGGCACAGGCAAGAAGACTCTACCTTCTCCTTCTCGCCCGCGATCACCTGCGCGTCCTCGGAGCTCGCCCACGCGTCAGCCCTCGCCTGCGCGCCATCGTGCGCACTCGCCTTCGCGCACTCCCATAGCTGGACGAGACACTACACGCCCACGCGCTCAAGGAAAGTCTCCTGCACGCGCCCACGAGCAGCCCCCGGTACGCGATTCTACACCTGCTGGCCCTATGCCCCAGCCACCTGCCCCAGACCGCGCGCTTGCACGGCACCAATCCCCTGCGCGCCCACGTGATCTGTCGCCTGCGCGCAAGCACTCTTTAGCGCGCCTGCGCGCACACGATCCTGCTTGCCGAAGGCTTCCTGCGCGCCCACGCGCTATCCCTCCTGAGAACGATCGCTCACCTTCTCGCCCTACGCGCCATCGCTCGCCTGTGTGCCATCGCTCGTCTGTGTGCCATCGCTCGCCTGTGTGCCATCGCTCTCCTATGTGCCATCGCTCGCCAACGCGCAGACGCTTGCCTGCGCGCCGTCATTCGCTCGGCCGCCAACGCTTGCCCTTACGGCCGCGCGCACCCTCACCTGCGCGCCCACACGCACCCTCGCCCACGCGCACCCTCACCCGCGCGCTCACGCACCTTCTCGCCCGCGCGCTCACGCACCTTCTCGCCCGCGCGCTCATGCACCTTCTCGCCCGCGCGCTCCCGTGCCTTGATGATTGCGCGCCCGCGCGACCCCAAGCGCCCCCCAAACCAGGTCATCATCTCCACGATTCCCCCCTCGCAAGCGCAGAACAGCGTGCTCGCAGGAGAAGGGGAAGTCTTCAGAGAGGTCTAGGCATCATTCTTCTTCTTCCTTTCAGGCAGGCCCTATGGTGTCAACTCCAAAGGATCGCCTGATCCCCCTCCCTCCAGTGGGAGTCTCTGACACTGCGTCCGTCAGTCGTCAGCCTTGGTTTGGGTCCCTTATCAGAGCTGTCGTCCAGGCTGTTAAGCCAGCCTTCACTGATTTGGGTCTCAAACCAGCATCCCCACTGAAGAGGAAGAGAGGAGTAAAGTTCGTGATGACTTCTCTTAGGGTCAAACTGGCCCCCAAGAAGTCCGTAAGGAAGGCTCCTTCCCCCCCTCTGACATTCTCTCCTTCTCCTGTGGACGAAGCTTTTCCGTCCTCAGGAGAATCTACCGAGGTGAGACCTTCTCCCATCGCACCAATGGGAGAGACCCCACCACGTGTAGGAGAATCGTCACGTACTGGGGCGGAGAAGAGCCCTCAGACTTCTTTGCTGGAGTCCTGCATCCCTCCTAGAAGGAAACCGAAGGACTCGAAGACCGTCCCGAAGTCTTCTTCAAGGATTCGACCAGAGCCAGCGAGACCCCAGGAGAACGTCCACGTGTTCCCCCAAGTAGAGCATTTGGGGACAAGAGACTTTGCTGCCAATTCACCAGGAGGAGAGCAGCATGATTCAGAGCATGCCTTTTGGCAAGTCTTGACTTTGATGAGGCATCTCAACAAGTTCAAGGACCCCGAGACCACCCCTCGTAAAGCCAAGGATACGGTCCTGGACCAAGTCTATAGCACTCAAAAACCCTCTAAGGCCAGTGCAGCTCTGCCTTGGTCCCAAGGGGTCCCAAGGGGTGAAGAGTGCCAGAGATAAGGTTGAGGGCCAGCTTTCGGAACTCGCCTCCTCCAGCCGTTCCTCTGCTGGTAACAAGCTCCTCCCATCTACTCGTGTCCAACAGAGGAGGTACTTCGAGATCATGGAGGAGCCTTGTTTAGCTCTCCCTCTTGACCACTCCGTGGAAGAGCTTACCGGCAGGTGACATTCTCGGCAACGGAGATCCTGAGTCAGGAGAAGGTCGCAAAGTGTGCCATGCAGGCCACTTCGTGGGTGGATGTCTGGCTAGGGTCTCTGGGTATCCTGCTGCGTTCCGAGGATCTATCCAAGGAAAGCACCAGGAAGGCCCTGGAGACCTTCCTCCTCTCGGACACGTACCATCGAGTTTCTGACCCACCAAGTTTCGAACTTGTGGGCAAACTCGATCTGGAAACGACGTGATGCGGTGACTGAGAGGTTCCACGCTAAGGTCCCAGCAGTGGATGTCTGCACGCTCAGACACTCTTCCATCCTAGGAAAGAGCCTGTTTGAGCCCAAGGATGTGGAACAGGCAGCTGAGAGGTGGAGGAAATCGAACCACGATTCTCTCCTCCAAAGGGCTCTTACATCTAAGCCCTACAAACCTCCAGCACCCCAACAACCTCACCAGTCCAAGTTGACGAAACCGGCGCCGGCAGCAAAGACGAAGGTGTCCAAACAGCAGCCCTTTCCTGTCAAAGACAAGAAGGGCTGAAAGTCCTCCAGGGGAGGCAAGAATCCTAGAGGGAGCGGCCGAGGCCGCAAACGCTAGGATTGGCAATCCCCCTGCATGTCCACCAGTGAGGGAATGCCTACAAAGTTGCGCATTCATGTGGCAGCAACTCGGGGCCGATTCCAGGACGATCTCTGTGATCAGTCAGGGATATTACATCCCATTCATGACATCTCTTCCTTCCCTGACAGCGAATCCAGTGTCGTTGAGCTCCAATGCCATGGGATCGGTAAAGGGGCTAGCTCTTCGGGCAGAAGTCGAGACCATGCACAAATAGGAGGCTCTCCAGGAGGTCGTCGACGGCTCCCCAGGCTTCTTCAGTCGACTTATTCTTGTAAAGAAGGTGTCTGGAGGCTGGAGACCCGTCATCGACCTCTCAGCCCTGAACAAGTTTGTCAAACAAACTCCGTTCAGCATGGAGACAGCAGACACGGTCAGACTAGCAGTGAGACCACAAGACTTCATGTGTACACTGGATCTGAAGGACGTGTACTTCCAGATCCCAATCCATCCGTCTTCCAGGAAGTACTTGAGATTCAGCCTAGACAACAAGATCTACCAGTTCAAGGTGCTGTGTTTTGGTCTCTCCACAGCACCACAGGTATTCACCAGAGTGTTCACCTTGATATCTTCATGGGCACACAGGATTGGCATCCGTCTCCTCCGTTATCTGGACGACTGGCTGATCCTGTCAGACTCGGAGTCTACCCTTCTTCGACACCGAGACAAGCTTTTGGGACTTTACCAAGATCTAGGGATCATGGTAAATCTCGAGAAGTCTTCTGTGCTTCCATCTCAATGACTGGTATATCTAGGCATGATATTGGACACCAATCTCCATAAAGCCTTTCCATCAGACGACAGGATAGCAAGGCTGAGGAGGGTCGCAGATCCTTTCCTCAGACGAGAAGAACTTCCAGCCCAATCGTGGTTACGTCTCCTAGGTCACCTTTCCTCCTTGGCCCATCTGGTTCCAAACGGCCGCCTCAGAATGAGATCCCTGTAATGGCAGCTCAAGTCCCAGTGTAATCAAGGCCACGATTCCCCGGACATCCTGGTCCCTATGGGTCCTGCGGAACGGACGGACCTTCAGTGGTGGGTGATGGACGCAAACCTTCGAAAGGGAGTGGATCTTCTCATCCTCCCCTCGGATTTGATGCTGTTCTCGGACCCCTCAAAAGAAGGGTGGGGGGCCCACGTTCTGAACCACAGAATCTCAGGCCTATGGTCAGAATCAGAAAAGTGCCTTCACATAAATCTGCTAGAAATGAAGGCCGTATATCTGGCACTTCAACAGTTCCAACGAATCCTGGCGGGTCACTCTGTGGTGGTGATGAGCGACAACAACACGGTGGTGGCTTACATCTACAAGCAGGTAGGTACCTTTTCACAACTGCTGTCCCATCTTGCAATAGAGGTACTGAGATGGACTGAAGTCCACTCGATTCCACTATCGGCTCGCTTCATTCTGGGCAAAAGGAAAAGTGCACGCCGACAGTCTGAGCAGAGCATTGCAGATAGTGAGTACTGAGTGGTCTCTGGATGCTTTAGTAGCCCACAAAGTCCTGACTTTGTGGGGTTCCCCGACGGTGGACCTGTTCGTGACAGCCTTGAACTTCAAGCTTCCGCTGTACTGTTCCTCAGTCCTGGACCACAAGGCACTCTGGCAAGATACCTTCCAACAACGGTGGGACAACATCGACGTTTACGCCTTCCTCTGTTCTGTCTGATGAGAAGGGTGCTCAACAAGACCAGACTATCGGTCAACCTGTCAATGACCCTAATAGCTCCGCTATGGCATCATGCAGAGTGGTTCCCGGACCTTCTGCAGCTCCTGACGGAACTCCCGAGAGAGCTTCCTCCACGACACGAGCTACTCAAGCAACCACACTGCAACATCTTCCACAAAGCCGTAGCATCGGTTCGGCTTCACGCCTGGAAACTATCCAGCATCTCCTCACAGAGAGAGGCTTTTCACAAGAAGTTGCGGAGATGTCTCAACACCTGCGAAAGTTATCTGCAGGGGTCTACCAGGCAAAGTGGAGAGTCTTCTGTGGTTGGTGTCGTGGAAGGGGTATCTCTCCCCTCGATGCCACTATTCCAGCAATAGCTGAGTTTCTTGTGTATTTGCGGGAAGAAATGCGCCTTTCGGTCTCGGAAGTGAAAGGCTATCGCTCAGCCTTAATCCTGGCCTTCAGGCTGAAGGGAATGGACATTTCCTCTTCGCTGGAACTTTCTCTACTCATACGAAGCTGCAAGCTTACATGCCCTCAGTCGGAAGTGAGACCTCCTCCATGGAACGTAGTTCGTGTCCTCAGGTCTCTTAAGAAACCTCTGTTCGAACCATTACGCCAGGCCTCTGATCGTCACCTGACTTGGAAGACGGTGTTCCTGCTCGCTATGGCCTCGTCCAAGCGAGTCAGTGAACTTCATGGTCTCTCGTACAACGTCACCCATTCAAGGGGTTGAGGGGAGGTAACGTTCGGGTTCATCCCTGAGTTTGTTGCTGAGACTCAGAATCCTGGAGTTCCGGACCCACGGTTCGACTCCTTCAGGATTTTGAGTCTCCGTTCTGTAACAGATGACCCAGACCATCTCCTACTGTGCCTAGTAAGGAGTCTGAGGCTCTACCTTAAGAGAACAGCTGCAGTTCGTCCTCGAGTGCAAGCCCTGTTTGTGAGCACAGGAAGGACGAAGAGGAGGGTCACTAAGAACACCATCTCAGCTTGGATTCGCAGGGTCATCCACCATTCCCTGAATCCAGACACTCCTCCGTCATGTCGCCCGAGAGCACACGATGTCAGAGGCATTGCTACATCCCTGGCATTCAAGAGAAATTCTCAGTGACGCAGGTTCTACAGGCTGGGGTCTGGAAGTGTCAAACAACCTTCACAGCCCATTACCTGCAGGGCGTGACCCACAGGAGGCTCGATACGTTCTCTATCGGCCCTGTGGTGGCTGCACAACAGCTGGTCTAACCTCAGGCTCCTTAATGGATATGTAGCAGAAGGTTGAGGGCATTGTTACCCGGTTTTAGTCTGCATGAATGAAAAAGTATGTCTGGCCCTTACTCTTCTTCATCCTCCCCTCTCTTGGGGAAAGCAGCATCCTGGGTTCTCTGCACAGCTGACCTCAAACCACTGCAGGTAAACCATGCTTCCTCGTGTTCCTAGTATTATAATAATACTGTTGCGTCCCCCATACCCTGACGATGTGGTATTGGGAACGTCTTAGCCTAGATTTCCATCTAAAGGACTTTAGGTCAACTTTCTAGGATGAGTCACACTTCTTTCCTTCACACACTAGCTTATGTAGGCTGCACGTTCCTTGCACTTGCGAGGTGCAGGGACTCCTTATCTCGAGTTCTACACACTCGGATCCTGAGTCCCTGTGCAAAGTCAAAGCCAGTAAGGCTGGGACTTACCACCCTTACTAAGGGTTAAGTCACCCCATATAAATAGCGTGGTTTGTATTTCGGTTATGGAACAAATGACAAATTCGGAAATAATTTGTATTTTTCCTAACCATACAAACCTTAGCTATTTACACATACTTGCCCGCCAGCCCTGTCCCCCGTGAAGTCCTACCTCTTAGCGAAGTGAATCAGTTCACTGGCGTGTGAGGGGGGAGGGGTAGCTAGCTACCCCTCCCCTACCCCCTCGCTAACAAGCGAGGGGGTAGTAAACCCTCATTTAAAATCTAAGGGCTTGTCATTTCAGGTACGCCGAAAGTAATACCCCATGTAAATAGCTAAGGTTTGTATGGTTAGGAAAAATACAAATTATCTCCAAATTTGTCATTTTATAAAAGTCCTCTCTCTATTTCTGTTTCTCTCTAAACATAGCATTAACATGTTCTTTAAATAAAATCTCTCTCTCTCTCTCTCTCTCTCTCTCTCTCTCTCTCTCTCTCTCTCTCTCTCTCATTCTCATTCTCATTCTCTCATTCTTCTTCGCTGTTAGTGTGTTAGAGACGTCTATTATTTTTTTTTTCCGAGAGAGAGAGAGATTAAACAAAAATGTGTTTAGAGTACATTACATATGATTTATAACAGCGTCAATGAGTTGTAAGACAATTAGATGTAACCAAGAAAGTAATATCAGCGAATATGAATTCCTTTATTAACTAAAGCAAATATTGATACAAACACACTCGTGTGCATATGCACAAACACACACACAGGTGTAGGAATTGCTACGCAGTAGAAGACAGATGGTCGGGGAGGAGGTAGTGATTGGTGACTGCGATAACATACCGTAACTCAGTGATGAAAATTGAAAATCAAGAAAAAAAATAGTAAAAAATATGAAATATAAAAATAAAAAGAATTAAATAAGCTGAGATAGTTTAAAGTTTCCGTAGTGTAAGTTACGGTACGTTAACACAGTCACTTTCTCTACCTCTTCGCCGATCGTGTCTTCTCCTGCGTATGAATTCATACACCTGTGTGTGTGTGTGTTTGTGCATACGCACATGAGTGTATTTGTATACACTGTATTTCTGGGTCGATCTGTGACGGCCGGTGAAAAGGGTCCTTCTTTACACTTTTCTAATATAAATCTTCCAAATATACTAGAGAAAGATAAAAGCATGGAATGCAGAGGTTACAACCCTCACGCGAACACCTTGTTGGTGTCGTGTATTTAACAAGGGCGTGTGTAAACCACTATTCACAGGCTGTCTTCCATTTAGATAATCCCTTCATCAAAGGGGAGGGCCGTGACAGGCCCTAGAGAATACAGTTGGACTACTCCACCGACACCTACTACTCGCGCTCTCCAGGTCATCCTTCTGTTTTGGACTTGCCCGCTAAGTCGTTTTTTATTTTGTTAGGTGTTTCGTAAGTGATTGTCGTTAATTCAACATGACTGACGTTGCTACTTCACCTATACCAATGTTAAGTACCATAGTTTGTTTTGACAGTTTTTTTCAGTACCGCGCATTTTTTCTCGTTCCAGTAATGTGGATTTTAATTTTGGAAGAGGATTGGCCGTCCTCGGTATCGGCAGCCATTTTGGTTTTGTTCAATTCGGTAGTTTTTCAGGTTAATATTGCCCTTCTGGTACTCTGTCATCTAGGTTATATCACTTACGTTTTATGACCAATATTATTATCATTATTTATTATTGTTTTTTACTATGGTATTTATTTGCTAGCAAGTCCAATTTGGACGAAGAATATCGATCTAGTCTTTGTTATAGTTATGTTCACGCCTCAGGAAGGTGCTCGATTCAGACTATATCTTTATGTTTAATTGTTACGTTGTCGTTATTTTTCGTTCTTGGTTATTACAATTTTATCATTATTCTTATCATATTATTGTGTGATTTTGGTTTTTTTATTATGTAACCTTGAGAGCATGAGCATAGAGTGCTCGTATTCTGTTTCTACTGATACGAGTTACTCCTTCTCTCGTTTTCTTTATTAAGCTCGAGTAGAGGAGGTGGATTTCCCGTTTTCCGTTTTATACGATCACGAGTTATTCGTGCCTCCTCTTATTCTCCGAGTTGATGATATTACGTTTAATGATATTCACGTTTTATTGATCTGGTTACTGTTAATAGAGCTAGCACTATTAATAGGTTACGTTAGTGTATGAGTCATTATTTGGAATCGCTTTATGACGACACCCTTAGCTCCGCCTTGAGTTATACTCCGCTATAATGGATACTCATTGGGTGAGAACTAGTCAGATATTTGGAGTGCAACGGTGAAATCCGCCATTCAGACTCCGGCTGAGGCCTTTTGCACACGAACCTTTGTCATGATTGATCACAATTACATTATAACAGTCCTTTTTTCATCGAATCTCCGGCTTCACTGGAGATAACACAGACATTCAGTATGGAGGAATGTTATCGTACCGATGAGGGTCACGATTTCACGATGACGGACCTTTGTCACCGACCGGATCTCCGGTACAAACAGAGATCAATCATACAATCAGAACCAGGGTACGAACCCCTTTTCATGAATAATCACCATTTCATTATTACGGTCCTTTTTATCGAATCTCCGGCTTAACCGGATATCACACAGATGTTCAGAATTGAGGTTAATATTATCTTACCTCCGATGTTCACGTTTTCACTATGACGGACCTTTGTCACAGGATCTCCGGTGGCAACAGAGACCACTCAGACCACGGGTGGCCAATCTTTTGTTTTAGCTGTAAAGGAAAGGATTTAACATGAATACAAAGTAAACTGTACTTACTTTAATGACACTTTGAATTTGCGTTGATAATATTCATTAGTTATTCTTGAAAGTCATAATGAAACTATATGAACATATTTAGCAATTTTAAAGAAAAGTCATTCAATTTACTATCTATGGGGTATAGTGCGACACTTGTAATTGTGCAATGCGCCACTGTTGGCGCATGAGCCATAGGTTGGCCACCCCTGACTCAGACGTTCAGAACCGGGGTTAACATTATTTTACCGCTGAGGTTTATAGCTACCTGTTACGGGTTACTGGATATTAGTATACTATTGATTCATCTGTTCACTGACCGGAGTCTCAAGGAACAGTAGATAGCCTCTCGTGGCATGGTTGGTTTCGACCTGGCTTTTCATTAGAAGGGGCTAGCGTTCGATCCCAAATACTGAGTAGAAATTTTTTTCTATTTTGAACACGATGTTGTATGGATATTTATACATATTTCTTCATATTTATAATTAAATATATGCACAAATATAACCGTTATTTTTAGTTTATACAACATATTTATAATTAAATATATGCATAAAAATAGCCATTATTTTTAGTTATACTGATTTGGTTGATTCCAGCCTGTGAATGGGATCACTAACCAGAGTTTCAAGGAACATCCAGACTTATGTCTCCTTTCTATTTCAGAAGGTCCGCCTACATGGTATGGTTCCCGGAGTCATGCACGATCTGCTACGAGCTGTTCTCCCTACTCCTGACCCATGAGGTAAGTTGGTTCTAATGTTTCTATTTGGTATACTTGGGCGATGATTTAATTTGATCCGGATTTATGCATGCATTACTTATTGAGGAGAACGGTCTTCTCCTTCATCACTAATCCCCTCACTTCTTTCAGGACGATGGTGAATCTCTCGGGCCTGCAAGAGCGGCTCCCTGCCCTTGGGTATCAAGGTTTGGAAGGAATGCTCCATCTAGAGGACCCTATCTCCTCAGAGTGTCCTCTCTAGGGTTGGACATCGACCCCATGGATGGGCAGGTAGGTGGTGATGAGTTTGGAGCCTTCAGCTTTGCAACTACCTGCGACACCGACCTAGGACCCTCAAAGGATCCTGATGTTCATATTCATTGCATAAAACCGTGACTGCTAAAAGCCAAGGGTAGGGTTAAAGAGCATATACAGTGATACCTCTGGATACGAAAGTTTCGGCTTACGAAAAATTCAGGATACGAAAAGCGATACAAAGATTTTTATGCCCCAGTATACGAAAAAATTTTCAGGATACGAAAAGCTTACGAGATCCCAACTCGTCGCCGAGAGTACAGTACCTTTTTTTCAGGGTATCAACCCTTAATTCAGGTGTAGAGGTAACAATACACCTTCACTGATCCAAATGCTTTACATACAGTACCGTAACTTTTATACAGTAGTAAAGAAAATCGACCGTTTTCTTAGGGCTTGGAGGGGATAACTAGGCTATAACTACATTATTGAATAATCTCATGGTGGTTTCTGGAATGGATTAGGCTGTTTTTAACGGTTGGGTTAATTATTGAATGATAGAAATGGCTGCATTGCATGTTTATTACTACAGTTTAGTGTGTTTATGAAAGAAAAGGTGACTTTTTGTAAGGCTTGGAACGGATTAGGCTATTTACATGTAAAACGCGACTCAGGATACGAAAAAATCAGGATACGAAACCGTATCCTGAACGGATTACTTTCGTATCCTGAGGCATCACTGTACAACACATTCTAGGGGGCTATGACGGAGCTCAAAGATATGGTGGTGAGTCGGATCCGTTCAGGAACTTGGATGTCTCCCTGTTATAACCCTTAGGGTTATTATAAGAGTTCTTATTATAATTGTTGTCAGCAATAAATGTAACTCAGTGCTAAAGGTCAGCGGAAACAAACACTCAAGAAAACTTAACAATATTTAATACTTAACAATAACAAAATTTAGATCAACCTTGTTAAAACTACAAATAACATTATTTAATAACAAGGAAGGACAAATAACGGTCCTTTGAATCACACTGGATTCCCTAAAACTAAGAAGCTAAGTCCTAACAAAGACAAAAGAAATATCAATTATAAACTTGGATCCAACAATTTGGCTGGCCAGAACAAAAAATTACCCTAATACTAATTACAAGAAAGAAGGAAGACGGAATAAATAAAACAAGAAAAACCATCATAAATCCTACCTATCAACACAAAACTAATGTACACAAAACCTTGTCTATAATAGACATACTGGAAGATATTATGTAGTCACGTCTTAAATATGACAATATATAAAAGATCAAATGATGCAAAGGATGTAAATAGTTCTCCTCACTTCAGTGGATGAATCAGAGGAGACACAAAACTAGGGCCGTCATTCACTGGTCATAACAGCCATCAGGGCAGGTCCTGAACGCCAGGCCATAACCATAAAGGGCAAGCAATCCCAAACGAAAATCAGACACTCTATGTCTTACCTGGCGTCAGCCTCCCTACTGGCCACCTCACGAGCTTGCAAGCTCCCAAAACCACAGCAGCTGATTGGAGACGTTAGTGCACCAATTCCCTGGGAAGTCCTCCTCGTCAGGGAAAGGCAGAAACGGCTCGAGTCGCAGGTGACAAGAGCACCTGCAGACAACAGATCAATGTAAGGATCAAAAGCGTAATCCAAAGAATCGTCCAAATAAGTTGCCAAACAATCGTCATCCAGAGTCCAAATCACTATGCTGCTCAAGGTATATTATCAGGGGAGTGCTCAAGCCCGAACTGAATTTTGTTCAAGCACCAACGTCCAGACATCAAGTCGCGTTCATAAACACTCGTATGTAAAAAAAAAACAATCGTTAAAACGATAGTTCGATAATATAAGCAACCGGGGAGGAGGCGCCTAACCACACTGAGAATTGTTAAATTAAGCACTTTACACTTAAACACTTAAATTTCAAAGATAACATAAACAAATTCTCATACAAAACAAAGGCTATTCTGCCACAAAATGATTCTTAAAAACTAGTAATTAAACCTAGAAAAACAAGGCTGATCTATATTTTCTAATACCTTCCTCCCCAAAAACAAAAACAAAAAATTCTAATTAAAATTTTTTTTTTTATACAAAACATGAAATCTGTAAAGAGAAAATGATTAACACATCACTCTCAAGACAAAGTAAAGCCTCAGGGTGAAACCTGAAATAAGAATTCTCATGAACAACACTACAACCAATGAATTTTAAAAACTGAATTGTCACAAAGAAAATTTACCAGCCTTAACTATAGAGAAAACATAAATGAAAAATAAACCATAAGGTCAAATTAGCACAAAATATTAACCACCAGACACTGACTGTCTCAAATTCAGCCAATAACATTGAGTTTACACATAACAGACACTACCACAGTAGGACCGCCCACACTTTGGTCACTACAGGCTTTACTTTGGTTCAAAAGAAAACAGACAAATTATAAAATACCTCACTAAGAAAACCTAATGACTAACAAACCAAACTCCCAGCGAAAAACACACTCATACTCATCCTTACATCTCTAAGAATAACGCAAACCAATTGAAGAGATGAGAAGGGCGAGGGGAGGGGAGCCAAGTCGTGATCAAATCTATATTCTTGAAAGGGCATCGGGAATTCGATTCTCCGATCCTTTAACGTGTTTAATCACAAGCGAGAATTCTTGCAATTGCAGAGCCCAACGTAAAATTCTCTGGTTGGCGCCTTTCATGCGCTCGATGAAAACCAGTGGATTTTGATCTGTCCATACTTCTATGGGATAAGAAAAATTTGTTACATAAGGCTTAAAATGCACAAGAGTACGCACCAAGGCGAGGGCCTCCTTTTCAATGGTGGAATATTTTCTCTCGGCGGCCAGTAACTTTCGGCTATAATACGATACAGGATGAACCTCTCCTATATCGTTCCTTTGAAAAAGGACACCCCCAATACCTATGTCACTGGCATCCACTGCAATAATAAAAGGTCTCTGGAAATTAGGAGAAGTCAATATTGGATTAAATACTAATACCATCTTAAGTTTAATAAGTACTTCCTCACACTGAGGAGACCACATAAACTTCTGCCCTTTCTCCAACAACTTGGTAAGTGGCTGAGCAATGTCCGAGAAATTTCGCACGAATCTGCGATAATAACCAGTCATGCCCAGCACTCGCCGAACTTCTCTGACATTGCACGGCCTCTTTAAATGCACGATAGCCTCAAGGTTGGCTTGTTTAGGTGCCACCTGACCCAAACCAACCTCGTGACCCAAATAACAAACTTTTGCCTTACCAAATTCACATTTTGCTAAATTAATAACCAAACCTGCAAATTTAAGGGCCTCAAATACCTTACGCAATCTCGCCATGTGCGTACTCCAATCATCACTATATACAACAAAGTCATCGATATAAATTTCAGTTCCCTTTAAACCACAAATGACCCTATTCATAAGCCTCTGGAAAGTACACGCGGCATTTTTCATCCCAAAGGGCATTAATTTCCACTCGTAAAGCCCAAAGGGAGTTACAAATGCAGAGATCTCTCCTGCTCGATCAGACGGGAACCTGCCAATACCCTTTCAATAAATCCAATTTCGTAATGAACTTAGCAGCTCCTATGTGATCGAGACAGTCATCTATCCGAGGCAAAGGAAAAGAGTCATTCTTAGTATGTGTGTTAACCTTACGGTAGTCCACACACATACGGAACTTTCCGTCGGACTTCTTAACCAGGACTATCGGGGAGCTCCATGGACTAACGGAAGGTTGGATGAGATCGTGTTCCAACATATATTTAATCTCCTTATCAACTATATCCCTCTTAATGGGATTCAGCCGATAAGGACTCTGTTTCACAGGAGAAGCATTACCCACGTCTACATCATGCTCAAGAAAATTAGTTCGACCTGTAGAATTCCGAAATAAATCTGAAAAAGAAGAAATTAAATTAATTACATCCCTCCTTTGAGCAATCTCCAGATGCCCCAGCCCTTCCTTCAAAACTTCTAAATTTTGAAAATTATCAAAAAGAGCATCAGAAGACACCTGACAAATCAAATCCTCCAAATCCTCTGAAGGTAAAGCCATACTTTCAACCACAGGCTCATAAACAATAGCAAGAGGATCATGTCTATTAGAAGTATAGAGTTTTAACCTATTTATATGGAATATTCTGCACTTCCGTTTGGTCCCAGGAGCCTCTATTTCATAATTCACCTCCGGCAACTTCCTCAACACCTTCCAGGGTCCCTTATATCTTGGTTCAAGGAAATTGTCAGAGTCAGTACTTAAAACTAAAACTAATTCTCCGGGCTCAAACGACCGTGCTTTAGATTTCCTATCAAAATTTAATTTCATAGCAGCTTGAGAACTAGCCAAATTTTCTCTGGCAAATTTCCAGGCTCTAGATAATTTTTTCCTCAAGTCCTCCACAAAGTCTCCTACGTTTGCATTCCCACCTCTATCAATCTCAAGCATCTCATGAAAAATCTCCAAAGGCCCACGTACTTTGTGTCCAAATACCAGTTCGAAAGGAGCTACCCCAGTTGAAGAATTTGGGTGATTTCTTAGAGCAAAGAGAGCAAAGGGAAGACCTTTATCCCATTCCTCCCCTTGTTCATAACAATATTTTTTCAAAATAGATTTAAGGGTCTGATGGAACCTTTCCACCAGGCCCTGACTCTCTGGATGATATGGTACACTGGTCTTGTGCCGAATGGCCAGTTCTGCACATTTACCTTTAAATACCCTGCTAGTAAAATTTGTACCGCAGTCAGTTTGAATAGTACGAGGGAGACCATACCTGGAAAAGAATTCAATTAGTTTGTCAAATACAACCTTAGAGGTTATCCTTCTCATTGGGAAGGCCTCAGGGAATTGAGATGCTCTATCCATAATTGTCAAGAGATGGGTAAACCCAGACTTAGTTTTAGGCAAAGGCCCAACCACATCAATAACTAATTCCACAAAAGGCTCACCTATCGCAGGAATTGGATTTAAGGGAGCTTTAGGAATAATTTGGTTGGGTTTCCCCATCACTTGACAAACCTCACATTCATTAATAAATTGTTTCACAGATGATTTTAACCCTGGCCACCAAAAACATTCTGCCAACTTTCGAAAAGTTTTACATACACCGAAGTTGCCAGAAAAAGAATCATCATATGCAAGACTCAAACAGACCTACGGAATTGAGATGGGACAACAATTTGTTCAATACGAGACGTCTTGCTCAGATTATCAGTTAAAGGACGACTAGGCCTAATCCGGTATAGTAAACCATTGATCACACAAAACCTGGGTTTAGTCAAATCTGCAGTGTCACCCAAATCAAAATTAAATTCCTTTTTCTGAGCTTCAATAAATGAAGACCTGTCCCAATCAGGTCTCAAAACATTGCTAACCACACTATTACCACTACTATCTACAGACCCGGGCCTCTCTATGTCTACTTCTAAACTACTTAAGATTAAATCTTCGTCATTATCAATTAAATTTGCAGCCTTTACTGCTGCCCGGGTTGTTACTGCAACAGGACAGGCATGCACAGACAATATGGGGAACAACTCTTGTCCTTTTGTATTTAACATATCGTTACCCAAAATGCCGTCAATTCCAGGAATAGGGAGACACTCAACAACAGCTAATTCTGTCACTTTATCATAACCAGGGAAAGACAATCTGACCTCCACTAACGGAGCCGAAACAACGGTGTTCGGGAACCCTCCCAGAACAACCAAATTTCCTGTATACTCAGCTAAATTTTTCAAAGAGTCTTTCAAAACCAGAGACCGAGCTGACCCTGTGTCCCTCAAAAATTTCACACCAACAGTTTTAGAAGTAGATATTAATTTACCAGGCCAAATATATTTATCATAAAGTAGTCATGCCTCCTTTCTGCTAGAAGACTGACTACTGCTACTACCATCATTACTAGTGTTAGCTACTGGACGGTTTTCAACTACGGGATCGCTGATAACAGGTTTACTAGTAGATATTAGTGACACAGGATTATTATTATTCCTTTGGAGGTACCTTCTTCTGGCATAACACTGTGCCTGATAATCTCCCTGCTTATTACACCAAAAACAAGTCCCCCTACCTCTATTATTCATATTACCTGGGCCAGAACCAAACCTATTATCTTCAGAAAAGACACGAGTGTCCTGTCCACTCAAGTCTTTTCCCTGGTTACTATCAGGCTTATGATTTTTATCTGGTGGGTTACCCTGCCCACGAGTATTCACAAAAGAGCCCAACCTCTGAAAATTAACTGGCCTAGCAGATTGAAAATTCACATCTTTATTTCCAAAACTACCAGACCCAGTTCGATGGGTCAATACAAACTCGTCAGCAATTTGGGCGGCATTACTTAAATTAAAAGCTTTTACCTCTTCTAGATAAATTTTTAATTCCTTACTACATGACCTTTTGAATTCTTCTAGAAGCATGAGTTCTCTCAAAGCGGAGAAAGAGACCACCTGGCGGCTTTTTAACCAATGATCATATTGTTCCTCCTTAAGCCTAGCAAATTCCACATAAGTAAGGGAGGCCTGCTTCGTAAAATTTCTGAACTTGAGGCGGTAGGCCTCAGGAACCAAATCATATGCCTTGAGGACTAGAGCCTTAACCTTATGGTAATCACGGGCAATACCTTCTTCCAAGGCATTATACACTCTAATTGCCTTGCCCACCAACCTACATTGAATTAGTACAGTCCACATTTCTGGGGGCCAAGACAACCGAGTGGCAACACGTTCAAAAGCCTTGAAAAATTCTGGAACATTCAACTCTTCAAATACTGGCACCAATTTCAAGGCCGCACCTACATTAAACTTATCCTGTGAGTTGCCCCGAGGTGTACTAAAATGATTAGAGGTGCCCTGCAGCCTAGCAATTTCTAAATTGATATTGGCCATCTCCAATTCATGCCGCCTCGCCCTCTCATTCTCTTCAAATTCCAGTTTCATCAATTCTATCCGTTTACATATTAAATCAAATTCACCGTCCTCCTTGGACTCCACCAAAGGACAAACAGGAACCTGAGGATCTTTTGGCGCAGGGTTTACTACAGAATTGAATGGATTAGTGGAAACATTTAGTTTCAGAGGCAAGTTAGCCTGACCTTCATAAATAGTTCCTGTCCGGGGAGGATCCTCAAACAGAGTTAGACCTCCATTAACACTTATTCTGTCATCATCATTAATCATACTACCCTCACGCTCAGAGTCACTACTACCTGAAACTTCATACTCCCTAACCAAATGTTCAGCCTCAGCCAGACCTTGAGCAACTTTACTTTTAACAGCTACCAACAATTGATTTTTCGTATCCGCTGCCCTCAACGGAATACCCAACCACCGGGCACAACTTACTAAACAAGTCTTATTTAGTACTGGCAGATGCTTTATACAATCACCTGACCCTAAAAACTCTGCGGGGTCAAACACAAAACCCTCCATTGCACCGAAATTAGCAGGGGAGAAAGGTAATACTTTACAACTAAAGAAAATATTGTCAAATTAACAAAGTGCTGTTCCACAGACCAAAACACTGAGTACACCTGAGAACAATCCTGTCACGGTCGCCAATTGTTATAACCCTTAGGGTTATTATAAGAGTTCTTATTATAATTGTTGTCAGCAATAAATGTAACTCAGTGCTAAAGGTCAGCGGAAACAAACACTCAAGAAAACTTAACAATATTTAATACTTAACAATAACAAAATTTAGATCAACTTTGTTAAAACTACAAATAACATTATTTAATAACAAGGAAGGACAAATAACGGTCCTTTGAATCACACTGGATTCCCTAAAACTAAGAAGCTAAGTCCTAACAAAGACAAAAGAAATATCAATTATAAACTTGGATCCAACAATTTGGCTGGCCAGAACAAAAAATTACCCTTATACTAATTACAAGAAAGAAGGAAGACGGAGTAAATAAAACAAGAAAAACCATCATAAATCCTACCTATCAACACAAAACTAATGTACACAAAACCTTGTCTATAATAGACATACTGGAAGATATTATGTAGTGACGTCTTAAATATGACAATATATAAAAGATCAAATGATGCAAAGGATGTAAATAGTTCTCCTCACTTCAGTGGATGAATCAGAGGAGACACAAAACTAGGGCCGTCATTCACTGGTCATAACAGCCATCAGGGCAGGTCCTGAACGCCAGGGCATAACCATAAAGGGCAAGCAATCCCAAACGAAAATCAGACACTCTATGTCTTACCTGGCGTCAGCCTCCCTACTGGCCACCTCACGAGCTTGCAAGCTCCCAAAACCACAGCAGATGATTGGAGACGTTAGTGCACCAATTCCCTGGGAAGTCCTCCTCGTCAGGGAAAGGCAGAAACGGCTCGAGTCGCAGGTGACAAGAGCACCTGCAGACAACAGATCAATGTAAGGATCAAAAGCGTAATCCAAAGAATCGTCCAAATAAGTTGCCAAACAATCGTCATCCAGAGTCCAAATCACTATGCTGCTCAAGGTATATTATCAGGGGAGTGCTCAAGCCTGAACTGAATTTTGTCCAAGCACCAACGTCCAGACATCAAGTCGCGTTCATAAACACTCGTATGTAAAAAAAAAACAATCGTTAAAACGATAGTTCGATAATATAAGCAACCGGGGAGGAGGCGCCTAACCACACTGAGAATTGTTAAATTAAGCACTTTACACTTAAACACTTAAATTTCAAAGATAACATAAACAAATTCTCATACAAAACAAAGGCTATTCTGCCACAAAATGATTCTTAAAACTAGTAATTAAACCTAGAAAAACAAGGCTGATCTAGATTTTCTAATACTCCCCCTATAGCCCCAGGCGTATCGAAGAAACCTCCTTCGATAAAAACAACACATAGAAATTTGCCTTACATGTCCCATATATGGATGGTACCATAACTCTGGATGGCATAGACGTCCGCCCTCTGGAGGACCTAGAATTTACTCTCAGGGACTGGAATACCCATTCAACGGATTCGTTCGATTGAAAGAGCATGACTTGGTTAGGTTAATCAAGGTACCGAAGGTAACGGTATTATTTCCTAAAGGGCAGGCCCGATCTGTCTGGACCAGGATGTTGTCGGTCTGGGGGGTACGATAATTCCAAGCTCACCCCACACAATGGGGAATACGCCATATCTACAACTGCTATCATTGTTGCCTTGCCTATTACGGATAATTGGACAGGTCTTACTATTCAAGCTGACAAGAAGGTTCGGCCATGCCGGCTCTTAAAGAGCCGGACCCCACCTCGGGGAGACCCTACCTTCGGTTTATCCCACTGAGACTTTGTTTCGGATATTCATGAAGAACCAATCTCTGCCCTCCCAATTCGACCTACACGTTTGGTGGTCTGATCGGGTTAGTTGTAGGAAATACGTTCTGTCTGTGGCCTCTATCAGACAGGAATCGAGCAGGCTGATAGTTTCCCCCTGATGGGGTAAAACCTTCTTCCCTCAGGAGGTGGTGAACAAGGTTCTACAAGATGATACGAGAGCAACCCAAAATTGCAGGAAAGGAGGGGCCTCACTGCCAGAAAGAAGGTCAAAGGCCAAAAGCAAGCTTTCTTCAAGAAGAAGCAGAGAGTTGCCCTCTACAAAACCAATCAGGGTCACTGCCATCAATAGTCAGTTACCCACTCGTCATCACAGTCTTCCTCTGATTCGACCCTTATGCATCCGGATCCCCCCCGCATCAGGTGGGCTTCCTCACTGATTCCCCAGGTACACAGCCCAACCCCGATTCGATGCCCTCGCCTGCATACAGCCCTAGCTCCGAACCCTCATGTTCCTTTCGTGGACACCAGAGAGGAAGATACAGGAGCAGAAGACAGTTCCGCCATCGAGGCGGACCTAGAAAAAAGGGGGCTCGGGGAAGGAAAGGACCTAGGTTCACTCCCTCACAACGAGGTGGTCCTGGTAGGGGAGAGACTTTACAACTTTCAAGACCATTGGACCATCGGTCCGTGGGCTCATAGCATAATCTCTAAAGGTTTGAGGTGGAAATGGCCACAAGGTCCTCCTCCTCCACCAGTGACCTTCTCCCAGAAATCCACTCCCATCCTGAAAGAGTACACCACAGATTTACTAAAGGAGAAAGCAAGCAAACGGGACCGATCACTGAAGTTCCAAGGCCACCTGTTCACAATTCCGAAGAAAGGCTTGTCGACATTGAGAGTGGACCGGGACTTGTCAAAGCTAAACTCTTACATTCTCGGCAACAAGTTCCGGATGATGACTATCTCTCAGGTACGGACCTTACTTTCCCTTGGGGCCGTCACCACCTCTGTCGATCTTTCCGACGACTATTATCATGTGCCTATAGATCGAAACTTCTCTTCTTATCTGGGTTTCTGCCTAGGCAGGAAAGCCTTTGCGTTCAAGACATGCCCTTCAGCATCAACATTGATCCCAGGATATTCACGAAACTGGGAGAGGCAGTGTTAGTACAACTCAGGAACCAAGAGATACAGATCATGGCTTATCTGGACGGTTGGCTCATTTGGGCCCGGTCGGCCATAGAAAGCAACAGAGCTACGAAAGAAGTACTTCGATTTCTCGACAACCTGCGATTTCGGGTCAATCTCCAAAAGTCTCGACTGCAACCATCAGGCCACTTAGAATGGTTAGACATTCAGTGGGACCTTTCGAAGCACATGTTCTCTCTCCCTTCCAAAAAGGTAAGAGGAATAGCTTCCAAGGTCAAGAATTTTCTCAAACACAAACAGATGTCCAGAAGAACCTTAGAAAGTATCATCGGGCTTCTCCAATTCACTAAAATAACAAAAATGCAAAGACATCAATCGAGTTTGCAGAGAGAGAGCTACAGTACCTTCAAGAGACAAGGTCTCGAAGATCCCCTCTGTCTTGAAAATGAGACTACGCCCATGGTCCGAACTGAGGAACCTCTCCAAATCGGTTCCTCTACAATTCCCACCTCCACAAGAGACATTCCATACAGCCGCGCCTCTAAGTGGATGGGGGGATTACTCCGAACATCAGATGTTTCAGGGGTCTTGGTCACCCGCCATGAAACAGACCCATATCAATGTTCTCGAAGCCATGGCAGTGTTCTTGACCCTGAAGAGACTCTCTCTTCCGAGGTCGAGCAACATCAGAGTAGTATCAGCCAGCACAGACGTAGTACACTGCGTCAACAGGGGAGGATCCAAGTCACCCAACCTGAATCGGATCCTGGTCGCTATCTACGCCTGGCCAACAGAAAGAACTGGATCCTGTCAGTAACTCACCTTGCGGGAGTCCAGAATGTGAGAGAGGACTCACTAGCCAGGACGAAACCACTGGAGTCAGAATGGTCTCTAGACATAATTTCGTTGCGGTGGATACTCAGGAACCATTAGAAGAAGGTTTACCGATTTCCCCCAGTGAATCTTCTAATGAGACTTTTACACAAACTACGTTCCTTCCCCGGGGGCAGTGGATTTAGTACCACCTCACTGGCCAAGAACAGTTGGTTTCCTCTCCTCCTTGAGTTGAAACTCCGTCCCTTCCGGATTCCGTTCCCCAAACTGACTCAAGTAATCCAAACTCACTGTGTCAGATTGCTCAAGGATAGCCAAAACTCTGACTTTGAGGGCTACAGGAAGTTTGCAGCTCGTAGAGACGCAAACATTGAACCGGAAATCGATCTCTTCATCGAATCAGACAAAAGGGACTCGACAATTCGCCAATATGATTCGGCCGTTAACAACTAGCAGATTCCCTAAGAGTTCAGACCATACTCGTATGTCTCCGAATATAGACATCTCTTTCTTGAGGTTCTTATTTGGCAAAGGCCTAACAGTTAGAACTGTAACCACCATCAAGTCAGATTTGGAGAAGATCTTCCTTGTTGGGTTTAACATTAACCTAGCTGATTCCTATTTCTCATCTATTCTAAAAACATGTGCTAGGCTTTGACCTTCGGTTCAGCCACAAAAGGACTCTGGTCTATGAACTGTGTCCTCAAAACTTGCGCCGGACACGGACAATGAATTCTGCTCTTATCACTCTTCTTAGGAAGACTTTATTTCTAACGGCTTTGGCCTCAGGTGATGGAATATCAGAACTAGCAGCTCTCTCACGAACCCGGAAAACATAGATTTCCTCCCTTCAGCTGAAGTACTCCTTTCTCCAGGCAATGCTTTCCTAGCTAAAAAATGAGGATCCGCAAAATAGGTGCTCCCCTCGGAAGATTATTCTTCTTCCCCAGGATCTTTTCTCTGTGTCCAGTCACTACTCTCAAGGCCTTTTCAGCTAGAACTGCAACTCGCTCATCTGGCCCCTTGGTTATCAGGGAACAAGGAGGTACTATTCCCATTCACGGTATCAGGCAACAAATCCTCTACTTCTTTAAACATACTAATCCGGAATCATTTCCCCAGGCTCATGATATACGGAGAGTAGATACCTCCATCAATTACTTCCAGAACAGGGACTTTGATGATTTTTAAAAAATATACGGGCTGGAAATCCCCTATGGTTGTCAAACGCCACTATCTAAAGATCTTACAGGCCCTTAAATACCCAACGATGGCAGCGGGGAGCCTTTTCCCTCCCCATTAATCTCTACTTCTTCCCTTCTTCCATCTCTTCTCTTCTCCCTCCTACCCGCCACTCACACCACATTGCCACTCTCCTGGGTAGTTCGTTAGCCCTATGATATTTGCCATGTTTAATTCCTATGGTTTAACTGTTATTGTAGTTACGGTTCCTTTAAGGTTTAGATTTGCTTAGACATGTAAGGTTTGATGCCTTTTGCGATTCGACACTCAGTTGATTCCTTGTCGTCTTAGATATTTAGCCTTATGCTCCCTATGTCATTTGGCTAGTAGGTAATTGGACGTTTCTTACATTATTATATTATATTATTGTCGTACATGGTGATTGTATTCTCCGCATTATGTTATTACTTTATTGGGCTTGGAAGGCATTCTCTGGTACTTTTTCACCGGCCGTCACAGATCGACCCAGAAAAGGGATTTTGACGAAGGAAAAGTATTTCTGGGGAGAGACCTGTGACGCCCGGTGAAACCCTTCCCGGTTATTTTTGTACGGACCCACCCTTTCCTTGCCAAGCCATATGTTCTTGCAGAAGGATGACCTGGAGAGCACGAGTAGTAGGTGTCGGTGGAGTAGTCCAACTGTAATCTCTAGGGCATGTCACGGCCCTCCCCTTTGATGAAGGGATTATCTAAATGGAAGACAGCCTGTGAATAGTGGTTTACACACGCCCTTATTAAATACACGACACCAACAAGGTGTTCGCGTGAGGGTTGTAACCTCTGCATTCCATGCTTTTATCTTTCTCTAGTATATTTGGAAGTTTTATATTAGAAAAGTGTAAAGAAGGACCCTTTTCACCGGGCGTCACAGGTCTCTCCCCAGAAATAGATTTTTCCTTCGTCAAAATCCCTTATTTGTGTTAGTTAATAAAGGAATTCAGATTTGCTGATATTGCTTATTTAGTTACATTTAATTGTCTTCCAACTCGTTGAAGCTGTTAAAAATCCTATGTACACAACACATTTTTGTTAAATATCTCTCTCTCTCTCTCTCTCTCTCTCTCTCTCTCTCTCTCTCTCTCTCTCTCTCTCTCTCTCTCTCTCTCTCTCTCTCTCTCTCTCTCTCTCAGAAAATAATTAATAGATGTCTCTAACACTAACAGTGAAGAGAGAGAGAGAGAGAGAGAGAGAGAGAGAGAGAGAGAGAGAGAGAGAGAGAGAGAGAGAGAGAGAGAGAGAATTTATTTAAAGAACATGTTAATGCTTTGTTTGAACAGGTCGTCTTATGGAGAGTGTTAATGACTAGTGTATGAGTCGTTTTAGAAATATGTTGAGGAATTGTCCGAAAGAGGCTTCTTTGGATAGATATTTTTCAATATTAATCTTACCCGATAATCATGTAGCTGTCAACTCTGTTGCCGACAGAAATCTACGGTCGGGATACGCCAGCGATCGCTATACAGGTGGGGGTGAACACCACAGCGCCATCTGTGGTCAGGTACTCCAGTACTTCTTGTCAACACCACCTCAATTTTTCCTCTGTCGTGCCTCCGGCTAGACCTACATGGATACGCTGTTGATTCTGGAGTTATTGCTCACGATTTGGTGATGTATTTGCTCTAGAATTTAGCTTTCGCTATTCAGGAAGTTTTATCATTAGCTTAGCTAGCTTTTGGAATTAATTTGATTAATTATGGTGACGAAGAGAGTATGAACTCTCTTTCACTTTAAATGGCCGACCCTTCCCTTAGACGGAAGCGTTGGTGTCGAAGAGAGTATAGACTCTCTTTCTTAATTTTGCTTAACAAAAGTTATAGATTTATTTTATATCTCTCCGCCTTTTATAGGCCTCTTCGATTAACTTCCTTTTATTATAAACTTATTAAAATTAATTTTTATTTTTGTTTATATTCGACCTTTCCTAATAGTAGGCGGTCTTTTCTTGGAACCGAAGTTAATTAACATTGAGCCCGTCATTTCGTTTTTACCTGTTAACATATTATGCTATTTTAATGTTTTTGAAAGAATTTCTTTGATAGTCTCGTACTGTTTTCAAAGTTGAACTAACGTTTTGTTTTGTCTCTGCAGTTGTTGACGTTCAGAACGTTCAACTTGCGCTCTATCGTTACGATAGAGAGAGAATATTCACGGTGTCACGTTGCAGTAAGAGTAAACCGATTCTAGCGTTTTGTTCATTCTTTCTTAGCTTAATGGTTTTAATTCTATAAAGGAACTTTTTATTTGGGAAATCTTTCAGTTTTTTTCCTTTTAACAATAATATGTTTTAACGATATATATATTGGGCTCTTCTCTCAGGTTCTAAGTCAAGAGAGAGAGAGAGAGAGATAGAGACGGAGGGAGAGAGAGGAGGATAAACGTTTCGTTCAAGTGAGTAACGTTGTTATCGTTTTTGCTCTTCTCCCTAGTCTCTTTAGGGGAAGAAGGTAAACGTTTCTAGAGTTTTATTCTTGTTCTCAAGCTTTATGCGGTGAGAGATTTTAAACGTAGTTTATTTGATCTAGTGTTTAGTCTCTTTCCAGCCACTGAATTATTTATCTTTCATTATATTTTTTTCTGTTACATTGTAATTCTGTTTTCGCAATTACTAACTTTTAAGGAAGGATAGAATTGCGTGTTTCAGGTACAAACCACTTAAAGTTTCGAGTTCAGTGAAATAAGTGCAAACAGAAAATCAAAAGTGATAAAGTGATAAGCGCAAAGTGTTACAGTGTTGCGTTCGAGGGTTCGTCTGTTCGTGCCAGTTGTTCGCCTAGTCTGGGACCTCTTACAAGCTCCCAAGCCCAGGGGAGAAGTAATGTCGAAGGACTTATGGGTTCAGCAGGCCTTGATCGACGAACAGACGTTTCCCTCCGTGGTTTCGGGCGTATCTACACACGTTTGCCGACGTGAGATCGCCCCACCCACACAAAGACGAGAGAGCCCATTTATTCCTCGTCTGCGGAAGAGGTTTCTCGTAAGAAACCATGGACCAAATCTTGCAGCTTTTAAGTGCAAGTCGGTCCCTTCCGCGCAAGTCCAACTCTTAGGTGATGCCATTAGCACTGGGTCAGTTCGGACTTGCTGCAGTACGACAACTGCACACCTCCCAGAGAGGCAAGGTGGTATCGCAACAGGCAGTAACTCCGTCTGTTGCCGCACCAGCTGTTTTAGACCCTCAGTCTCAACGGACAGTAGCTCCGTTTGTTGTTGTCTTTCTTAAACTCTAGTGGTCTATGCTGCAGACAATGCAGTCTCAGCTTGCGGTGTTGATGCAGGAGTTTCAGGCAGAGAAGGTTAACACACCTCCTCCTGCGAGCGCTCCTCCACCTCTACGCAGTCCAGCCTGCCAGACGTATGATGTTGAGGTTCCTCAAGCTACCTCCATGCGTGAGCTGCCGCATTGGGAGTTGCCAGATACCAGCGCTGTGCAGCAACCTCCACTTTCCTTGAGGCAGGAGCCTCTTGCCACGCGGCAACCTCCTCAACACTTGAGGCAGGAGCCTTATGCTTTGCAGCAACCTCCTCTACCCTTGAGGCAGGAGCCTCATGCGTTGCGACAACCTCCTCCATCCTCGAGGCAGCAACCTCTTGCGGTCTGACAACCTCCACCATCCTCGAGGCAGCAACCTCAACTCCACCTCTGCGCAGTCCACCTTGCCAGACGTATGATGTTGAGGTTCCTCAACCTACCTCCACGCGTGAGCTGCCGCATTGGGAGTTGCCAGATACCAGCGCTATGCAGCAACCTCTTGCGTTGCGGCAACCTCCACCATCCTTGAGGCAGCAACCTCAACTCTTGCGGCAGCCACCTCCACTCTTGAGGCAAGAACCTCAACTCTTGAGAGCCTCAACTCTTGAGGAACCTCATGCTATGAGGCAGCCGCCTCAACGCATGCAGCAACCGCATTCTTCACAGCATGAGCCTCTCTCTGCGCAGCTACCTCCTCAACCCTTGAGGCAGACGCAACTCTTGAGGCAGGAACCTCACAGAAGCTTCATGCTATGCGGCATCCTCCTCAAACCATGAGGCAGGAGCCTCATGCTATGCGGCATCCTCCTCAACCCATGAGGCAGGAGCCTCATGCTATGCGACATCCTCCTCTACCCATGAGGCAGCCTCATGCTATGCGGCATCCTCCTCAACCCATGAGGCAGGAGCCTCATGCTATGCGGCATCCTCCTCAACCCATGAGGCAGGAGTCTCATGCTATGAGGAGCCTCATGCTATGCGGCGGCATCCTCAACCATGAGGCAGGAGCCTCATGCTATGCGGCAGCCGCCTCAACCCATGAGGCAGGAGCCTCATACTATTCGGCATCCTCCTCAACGCATGCGGCATAAGCCTCTTCCCTTGCAGCTTGAGCCTCATCCCATGCAGCATGAGCCTCATACCATGCAGCATGAGCCTCATCCCATGCAGCATAAGCCGCACGCCATGCAACATGCTCTGCTTACCTTACATCATGCTCTACATACAGCATGCTCCGCATACAGCATGCTCTGCATACCTTACCGCATGCTTCTCAGTCACACATCTTTGGTTGTTGCCAACTCACTAGACTGTCAAGCAGTTTCATAACGTTGCCTTCTAGTCTGCTGCTTTTGCACCAGTGAAACCCTCACTGAGAGAACTTAGCTTTTCTCGGATATGGTTCCTGTAGATGAGAAAGTGCTATTCTCCCTCCTTCTGATATTCCCTTGAGGACTCTGTCATTTGGAGAGGAGCCTTTAGCTGCTTAGCCTCCTATGGACTTTTATTTAAGCATAATATGCTTCCAGGGAGGGTAATGGTTCCACTTCAGTCGCTAACCCCGTCTGTTACCACACTTGCTCCCATAGACCTTGAGCTGTGTTGCAAGACATGCAGTCCAAGCTTAGTCCTTGTTAGAGGATTTTTTGTTTACGGAGTCAGTGTGTCACTGGGAAGACGTTCAACAACCAGCAGAAGTGACTTGTTGTGACGCAGTGCGGCAACCTCAGCAACCCGATAAGGAGTTGTCTGTACGACCCAGACAGTCTAGACAGCTTCGGGTTGTCACTGTACTTCCTCGCTTCCCCATGGTTGACAGTTCACAGACTGTGCAGCAGTACCATGATCTTGTGTCCGACTCCGTCAGACGACTAGCTTTTAAGAGCTCCCACAAGTCGTCGCTGTCTGGAGATTCTCAGATGGACTATGGATCTGACCAAGGAACTGGGCCTCCTGGTCAATTTTGAGGAGTCCCAGCTCGTCCCATCCCAGACCATTGTCTACCTGGGTATGGATCTTCAGAGTCGAGCTTTTCGGGCTTTTCCGTCGGCCCCAAAGATCTACTAAGCCCTAGATTGCATCCAGAGCATGCTGAGAAGGAACCGATGCTCAGTCAGGTAGTGGATGAGTCTAACAGGGACACTTTCATCGCTGGCCCTGTTCATCGAGTTAGGGAGACCCCACCTCCCCCCCCTTCAGTTTCATCTAGCGGCTCACTGGATAAAGGACATGACGCTAGAGACGATCTCAGTTCCTGTTTCCGAAGAGAGGAGGTCTACTCTCACGTGGTGAAAGAACAGCTTTCTTCTCAAGGAAGTCTACCTTTGACTGTTCAGAAACCCGACCGCCGTCTCTTCTCTGACGCATCAGACACGGGCTGGGGTGCGACTTTGGACGGACAGGAATGCTCGGGAACATGGAATCAGGAGCTAAGGACACTTCACATCTATTGCAAGGAGCTGTTGGCGGTTCATCTGGCCTTGATAAACTTCAAGTCCCTCCAGCTTAACAAGGTTGTGGAGGTGGACTCTGACAACACCACAGCCTTGGCTTACATCTCCAAGCAGGGAGGGACTCATTCGTGGAAGTTGTTCTAGATCGCAAGGGACCTCCTCATCTGGTTAAAAGATCGAAAGCTCACGCTGGTAACGAGGTTCATTCAGGGCGATATGAATGTCATGGCAGATCGCCTTAGCCGGAAGGGTCAGGTCATCCCCACAGAGTGGACCCTTCACAAGAATGTTTGCAGCAGACTTTGGGCCCTGTGGGGTCAGCCAACCATAGATCTGTTCACTACCTCGATAACCTAGAGGCTCCCGTTGTATTGTTCTCCGATTCCAGACCCAGCAGCAGTTCACGTGGATGCTTTTCTGCTGGATTGGTCCCATCTCGACCTGTATGCATTCCCGCCGTTCAAGATTGTCAACAGGGTACTTCAGAAGTTCGCCTCTCGCAAAGGGACACGGCTGACGTTGGTTGGCTCCGCTCTGGCCCGCGAGAGAATGGTTCAGAGGTACTGCAATGGCTGGTCGACATTCCCAGGACTCTTCCTCTAGGAGTGGACCTTCTACGTCTACCTCACGTAAAGAAGGTACATCCAAACCTCCACGCTCTTCGTCTGACTGCCTTCAGACTTTCGAAAGACTCTCAAAAGCTAGGGGCTTTTCGAAGGAGGCAGCCAGAGCGATTGCCAGAGCAAGGAGGACATCCACTCTCAGAGTCTATCAGTCTAAAGGGGAAGTCTTCCGAAACTGGTACAAGGCCAATGCAGTTTCCTCATCCAGTACCACTGTAACCCAGATTGCTGACTTCCTGTTACATCTAAGGAACGTAAGAGCCCTTTCAGCTCCTACGATTAAGGGTTACAGAAGTATGTTGGCAGCGGTTTTCCGCCACAGAGGCTTGGATCTTTCCACCAACAAGGATCTACAGGACCTCCTTAGGTCTTTTAAGACCTCAAAGGAACGTCGGTTGTCCACTCCAGGCTGGAATCTAGACGTGGTCCTAAGGTTCCTTATGTCATCAAGATTTGAACCTCTCCAATCAGCCTCTTTTAAGGACCTCACATTAAAAACTCTTTTCCTCGTGTGCTTGACAACAGCTAAAAGAATAAGTGAGATCCACGCCTTCAGCAGGAACATAGTTTTCACATCTGAAACGGCTACATGTTCTTTGCAGCTCGGTTTTTTGCTAAAACGAGCTTCCTTCACGTCCTTGGCCTAAGTCGTTCGAGATCCCAAGCCTGTCCAACTTGGTGGGGGACGAACTGGAGAGAGTACTTTGCCTAGTTAGAGCTCTTAGGTACTATCTAAAAAGGTCATAACCTTTACGAGGACAATCAGAAGCCTTATGGTGTGCTATCAAGAAGCCTTCTCTTCCAAGGTCTAAGAACTCAGTTCTTACCTATTCAGGCTCCTGACTAGGGAAGCACATTCTCATCTGAAGGAAGAAGACCTTGCTTTGCTGAAGGTAAGGACACATGAAGTGAGAGCTGTGGCTACTTCAGTGGCCCTCAAACAGAACCGTTCTCAGCAGAGTGTTATGGATGCAACCTATTGGAGAAGCAAGTCAGTGTTCGCATCATTCTATCTCAAAGATGTCCAGTCTCTTTACGAGAACTGCTACACCCTGGGACCATTCGTAGCAACGAATGCAGTAGTAGGCGGGGGCTCAGCCACTACATTCCCATAATCCCATAACCTTTTTAACCTTTCTCTTGAATACTTTTTATGGGTTGTACGGTCGGCTAAGAAGCCTTCCACATCCTTGTTGATTTGGCGGGTGGTCAATTCTTTCTTGAGAAGCGCCGAGGTTAAAGGTTGTGATGAGGTCCTTTAGTATGGGTTGCAGCCCTTTATACTTCAGCACCTAAGAGTCGTTCAGCATCCTAAGAGGACCGCTACGCTCAGTAAGGAAGACGTACTTAATAAAGGCAGAGTAATGGTTCAAGTCGTCTTCCTTACCAGGTACTTATTTATTTTATGTTATTTTTGAATAACTAATAAAATAAAATACGGGATACTTAGCTTCTTTGTTAACATGTATGCTGGTCTCCACCCACCACCCTGGGTGTGAATCAGCTACATGATTATCGGGTAAGATTAATATTGAAAAATGTTATTTTCATTAGTAAAATAAATTTTTGAATATACTTACCCGATAATCATGATTTAATTGACCCACCCTTCCTCCCCATAGAGAACCAGTGGACCGAGGAAAAAATTGAGGTGGTGTTGACAAGAAGTACTGGAGTACCTGACCACAGATGGCGCTGTGGTGTTCACCCCCACCTGTATAGCGATCGCTGGCGTATCCCGACCGTAGATTTCTGTCGGCAACAGAGTTGACAGCTACATGATTATCGGGTAAGTATATTCAAAAATTTATTTTACTAATGAAAATAACATTTTTCCAAAAGAGAAGTGTCAGAAAGCAAAGATGATACTGTATAAGTGATTCTATTAAAAAAGCTAAAAAAGAGTAATTTTTTAAGTTGTAAAAAAAAAAAAAAAATTTTGAAAGACAAAAATGATAAAATAAAATTTTTTAAATTTTTAGTGTTTAATAGTACTGTCAGAATAAATTTATTTTTAAGTGTACATAGCATAATTAGCATTGATACGTTTTTATATCTACCGTCTCCTCCCCCCTCTGCCTCCACCCACTACCAGCTCAAGTCACGTCACTCCAAAGGTAAATGAAATTTAATTTTTCCTTTACAATACAGTATATCATTTTCATTTATACCTGTAATGTTATTTAATCATATACTGTACAGTACATGTATATTATATATAAGTATACTGTAATACAGTGCTTACTATGCTATTTTGTTACGTACAGTACTAATTTTCAATGTTTTTACCTGGGGTCTTGCACGCATTAGCTATTCTATTGCCCGCCATACGACATTTTCACCATACGATACCAACTTCAGAACCGATTAATATCTTATGGCGGGGGTCTACTGTACCTATTTTATTTGCAAGGAAATATTGATAAATTGAAAATTAATTTGCAAATTCTGGCTGGATATTTTATATTGCAAAATTATACTGGTAATTTGAGTTAATGGCAGAGTTAAAAAATAGTCCTTAACCATTTGCTGTCAAAGAATTTACATTCCCACTTGTTTAAAGCTGTCATAGTTATCATTATTGGTATTAAAGTTGAACCAGACCACATAGTCATATGAGGTACTTATCAATTAATAGAGCTAATTGTGACTTTACATTGTTAGTATGCAGTTAATTCTAACAATCGTGCCTTCTCCATTAAGGCTCAAAACTACACAGTATTCTAGAAGTTTTATTCCAGCTGTGACCAAGTCGTGGAAGCATCCTCCTAATCAGGTTGCTGAATCGGTGGATCTTCAAAATTTCAAACTTGCAGCGAATATTTTTATGTTGAAAAAGTATCTTTTTATAGTTTACATATGAACGATTCATTTTAATGTTGTTATAATTCTTGAAATATTTTATTTTAGTGTTCTTCATTTCTCTTGTAGTTTGTTTCCTCACTGGGCTATTTTTCCTTGTTGGAACCCTTGGTCTTATAACATCCTGCTTATCCAACTAGGGTTGTAGCTTAGTGTAACCACATAATTTAAAGTTGGCTTCTTGTCAGAAATACTGCAAACAGGGTATTTTTATTGTGCTCAGATATCTTCTACTGAAGAGAGAATAAACTCACTCTCTCATGTTCTTTCAGGGCAGCAACTTTTTATAAATCACTATTCCATTGTTGTAACATTAAATATGAAATACTTAGGTCAATCAACAGTAGTTCTTTATTTTAAGATTAGGGGAACATATGCTTGCCAGTTTTTTTTCAATCAGAATATTGGTCCCTGTACAGTTCTTTGAAATTTTAAAATTAGATTTATCCTAGTTATTTAATGAGTGTTACTGAATAATAATGCTTTGTTTTGTATTTATACTAGAAAAATTAGAGTAATATTTAATCTACCTTAAAGAAAGTTCAGCATCAATCCCAGTTGGGTAATTTTTCATGCTCATTTAGCCAGATTTGGAGAACCTTATCATAAACATGATAGATGGTAACTCTTATGTAACGTGTTCTCGTTATTCTAATATTAACTCAGTAAAGATGTTAGTCCAGTACAGTTTGCTGTTGCTATTTGCAGTGTTTAGGTAACAAGAGACCAGCAAATATTAAAAAATTGTGATTATACAGTATACTACAACGTTAAACAACATTCCCATACCCTCTATTTACTTAGGTGTGTAGATTAAAACGTAATGTTATTATTATTATTATTATTATTATTATTATTATTATTATTATTATTATTATTATCATTATTATTATTATTATTTTGATTACTAGCTAAACTACAATCCTAGTTAGAAAACCAAGATTCTACAAGTCTTATGGTAAAGACCAGAAAGTAGAGGAAGTGAATAAACTATTTATGAGAAGTAATGAATTAAAAATATAGAAATATTTTAAGATCAGTAAAATGTTTAAGTGGTTCTGTCCTATGTAAACTATGAAGAAAGACTAATGTCAACCTATGCAATATAAAAGCATTTACAAAATGTCAGATGAAATTGGTCAACACAGCAGAGCCAACACACTATGCAAGGCTTAGTACCCTCCAGGACAGCCACTTCAACTGAACAAAGGACAGTAACACCAAATATAAGAAATCGTTAACAGATACATTGTCGTCATTTTGCTGGTTCAACATTTGACAAGAAAGTGAACTCTTTAGAGGGATATTTTTGGTACAGCATTCACAGTAATGTAACAGCAAATAGAGAATTTTTTTTCTTATATATAATTTTACAAGAGTAAATAATTTCGTAATGAAAATGCAAAACTATTATGATAAAGTGGGCTGAAAATTTACTCATATACAGTTTTAGTATTAGTTTACTAGACTTGACTATTCTGTCCTGAAAATAACTAAACAGTCATTATTATATAACATTAGTAAAGATTGTGGCGTAAATGACATAAAAGCATTATTAGTCAGTTATGTACGAGCAGGTATAGGACAGCATTCACAGTTTTTTAATAGGAGAGAGTGCGGCAAGGATACTGATACTGTACAATCCATTTTGTAATAACACCTTACTGTATACTTTGTATTATTTACCTCGGGACATTCACAGCTGAATCAATGGCACCTATGATGACCCAGAGCTTTTAAGTGATTACATTTCTGACTGTGTTAACTCTTTACCCACCTATTTACTTAAATTATAGCACCATTGAATCCAAAAACAGAGTTTTGCTACAAGATATTAACAGCAACGAAACGCATATAGAAAATGTACTATTAGTAATTAGCGATGGAATGACTTGCTAAAAGCGTAGCACAAGCTTAATATTAATCGCATAGGTAACCTTCCTATTTAAATTCCATTTTCTTCTGTAAATAAAAAGCTGATATGTATTTAAATGGAAGGACATACCATAATTATAGTATAGATTAAATACATGGAAGTTAACCAAATGACACTTTCCCCTTAAATACTTTATTAAACGAATACATTAATAAAAGAATTGACGTGTAAAGTCAGCAATGTGAATTTAGATTTATAAGAATACTGTACTGTAATGCTCTTGTAAAATTTGCTTAGAAAGTCAATGGTAATTTGATAGGTTTGAACCTTTTCATATTTAGAATTTTTGTTGTATTTATGGTCCGACTTTCATGCATGGACTCGAGTGCCAGTATTCCTTCGGCCTTTAAAAATATCCAGATTTCCCTTTAGGAGTGGTTATAGTACACAGAAAAAGAAACTAATTTTATTCTCTGACCAGAAAGGAAAGAAAACACATCTGCAACGACTCAAAACTGATAAAGGTTTAATCTCAAATGACTCGTCATACTTTTTTCAGGCGATGTTAGCGGGAGTGGTCGATCTACTCCCGATTCCAGCCACAACAGTAGTCCGGAACTGAAGCGCAAATTGCTGGAGCTTCACACGCTCTCGACCGACCCCAAACCCTCTGCACTCAACCAAGACAGGTCACCCATAGCACCAAATACAAACAGAGGTGTGTCACGTTCAGTACTTAACAGTAGTCAAGATAAATCTTCTGGGCCGATCAATGTGAGTCAGAGTTATTCAGCTTCATCTGAAAAGCCTTCGTCTAATCAGAGCAGTAAAGCCGGCACGCCAACCTCCCCCGAGATTATTATTCCCCAGCAGATGGAAAGGCGGCCGGGCAGAAGGCACGGCTCGAAATTCAAGCCACATATCAAGATGGTTCAAACTCCACCAGTTGAAGGAAATACAGTAAGTGCTATTTGTAAGGGGTATTAAAAGGAGATCTGCATTCCTCAATTATTTTTAATGAAACAAGGCTAGGATGATGTACATGTTTTGAGGCTCGATAAAGTATTTCTTCAATAGCTAAACTTTTGTCAAATATTGAATAGCATTTGCTATAAAATTATTTGCAGCTGATACCACTTAGATTATTTTTTTCATAATGATGATAAGTGATTGATCTGTAACTATAATTATTAGAGTATTTTTTAATAGTAATGATAAGAGATAGAGCTGTGACTGTAATTCCGCTGCAAGTTTTGCTTCAATTGATTTAGTCGTGTATGGCTTCATGTGAAGATGTCACCTTCAAATATTTCATTGTTCCATAACCGAAATACAAACTACGCTATTTACATTGGGTATCACTTTCGGCGTAGCTGAAATGGCGAGCCACTAGATTTTTAACGAGGGTTAACTACCCCCTCACTAGTTAGTGAGGGGGTAGGGGAGGGGTAGCTAGCTACCCCTCCCCCCTCACACACCAGTGAACTGGTTCACTTCGCTTTTGGCACGGGTGGTGGGCAGATGTGTCTGCTCTCACCCTCGCTTGGCAGCCATTAATGTTTTGTCTTTACTTAATTACTTACTTTTTCTTATACTTAATATATATGTACAGTAAACATTCTTTATGTTTATGTATATATTTGGGTATAGAAATATTGTAAGTTTCCTTTTCAGTGTTTATGCTGTGTGTGTGTGTGTGTAGTGTACGACAATGTCACCGCGTAGTACCAGGCCACCGCGGTTGCACATCATGGGGCACGTTCTCTTGGTCCTTCGGTCGTTCCTTCGGCTTCCGATTTTCGGCTGCCGTGGGGAATCGTCATCGTTGGACTTTATCCATTCATCTGTTTTCCCCGCTGTTCCTCCTTCCCTGCGGGGAACTTGGTCTCTCAGCGAAGGGAACGTGGGAGTTTAGTTTGACTACGGTCTCTCTCTCAACTCGAGGTCGTTCACCCTTTTACTACTACTATGTACTATTACGGTAGCCTCTTTCCCGTAGCGGGTTGAGTTGCTATTCCCTTTATTTATCTCATTTATTTTCAATGAATCTACTGTAATTGTATTTGTTAACTTTTCAGCTTCTGTGGAGAACACTTCCCTTCGGGGTTCAGTCGTTCTTACTTTTGTGAACATTCTTAAATGAATTACATAATTATAATTCTGTTATAATTCTGTTTTTGTTACAGTTCTCCCCACTCCCCCTTCTCCCGTGAATGTCAGAGGGGGGGAGGAGGGCACAGACTTGGTTTGTAATTCCTATCTTCTTATTCCCTCGGGGTTTCTCTTCGGAGTTCCTCCCGGGGGAATTTCTGTTAACTAATTATTTATGTTATTTTCCCAGTAACGTTCTGGTTTCTTTGTTTGCCTAAATGTGCCAACGAAGCAGAGCTGCCCTGTTTTTTGCCTTGGGAGTCTGCTGTTGCTGCCTCCTCTCTAGGACATCGTCATGGGCGTGTTCCCTTCTCTTAGAAGTTCTCCCGTGACAACTGTCGGCTTTTTAGTTTATCTTAGAACCCTCAGGAGGTTCGCCTCCAGGGGTAGGTAACTTCCCTTCCGAGGGAGGTTCCCTTCTCAGGTATGAGTTTTTTCCCCTGCAGGGGGAACTTCTCTTACCTTAATAATTCCTGGATGGATTTCCCTGGTTCTCGGGCGGTTATGCTCTTGGTGCTGAGCGACCGCTCTTGTAACCATGCTCAAGGGGCTGAGCGGTTGCAAGGCCGCACCATGGAATTTCGTGCGACTATGCTCTTGGGGCTGAGCGGTCGCACCTGCAGCTATGCTCAAGGGGCTGAGCAGCTGCAGGATCTTCTTGTGACCTCTCTCGTTTGCGAGGAGGCCACTCATAAGGACTCCTCTCCGGAGGATTGCTCCTTATAGGTCAGCTTGCTGATCCAACGGCTCTAAGGGGCGCCATCATCAGTGTCTTCTAGTCTCTTCACCTCTCTCGTTTGCGAGAGAGGCCACTCTTAGAGACCCCTCTTCGGAGGACTGTTCCTGTTCAGACCAGCCGGCTGTTCGGGACCTCTCCGAAGTTCGCCATCTCCTAGACCTTCTAACCTGCCGTGTCCGTTCCTGGCTGCTGACAATGTGGGCGCCTACGCACCCCGTTATCTAACGGACACCGGTCCCTTCGGGGCAAAAGGGGCTTTCTCACACTGTGAGTAAATCCCTTAAGCGCCAGGTATCCCCTGCGCGCCAACGTTTTCCTGCGTGCAAGCTCTTGCCTACTGTTCCTGAGAATTCCATCCAGAGGAATCCTGTTTCAGTCCTGATTGTCTCAGTCCCGGATTGTCCTGTCAGCTGTCCCTTCATCTTAGCGCGCGCGCGCTCGTGCTCGCCGATGATCTTCCTACGCCAACGATCTTCGTACGCGCGCAAGCGCCGACGATCTTTGTATGCACGCTAACGCCGACGATCTTCGTATGCACGCTAGCGCCGACGATCTTCTTTTGCGCGCCAGCGCTGATGATCTTCTTTTGCGCGCCAGCGCTGACGATCTTCTTACGCGCGCAAGCGCCGACGATCATCTTGGCTGACGATCTTCTTTCGCGAGCGAGCTCTGATGGCGAGCGAGCTCTGATGGCGCGCTAGCGCTGACGATCTTCTTACGCGTGCAAGCGCCGACGATCTTTGTACACGCCCTAGCACCGACGATTTTCTTTTGCGCGCTAGCGCTGACGATCTTCTTACGCGTGCAAGCGTTGACAATTTTCAACCGCCGACGACCTTCTTACGCGCATAAGCGCCGACGACCTTCTTACGCGCATAAGCGCCGACGATCATCCTTCACGAGCGAGCGCTGACGATCTACTTACGTGCGCAAGCGCCAATGATCTTCGAGCGCCGTCGATCTTCTTATGCGCGCGAGCACTGACGATCTCCAAGCGCCGACGATCTTCTTGGCAAACGATCTTCTTTGACACGCTAGCGCTGACGATCTCCCTACGCACGTAAGCTCCGACGATCGTCTGCGCACAGGCTCCGATGGTTCCCTGCGCCAACGATCTTACGTGCGCAAGCGCCAACGATCTTCGTGCGCGCTTAAGCACCGACGGTCTTCTTTCGCGCGCAAACGCCGGTGATCTTCAAGCGCCGACGATGTTCTTGCGCGCACAAGCACCAACGATCTTTCAGCGCCGTCGATCTTTAGCACTGCCTATCTTCTTTTGCGCACAAGCGGCAACAATCTTCAAGCTCAAACAACCTTGTACGAGTGCACGCTGACAGCCGTGCGCACGCGCCAAATTTTTTCACGAGCTCTTCAATCTGATTCCTTCACACCCTATGATGTCTCTCTCGTGCGCCCACACGAGAGTGTTTTCAACGGTCTCTTGCGCACGACCCCAGGGTTTTTTCCCATTGCGCGATCGCCAGTGTCTCTCGCGCGCGACCCCTGGGGTTTTCCCATCGCGCGAGCGCCAGCGCGCTCCCTCTACCAAGGAGAGACCTTCTCCCACCGCACAAATGGTAGGAACCCCACCTCAAGCAGGAGCTTCGTCCTATGTTAGGGTGAGAAGAGCCCTCAGACTTCTTTGTTGGAGTTATGTTTTCCTCCTAGGAGGGAATCGAAGGACTCTAGAGTTCCCCCAAGTAGAGCATTTGGGTACAGGAGACTTTGCTGCCAGTTCACCAGGAGGAGAGCAGCATGATTCAGAGCACCACTCCGTGGAAGAGCTTGCCAGGGGAGTCTCTGTGGAGAGACTCTCTAGCCGGCAGATGACATTCTCGGCAACAGAGATCCTGAGTCAGGAGAAGGTCGCAAAGTGCGACATACTGGCCACTTCATGGCTGGATGTCTGGCTATGGTCTCTGGGCATCCTGCTGCGACCCGAGGATCTGTTCAACGAGAGCATCACGAAAGCCCTGGAGACCTTCCTTCTCTCGGGCACACGTTCCGTCGAGTTTCTGGTTCACATAGTTTTGAACTTGTGGGCAAACTCGAACTGGAAAAGACGTGATGCGACAAGAGGTTCCACTCGAGGGTCCCAGCCGTGGATACCTGCAAGCTCAGACACACTTCCATCTTGGGAAAGATTCTGTTTGAGCCCAAGGATGCAGAACAGGCAGCTGAGAGGTGGAGGAAATCAAACCACGATTCTCTTCTCCAAAGGGCTCTTACATCTAAGCCTTACAAACCTCCAGCACCTCAACAACCTCGCCAATCCAAGACGACGAAACCGGCAGCGGCAGCAAAGACGAACGTGTCCAAGCAGTAGCCCTTTCCTGTCAAAGACAAGAAGGGCTGAAAGTCCTCCATGGGAAGCAAGAATCCTAGAGGGAGCGGCCAAGGCCGCAAGCACTAAGATTGGCAATCTCCCAGCATGTCCACCAGTGAGGGGATGCCGGCAAGTTGCGCATTCAGGTGGCAGCTACTCAAGTCCAATTCCTGGACGATCTCCGTGATCAGTCTGGAATATTGCGTCCCGTTCTTAACGTCTCTTCCTCTCCTGACAGCGAATCCAGTGGCGTTGAGCGCCTTTGCCATGGATCGCTAAAGGGACTAGCCCTTCGGGCAGAATTCGAGACTATGCTCAAGAAGGATGCTCTCCAGGAGGTCGTCAACGGCTCCCCAGGCTCCTTCAGTCAACCCTTTCTCGTAAAGAATGCCCTCTTAATGAGAGAATGCCTTGATGAAGTCATTGAGCTTCAGCACGGCATTTCATTCCCGTGCTGAATCTTGGTGACGGGCAAGAGGGCTCTCGAACTTGGGGAAATTGCTCCCCCAGTTTGAATCTAAATTTCTCTCTTTCATCTTTTTCTTCCTCTTTATATGGCTTCAACCTTCTCCTAATATTATAAACTTTCCTTCATGTTGCTGTCCCAACCCTATGAGTAAAATTTCCCATATGTATGTGTATATATTTACATGTATATGTGTGTGTGTATTATTTTGTTTTTCTCTTTTTTATGGCATGGATGTTTCTACATCTGTTATTGCCACTTGGGCGGATGTTTATACATCCGGTATTGCTGCCTGCTTTGATGAATGGGAAAGGTGTCACGGTTGGGAGGTGTTTGTGCTCAAAGCTATATGTGAGAGTATTGGATGATCTCAGCCATCCCGAAGATGGTTTGGACCTTTTTGGCGGAACTATTCTCAAATGTTGGGTCTTCGGAATCCAGGGGGATCCAACGCTTGGGGTAGGACTCTCGGCTTTTGGCCGGAAGCCCGTCATTACAGATATGGGGAGGATGATTCCATAGTTTCTTGGTCTCAGTCCTAACAGGCGGGTTCAGCTTACACCTGTGCCTCTATATCTGTTTTGATGCTATCCTTCGGGTAGGGTATGGAGTGGACCATCTGGGAAGTATACTCTCACTCTGCCGGTAGTGGAGAGTGTAAATTTCCTTCCCAACATGTGATGCCTTAATGTTCTCAAGCAGGTAAATCAAACTTCAAAAAATCACTCTTCTCTCTTCTTTTTTATGATGGATTCTTGTGAAAATGACCCCACCTCCCCTGGATATGCTGACTCGCCCCCGGCACTGTTGACGACCTCTGGCAATTCATTTAAAGAAAACTCCGTTGACGACGTAGGAACTAAAAAGGACTATTCTTTAAACACTCGGAAAAAGGGTAATTGGGGCAACACAGGAAAATTGAATGTCCTGCACATTGCCCAAATCCCATTAGAAACTAATTATGATATGCTACATAAAATATTTGAGTGTTATGGATTAATAAAAGAAATTAGAATGAAACTTCAAGATGATAATTGGGAATCTTGGTTATCATTTAATTGTCATGAGGAAGCATTTAATGCAAGCCGTAATATTGTTGATATTAAAGTAGGTAATATGAGTGTTAAGGGTGCTCTGTGTGATGGGGCACCTAAAGATCTGGATGTCTACAGACCAGCAGACTGGGCTGATAAAGATACAGAGGCAGATATGCCATCCCAAAGAAAGCCAAAACCACCAATGTGGCTTCTTGCTCAATCTGTAGGAGGTACGGAAAATTATATCAAGGTCTGCAAATTTCTTCAGAGGAAGGTAGGTACGATCGCACCTGGAGATATATCTCGATTCGGTAAGAAAAGTTACCTGATAAAGGCCAAGTCATATACACAGTCTGTTATGCTGTCCAATTTGAAGTCAGTAAATGATGATATAAAATTGGACATCAAACCCCATCTAAATTTTAGCTATGGAAGGGGAGTGGTTTTTAATAGGGATCTGTATGAATTTACTGAAGAAGAGATATTGACTATGTGTCCTCTATCAGTGTGGAAAGTACATAAAGTACCTGGAACATCAATGATTGTTCTTACTTTCCAGGATGCCGATGTACCTTCCCACATAGACATAGAAAATGAAAGGATCAGAGTTCAACCTTTCAAGCAAAAGCCACTGCAATGTTATAATTGCTTTAAATTTGGACATCCTTCCAAAGTTTGCAATAGTGAAAGAATTTGTAATACTTGCTCCAATATTTACCATGGGGAATGTACATTTGAGGCAAGGTGCTTAAACTGCAACTCTAATCATAAATCTAATGATAGGAGCTGCCAGTTTTATAAGTTAGAAGAGGCTGCCCTCAATCAATCAATTATTGAACATGTAAGCATGGGGCATGCCAAGAGATTATTAAATAAATCTAACACTTATGCAAAGACATTAAAAACAGGAGAAAAAGTTCCTCGGGAATCATCTCGCCCACCTACTACTGTAGGTAGTTCTCGAAAAAGGAATTCACCATCTATTGATAAAGTGCTGCATAAGACAAGAATATCTCCTCCTAAAGATTTATCATTGAGTATCAACCAAAAGACATTGCCCACCACTATCAAACCTTTGTCCCCCATTACAAAGGATAGTACTAACCTCTCCCAGGCCATATCCTTGCCTGATTTAATGGAGATTCCACCTGACACCAAGTTATCAGGTGTACCTGTAGTGGGGAAGTTACAAAAACCTGGTAACTCACAACCTACTAATCGTAAAAGAGAGAGACCTCCATCTCTCTCACCCCCTTCCATAAGAAATACTAGAATTATGACATCAAATAAATATGATGTTTTGTCTGTTGATGTTGCCGATCAACCAGAAGATAATTTAAATAAATCAGAAATTCAAGTTGAGGTCCACCATCCCCCTCAACAAATAGATAAAAAAGATACAAAGAAAAACACCAACGTAAAACCCAACATAACAAGACCACCTCTGAAGAAACCTACAGGTAATAATGTTAGATTAAAAACTGCTAATGGGAAGACCTCATCCAAGATGTCTTCCAGAAATAATCCATAGTTTTCTCCTCCATTTTGCAATGGAACTGTCAGGGTTTGAGGGCGAAATATGAAGAACTTGAGCTCCTAATTCATGAGCATTCCCCCATAATTGTATGTCTACAGGAAAGTATGCTTGATTCTAACACTCCTAGTCCTCGAGAGTATGTTAGCTATAGAACACCATATAATCAACAAGCAGGGAGCCATGGCGGAAGTCTCATGTACATTCGTCGAGATGTTCCCCAAATACCCATGTCTATACGTACAACCCTGCAGGCAGTTGTTGTACAAATTGATATAGGGAGAAAATATACAATATGCTCTCTGTACTTACCTCCAAATGATAATATTTTATATGATGATTTAGTAGAGATCATTCAACAACTCCCTCAACCTTTTCTCTTACTGGGAGATATGAATGGTAGACATCCTTTATGGGGTGATATTTTAGCAAACACAAGGGGCAATATTATCTCATCAATTGTGGAGAATGAGGATGTGGGACTCCTTAATACAGGAGAGCCCACACACTTCCATGTTCAGACAGGTACTTTGTCATGCATTGACCTTTCAATTGCAAGCTCTAACTGCCTTCTCGGTTTTGATTGGAGGACATTAGATGATTGGCATACTAGTGATCCTGCACCAATCATTATAAACACCAACAAGGGTCCGCCTTTGCAAAGATCGCCACGTTGGAATCTAGACAAGGCAGACTGGGTTAAATTTTGTGAGCTAAGTGAAATCGAAGGGAGAGCAGAACAGTTTGAAAGTGTTGATGATGCCATAGACCTACTGAATGGAACTCTTCATACAGCAGGAGTCAATTCAATTCCCAAAACAACAGGGTTATTCAAATGACGACCAGTCCCGTGGTGGTCTTCAGAACTAACTGCACTCCATAGAGCCACAAGAAGATCTCTAACACGATTGCGTAGACGCAGAACTGATGAGAATTTAAGTATGTACAAGAAATGTAGAGCACAGTTCCGTCGTGCCATGAAAGAAGCAAGACGCCAGTCATGGATGTCTTTTGTTTCCTCCATTAACAGTAGAACACCACCATCTTCTGTGTGGAGGAAAGTAAAAAAGATAGCTGGCAAATTCACCCCCAACCCACCACCAGTGTTGAAGGTGAATGGCCAGTATGTAACTGAAGCAAATGAAGTTAGCAATGCCCTGGCTAATCATTTTTCAAATGTATCCAGCAAGTGTGAAGGAGCCCCTGGTCACCAGTATAGGAGCACTGAAGAAAAGAAAATGTTAAATTTTGCAACAAGAAGGGAAGAGTCGTATAATTCTCCTTTCACTGAAAGAGAATTTGATTCCGCACTTGCTCATTGCAACGATACAGCCCCTGGACCCGATGGAATTCCATATGCAATGATTAAACATGTACATTTTAATACAAAGCTATTTATTTTAAGCATTATTAATAGAATATGGCATGATCATAGTTACCCAAGTGTTTGGGAACTAGCCATTATTTTAGCCTTTTTAAAACCCGGTAAAGACAAGTTTTTAGCAGCAAACTATCGTCCTATTGCATTGACATCTTGTTTATGTAAAATCATGGAGAAGATGGTCAATGCAAGGCTGATATGGTACCTTGAAAAGAAAGGTATTTTATCACCGATTCAATGTGGATTCCGAAAAATGCACTCAACGACTGATGTGTTGATACGACTTGAGTCTTCTATTTGTGAAGCCTTTGCTTCCAAACAGCACCATGTTACAGTATTTTTTGACCTTGAAAAGGCATATGATACCACATGGAGATATGGTATTCTTAAAACCATTCATGAATTGGGATTGAGAGGAGAGCTGCCACTATTTATTCAGGCATTTCTTTCCCGTAGAGTTTTTCAAGTGAGAGTGGGGGAAACTCTATCAGAGAGTAAGTGCCAGGAAGAAGGAGTTCCTCAGGGTAGTGTGCTGAGTGTAACCCTTTTTGCACTAGCAATTAATGGGATATCCTCAGCCATTCCCCAGGATGTTCTCTCAACATTATTTGTGGATGATCTCTCAATATCATTTGCTGGCACTAGAATGGCAATGGTTGAGAGAAAAATCCAACTCTCTATTGATAAAATTATCCAGTGGGCTGACATGAATGGATTTAAGTTCTCGACAAGTAAAACTACCGTTGTCCATTTTTGTCGTATCCGGGGAGTACATCCAGACCCGGATATATACATTAAAGGTCAACGGATACCATGTGTATCGGAAACCAAATTTTTAGGTTTGATATTTGACTGTAAACTTACATGGGTTTCTCACCTAAAAGCGCTAAAAGCTAAATGTGTTGAAGCTCTGAATATCTTAAAAGTATTGTCAATGGGGGCAGACCGCAATACTATTTTAGAATTATACAAGGCCTTGATTTTTTCCAAAATTAGTTATGGTTGTGAGGTATATTCTTCAGCCACCCCAAGCCGGTTAAAAATATTAGATTCGATACATCATGCAGGTATTAGATTGTCTACTGGAGCTTTTAAAACCTCGCCTATCCCAAGTCTCCTTGTTGATGCTGGAGAGTTACCTCTAGACCTTTACCGAATGTCTTCCATTCTTCGGTATTGGTTTAGATTGCAAAGACTCCCTAACTCTCTAGCCTTTCAGACTGCAAGCCTTGTAAGACACGCATCATACTTTAAGTTGCACCCAAAATCTCCTCAACCTTATGGCTTTCGGGTGAAACGATTATTAAATAGTGTGGATATAATTAGAAATAAGGTACTTCCATTCAAGGTATCATCAACGCCTCCATGGAAGTTACCAGAGATCTCTTTTTGTAAATATTTTATTGGAGATAAGAAGAATATGTCAGACCTAGAAGCCAGGTCTCTTTTTAATGAACATGTTAAAGAACATAGAGGATCAACTTTTATCTATACTGATGGCTCCAAATCTGATGCTGGCGTTGGATTTGGAGTACATAGTAATGGTTTTAATTGTAGAGGTGCACTTCCTCTGACCGCTTCCATATTTACTGCCGAACTGTATGACATATTAACCGCTATTGAGAAAATAGCGTTGGAGAAGGAGGGTAATTTTACAATTTTTAGTGATGCAAGGAGTGTCCTTCAAGCTATGGAAGTTTTTAATTCTAATAACCCTCTAGTTTTAAAGATTTTATAATGGCTTTTCATTATTGGACGGAGAGGTATAACAGTTCAATTTTGTTGGGTTCCAGCACATGTAGGTGTGTCCGGGAATGAGAAGACAGATTCACTGGCTAAGGAGGCTGCATCCGAGTTGCTGCCAAGAAGGTATCCCATTGCCTGTAATGATTTCTTACCTGACATCAAGAAATTGGTTTGCAATAAATGGCAACAGCAATGGGATAGTCAAGATGGCAATAAAATGAGGGAAGTAACAAATGACATATCTCCTGGGAGGTATAATATGATGCACCGAAAATGGGAGACGTCTCTTTGTCGTCTCCGTATTGGTCACACTCGGTTGACACATGAGTTTCTGCTGAAGGGCCAACACCAACCGTATTGTGACAACTGTTTAGTACCTCTAACAGTAAGGCATTTGTTGACCGAATGCCCCAATTACATCTTGCGGAATAGATATTTGTTTGAGGCTCGAGGTGAGGGTGGCAGGTTCATCCTTGCCAAGATTCTTGGAAATGATGTGTCCTACCATGCAAGTGGCATTTTTAGATTTCTTTCAGAAGCAGGTCTTCTGAAAAATATTTAACTTTTATGACATTCAATATTTATGATTTTAATTGAATACTCTTTAATTTTTTATTTTATTTAATTTTTTACTTTTGTATACATAAATTAAATGTTACCGGCATCAATGACCTTAGATGTCAGGATGCCTGAAAACTTTAAATCATTCATTCATTCATTCGTAAAGAAGACATCTGGAGGCTGGAGACCCGTCATCGACCTCTCATCTCTGAACAAGTTTGTTAAATAAACTCTGTTCAGCATGGAGACAGCAGACACGGTCAGACTTGCAGTGAGACTGCAAGGCTTCATGTGTACACTGGATCTGAAGGACGCGTACTTCCTGATCCCAATCCATCCGTCTTCCAGGAAGTACTTAAGGTTCAACCTAGACAACAAGATCTACCAGTTCAAGGTGCTGTGTTTCGGTCTCTCCACAGCACCCCAGGTATTCACCAGAGTGTTCACCCTGATATCTTCGTGGGCACACAGGATCGGCATCCGTCTACTCTGCTATCTGGATGACTGGCAGATCCTGGCAGAGTTGGAGTCGACCCTTCTTCGACACCGAGATAAGCTTCTGGGACATTGCCAAGATCTAGGGATCATGGTAAATCCCAAGAAATCTTCTCTGCCTCCATCTCAACGACTGGTATATCCAGGCATGATATTGGACACCAATCTCCACAAAGCCTTTCCATCAGACGACAGGATAGCAAGGCTGAGGAGGGTCACATATCCGTTCCTCAGACGAGAAGAGCTTCCAGCCCGATCGTGGTTACGTCTCCTAGGACGCCTTTCCTCCTTAGCCCGTCTGGTTCCAAACGGCTGCCTCAGGATGAGATCCCTGCAATGGCGGCTCAAGTCCCGGTGGAATCAAGGCCTCTGTTCCCCGGACATCCTGGTTCCTATGGGTCCTGCGGAACGGATGGACATTCAGTGGTGGGGGACGTAGGGAAACCTTCGAATGGGAATGGATCTTCTTGTCCTCCTCTCGGATTTGATGCTGTTTTCGGACGCTTCAAAAAGAAGGGTGGGGGCTCCACGTTCTGAACCACAGGATCTCAGGCCTATGGTCAGAATCAGAAAAGTGACTCCACTTAAATCTGCTAGAATGAAGGCCATATATCTGGCACTTCAACAATTCCAACAGATCCTGGCGGCCCACTCCGTGGTGGTCGTGAGCGACAACTCCACGGTAGTGGCTTATATCTATAAGCAGGGAGGTACCTTTTTGTAACAGCTATCCCATCTTGCAGTAGAGATACTGAGATGGACCGAAGCCCACTCGATTCCACTATCGGCTCGCTTCATTCTGGGTAAGAGGAATGTGCTCGCCGACAGTCTGAGCAGAGCATTGCAGATAGTGAATACTGAGTGGTCTTTGGGTCCGCTAGTAGCCAACAAAGTCCTGACTTTGTGGGGTTCCCGACGGTGGACCTGTTCGCGACAGACTTGAACTTCAAGCTTCCACTGTACTGTTCCCCAGTCCCCAAGGCACTCTGGTAAGATGCTTTCCAACAATGGTGGGTCAACATCGACGTTTATGTCTTCCCACCGTTTGGTCTGATGAGAAGGGTGCTCAACAAGACCAGACTATTGGTCAACCTGGCAATGACCTTATTAGCTCTGCTATGGCATCATGCAGAGTGGTTCCCGGGCCTTTTGCAGCTCCTAACGGAATTCCTGAGAGAACTTCCTCTACGACACGAGCTACTCAAACAACCACACTGCAACATCTTCCACAAAGCCATAGCATCGCATCAGCTTCATGCCTGGAGACTATCCAGCATCTCCCCACAGAGAGAGGCTTTTCGCAACAAGTTGCTGAAAGGATGTCTCGACACCTGTGAAAGTCATCTGCAAGGGTTTACCTGGCGAAGTGGAGAGTCTTCTGTGGTTGGTGTTGTGGAAGTGGTATCTCTCCTCTCGATGCCACTATTCCAGCAATAGCGGAGTTTCTTGTGTATTTGCGGAAAGAAATGCGCCTTTCAGTCTCGGCGGTGAAAGGCTAACGCTCAGCCTTAAGCCTGGCCTTCAGGTTGAAGGGAATGGACATTTCTTCCTCGCTGGAACTTTCACTACTCATACGAAGCTACGACCTCACCTGCCTTCAGTCGGAAGTGAGACCTCCTCCATGGAACGGGGTTCGTGTCCTCAGGTCTCTTAAGAGACCTCCGTTCGAACCATTACGCCAGGTCTTCTGATCGTCACCTGACTTACAAGACGATGTTCCTGCTCACTCTGGCCTCAGCCAAGCAAATCAGTGAACTTCTTGGTCTCTCGCACGACGTCGCACATTCAAGGGGATGGGGGGAGGTAACATCTGGGTTTGTCCCTGAGTTTGTTGCTAAGATTCAAAATCCTTGAGTTCCGAACCAACGGTTCGACTCCTTCAGGATTTCGAGTCTCCGTTCTGTAACAGATGACCCAGGCCATCCCCTACTGTGCCCAGTACAGAGTCTGAGGCTCTATCTTAACAGAACAGCTGCAGTTCATCCTCGAGTGCAAGCCCTGTTTGTGAGCACAGGGAGGACGTAGAGGAGGGTCAAGAAGTACGCCATCTCAGCTTGGATTCGCAGGGTCGTCCACCTCTCCCTGAATCCAGACCCTCCTCCATCACGTCGCCCTATAGCACACGATGTCAGAGGCATCGCTTAGTCCCTGACATTCAAGAGAAACTTCTCAGTGATGCAGGTTGGGGTGTGGAAGCGTCAAATGACCTTCACAGCCCACTACCTGCAGGATGTGACCCACAGGAGGCTCGTTCTCTATCGCCCCTGTGGTGGCTACACAACAGCTGGTCTAACCTTAGGCTCCTTAACCCTGGATAGGTACACTACTCGGACACCCCTTTAAGGGTATACTCGGTCACGCACGACCCCAACTCCAAAAAGAATTCAGGAAAAGTTTAGTTATGCATCAATCTGTATTGTTTGACTTGCTAAAAATACTTCAAAGAATGCTAAAAACTACTGAAAATATTAATGATACCCATTTACAAAATAACTATTCATTGGAAATGTATTAAAAATTAAAGTATACAAAAAAAAGACTTGACATAAATATTCACAAAAAAATAGAAATATACATATACACATAAATTCCTTTAGGGACACCTTCTTAGATGGCAAAGCAACAGCGTGTAATTGCTGGAAATGAGTTGGACCCATAGAAGTCAAAATCTGAAATGAAAAATAAAAGGTAATTTTTTTGGGCCAAAAAACTAGTCCAAGTTTCACTAATTTTTTTCTGGTACCTAAATGAAATAGGAAGAGGCTAATTTCTTTATAGAATAAACTCATATTATCCTAGAACAGAAATACATAATAAAATGTGCACTAAGATATAATTTACTGTTATATCAGGAGCGAAATCTAAAGGTAATTTTTTGACGGCCTAGTTTCACAATGTAAATTTCTTATGAAAATCATTGTATCTCCTATAAAATATGATATTTATGCATTAAAATATACCAAACTATCACGAATTCTATACAAAACAAGAATTTATAGAGATATGCCAACTTACCTTTCGGGTATGTCAACAAAATGGCCGCAGACCGTAACAACTCTTACAGCCCAATCTACCACTTGAAATGAAGAATGGGTATGTAAATTTCAAGGTGTTATTTATTTATCTAATTATTAGTAGATTGGAATAAAACTGATTTGATGGCTTTCTGGATGTTTGACAATTATTTTTATCATATAAAATTTAAATTCTTTGAAATAAATTTTAGATAAAAAATGGGTGATATCTATTTTGCAAAGATTAAAACTTCTGTATTTATACAAACAAGTAGTAAAAAAAGAAAGTTTCATGATTTAACCTAGCTATAACTATCAGGTACAGTTCAGATACAAGACAGCTTGAAGCTATAGACAAACAGGCTTCCTGCTCCTCAAACAAGTGGTGTTTGTCATGTGGTCAGTCTTAGGTGGGCAGCTATGATAGTGAGTCCTTTCAGGAAGCTTGATGTGACCAACACAAAATTGATACCATACTTACAGCAAGAGAAAATATTATTAGTAACTAATAAAAATAAAAGGATATCAAATAGCAAATCGGTAGCCAATCAAAGTAAAATTAAATCAAAATAAGAAACTGCTGACCAATAAAAAGTAAAATATCAAATTATTATATATACATAAACTATGATCTATAATAATAATGATAATAATAACAACAACAATAATAATAATAATAATAATAATAATAATAATAATAATAATAATAATAATAATAATAATAATAATAATAATAATAATAATAATAATAATAAAACACTATATAAATCAATTTCAAGTACCTAATACACATAAGAAAAATATTGACAAATACGAAGGAGAAATTATCAGAGAAATAAATATCAAACACATGAGGTTGCAAGCTCCATATTATCATCAACATCTCTTTTTAACTACATTAGAAGTATGTGGATGACATCCATGCCGAGGGAATACTGCCTGCTGGTCATTATTGAAGATAAATTCAAAATAAATAGAAAAAAATCAGAAATTTGCAAAAAATAAAAAAAAATTCAGAATTTAGCATTTGAAGGAAAATGGACCTCATGGCAATATATGGCATCTAAACCAAAACCAATGTCATGCAAGTGGTAGACACACCATCCACCCACACTTTCCAACTATAAAGAACCAAACAAGTATCAACACTGTTCGACAATTTATAATTATGTAATAACTTTGCTGTTTGATCACTTACCACTATAAAGGTATTTCAGGGTCGAGGTCGACCCCTGGGGGGTAAAAAAAAAACGGGGAGGAGGGAAGTTAGACGAAAATCAGTCCTAAAGCAGACAAAGGCATGTAGACTAGTCACCCCTTGCAGGTCGATCACTTCCATATTCGAGACAGCTGATGATTTATGGGGAAAAAAGGGATTTTGACGAAGGAAAAATCTATTTCTGAGCTCCGACCCGTGCTGCCCAGTGAAAAGCTCCTTTAACATCATTTCTAAGGTAAAAACTGCTATGAATTTACCAGAAAAAAATTTGTATAGGAATGCTAGGTTGAACCCAGCTCGCTCACCTTAATAAGGTGTCGGTATAATACTGGGGCGCTGAATAAATCACAACCAGAGGCCTCGCACCATTTAGATATCTCCTGTCAACATCCCCGAACAGCGAGGTGCCGTTCAACATCCTACTACTACTAGCAATCCCATGCCAGACGTCACCCCTTATAGCACCCCAGATTGGGGCCCAATCAGGGAGGGACGGGTGGGTTCACTGGGCGGCACGGGTCTCTCGCCCAGAAATAGATTTTTCCTTCAAAATCCCTTTTCTGGGCTCCAACCCGTGCCGCCCAGTGAAATCGTACCAGAGAATGGGGACCCAATATGGCTAACTACCTGAAGAGGGAATAACACAAAATAACAGAGCTGATGAGTTTAATATAAAAAAGAGGGATGTGGAAACCCGTAAAATTAGATCAACATGTATATGACAGTGATAAATAGACATGGTAAACAATCAATAATGAAACCCGTAGGTAGAATTCAACAGATGTGAATAGTGGGAATCCAGCTTGGTAATCAAAAATGCAAAATAAAATCAGCTCGGGGATTCAAGAACAAGTGCAATGAAAACAATTCGTGAAATTGAACACTTGAATAATAAAATAATACACCATAAGGGTGTATAGGCTAGTAACAAAACAGGTAGGAACAACAGGTAAGTCAGGCAGGAGGGAAAGAGGACAGAGCAGGACATTATGATTAGGACTCAGTACCTTCAGGAGGAACTATATTCCCTGCAGCTACTGTGGCAAATCTAAGAGCTTCTAAAGGTTTTAGGTAGTGGCGCTTGAAAACTTTAGGGGACTTCCAACCCGTATATTTTGAGAGCTCATCAAATTTCATATGGTGGAAAAATTTAATTGAGGTAGCCACAGCTCTAATATCATGGACATGTGGAAATGATGCAGGATTATCTTGTTTAATAAAATAAAGAATTTGTTGTCTGATTCCCTTAAGGGTAATAGTTCCCCCGTGTTCTCTAATAAATAAGGGCCCTGTGGTTGTAGTGGAAGTTCTACCTAAGTAGGCTTTCAGGGTGGTAACTGAACACAGGGATGGATCCCAAGGAAGTGGAGCAATCTTCCAGGGAGACCACCTGTTTCGGGGGTCTTCATTTTTAGCCAGGAAAACTTTGTTAGGAGAGAGAAGAACCTCACCCGAAGAGAGAAACTCTATATGACCAGGGTCTCTAGATAAGGCTGACAATTCTGAGATTCTGGAGCCCGAGGCGAGGCTCAAAAGAAAAAGTGACTTTCTTAACAATGCCATATAGTTACAGGATTCATTTGGGGTGTCAGAGGCTAGCTTAAGAACATCGTTCAAAAACCAGGAAACTGCGCTAGGGCGAGTTGAAGGTTTTAGTCTGGCACAAGCTCTCGGAATGTATGAGAAATGTGAATCCGTTAGATCAATGTCAAAACCAATATGGAAGATCTTTTTCAAGGTTGACTTGATTGTAGTAATGGTATTGGCTGCCAGGCCAGATTCGAAGAGAGTTCTGAAGAATGTCACAGTTAGGTTCATCGTCATTTTTTCAACTTGAGAATCTTTCAAGAACTTAGCTAATTTCTTGACAGCTGAGTCATATTGACGGAGAGTAGATTCCCTTTTGTCAGATTCCAGGAAAATAGTATTCAAAGGATCGATGTTTGCACCCCGTTGGGCTGGGAACTTCATGAAGTCCATAAAGTTAGGGCATTCAGAATCCTTGAGGAAGCGAACACATTGCGAGTTTGCACTGTCTTTGTTAACACCGGATTGGGAATCCGCCAGGGGCGGAGACCTAGTTCTAGCAACAAGGGGAACCAATTGCTCTTGGGCCAGTTGGGGGCTACGAGAGCCACTTGACCTTTGAAGGATCTGAGTTTATGCAGAACTTTCAGCAGGAGGTTCACCGGAGGAAACAGATAAATCGTCTTCCAGGTATTCCAATCTAGAATCATAGAGTCTGTGGCATAAGCCTGAGGGTCCAGGTTGGGGGCTACATAACAATCTATTTTGCGATTGGATTTCGTCGCAAACAGATCCACCTGGAGACCCGGGACTGGAGATATCATCCACTGGAAAGATCGATTGTCTAGTGACCATTCCGACTCTAGCGGAGTCGTCCGGGAAAGTAAGTCCTCTACCACATTCCGGACTCCTGCTAGATGGACTGCTGACTGGTGCCACTTGTGCATTGCCGCCATAGAGAAAAACTTCAACATGACGTGGTTTATTTGGGCTGATCTGGAGTCCTCTCTGTTGAGGCAGTGTACTATGACTGCACTGTCGAGAACCAGTCTGATATGGAGATTCCTGGCTGAATTGAGACGTTTTAAAGTGAGGAAGACTGCCATGGCCTTTAGGACGTTGACGTGCATTTGTTGGAAGACCGGTGACCATAACCCTTGGACTTTCTTGTGTTGTAAAGGAACCGACTTGGAAAGATTCTTGATCCTCGTCCAAGTCTGCAGACTTTTTCACAAGGTTGGGGAAAGGCGAGGACGTCTGTCTCGGCGTATTGTGGTTGCTCTGGAGCTCCACACTCTGTTTATGTCCTTTAGTTTGGACCTCAGGACGATGTGTGTCACGGAGGCGAACTGTAAGGAACCTAGGATCCACTCGGCTCCTTCGGAAGGTCAACTTTTCCTTGAGAAATTGTTTTGTATTCCTCGCTATCACCTTCCTTTTGGCTTTGGGGAGGCACAGCGTATGGGAGCACAGGTCCCCTTGTAGTCCCAGCCATTGAAACTTGGTCTGTGGGACCCGGCGGGATTTCTCGAGGTTGACTTGGAATCCCAGTTGCCGAAGGAAGGTGAGGACTTTGTTCGTTGCTACGCGGGAAATCTGGGCATTGTCTGACCAGATTAGCTAATCGTCTAGATAGGCCACTACCTGTATCCCTTGAGTCCGAAGCTCTTGAATTACTGTCTCTGCTAGTTTGGTGAAGGTTCTGGGTGGTATGTCGAGCCCCAATAGC